>NC_133652.1:147045035-147376576 GCF_009905375.1 Apium graveolens
AAACTCAGTCACACATCAAGAAAACAATGAGGTCTCTTCATCTAGAGCTAATCTACCTCAACAAAGGAAATGGACTAGAGATCACCCTTTTGAGCTCGTCATTGGTGATGCATCTTCTAGGGTTCAAACTAGAAGACAACTCAAGAAGAATGTCTATATAACAGCTTTCTATCTAAGGAAGAACCAAAGAAGGTAGAAGAAGCTTTGTTGGATCCTGATTCGATTTTAGCTATGCAGGAGGAGCTAAACCAATTGACACCAAACCTAAAGGAAAGAATCCAATTGACACCAAGTGTGTAATAACCCCCAAATTTTTTTGGAAATTTTTGAAACCTTTATGAATAGTGTTTTGCTGAATGAGAAAACTTTTCATGCCACACTATGTAGGGGTTCTGTTATTGGTCTTCTGGGATATTACTAGTACTCTATGTGGTATATAAGTGTATGTAAAGATCGTCAGAATCCAATTCCGAATACTTTGATTTTTTCCCGGAAATCCACTAGATACGGAAAGAATTGAGTATAAGGTAACATGATTAAAAGGATTTAAATTAAAGGATTATAAGAGAGGATCATAAAAGGAATATAATATATTGAGAAAGGTTAAGGGAACCTAAGTAATAAGATCCTGGGTATGATCCCTCAAACGAGAAACGAGAACGAAAGTTAAGCGAACCGTATAACAGATCAACGGTCATTAGGCAAACAATTAGGAAGCTAATCAAAGAGATTAGAGGGGATGATGTCACCCAACCAATGAGAAGAGGGCAAGTAAGGGATGATGACATAACAAATGTGACATAAGCATGACATGAGGGGGAAGGAGGTGTGGTTGATTTAGAACCACACAAAGTTGA
Organism: Apium graveolens; assembly: GCF_009905375.1. Classification (NCBI taxonomy): domain Eukaryota; kingdom Viridiplantae; phylum Streptophyta; class Magnoliopsida; order Apiales; family Apiaceae; genus Apium; species Apium graveolens. The sequence goes on from NC_133652.1 coordinate 147,045,893, forward strand.
TGGTTAAAAAGGTAATTAACCAAAAGCAAGCTAAAAACAACCAACCAAAACCAATCAAAGCAAAACACAAAATTTTTTTCATCTTCATCATCTTACTCTCGGCTTTTGAAAGAAAAACAAGGAGGAGTTTTTTAAAAACTCAAGCTACACACCTTCAAAAATTATAAGGTTTGTTTCTTTAGCTTCCATAATTCATAACTTAGTTATGCTATAAGTTTGGATCCAAGAATCCAAGGTTTACCTAGTTAATCAATTCCTAAAAGTTTAGGGTGAATAGTAACTTTCAAGAACAAATTTTTGATTTTTGATTTTATTTGTAAGGACAAGGTAGCTTAAGCATAGATCAAGGCTTCCATGGGCATTCCAAGGATCTTTCATGGATTAAAAGCTTCAAGGAAGGTATAAACTCCAAACCCTAGCTTTAGTTTTGAGTATTTAGGAATGGTTATGAGTAGTATAGTATATGTGAAGCATGAAACTTGTTTGTTTAAGAGTTTGGGTTGGAATGGTGGTGATTGATTTGTTGAAATCTTAAGATTTGGTTAAAGAATGTAGTATAGTTTAAATTCAAGTTTTAGGAGTAAGTAAATGGATTATAATGAGTTGGTTTGGGGCTGTTGTAATGTATTTTGGATGGAGTTGGATTGGGTTGTGAATTGGGGTTGAATTGTGATGGTTTTGGAATGGTTTAAATTTGGGAAATCGCGTAAACATAGCCGTCGTAATGTCCGATTTACTTTAGACTGCTTTTGTTCATAACATTTGGACCCGAGAACTCCCTACTAGATTATGACCATTGCCATTTTTAGATAGTTCATGTTACGAGCTTCGTTTTGATATGTAGTTCGTTTCATTCCGATGAACAGTTTAGGAGAAACGGCCGTTTTAAGTAACGACGTTTCGCGAACGAACCCTTACCCCTCGCCTTACTTTGAAACATAGGTTAAAGACCTTAAAAGACTAATTGAAGTATGAAACAATTATTTAAGGTGGATTAGGAAGTTAGTAAAGTACTAGTGAAAGAGTCGCCTTAAAATTCGTAACGGTTAATTTATTAAAATTTGTGGAGCCGAGGGTACGCGAGCGATTAACGTAAATCGTTAAGCGCGAAAGCGAACATTAGGACTCTAAATGGTTAAAGTCTAGTTTCTTAAGCGATCGGGGTTTAATTCCGACTTATGTTGTTGTTCATAGGTTATCGGACCCACTCTAAGCTTAAGTCTATCCGGGAGCACTCAGGCAAGTTTTCTACCCGTTATACTGTTGTTGTGATGTATATATGTATATGCATTATCTTGTGATAGATGCATGTTGGTTAATTAGCAAATTTTGTAATATATTGAAGCATGCTGATATGGTATATATATGCATGCCTGTTTCGTATTCTTGCCATATATATCTGTTGGTTCAGTTGATAATACCTATGCTAGAGAATAGCGGTAATTTGCATATACCCTTAGTATAGGGACCCAAGGTGAAAACATTTTCTAAAACCGGGAGTCGAGGATCCCGAGTAGATTTTATATATATATATATATATATATATATATTTATATATATATGGTTATAGTTTTCAAAACTATTAATCGAATAAGGTTTATTCGATAACTTTATTTATTTATTGAATATTATTTCGAATATTCATCCGAGGACTTATGACTCCTTTATTTTATTATTGAATATTATTTCGAATATTCATTCGAGGGCTTATGACTCAGCTTATTTCATTGAATATTATTTGAATATTTATTTGAGGATCTATGACTCCGATTATTTGCTGAGATATATTCTTTATTTTATTAAAGAATAAGGTGTCGATAATCAAACTTATTTTCGATTATTCAAATAAAGATAGTACTTTCATATAAGTATATCTTTGGTTATTTAATATCCATTTCAAGTATGAGTTTTAAAACTTCTACTTCAATTATTTTTATAAGGATTATCTTTATGATAATATTATTTAAATAATAATATTCACATATTTTCTAATATATCGGGACTGATTTATTTTAATAAATCAGCAGTACTCCAAACATTTTTAAAAATGTTTTCGAGTCTTCAAAATGATTTTTAAGGTTAGAGTGGACCCCAAAACTCATTTTTTTTCATATTTAAGATCTTCCTTTCAAAGGGGATTTAAATACTCGCTCAAAACCTGGGGGATCCAGCTCTGTGGTGCATTTTACATTCGCAACGTGGTTGCTGTTTTGAGAAAACAAATGAATGGATTACTTACCCAACGTTCGGGAAGTAAGCCCATCTAATTGAGTCGGCATAAGCGACTGGCCGGGGTACGGTCTATCAAAGTGTAAGTGGCTGGGTGGCAGTCCATCAACGCGTAAGAGGCCGGGTGGCGGTCCAGCACAAGGTCCTTATGTGGCCAGGGTGATGACCGGTGGGGGATTCATCCATCTACTAGTAGAAAAGGTTACTTATTGGTATCTTTGCCTGATCAGCAAGATATCAGGTTTATGCCAAAATTTCTTTTCTTTCCAAATTCATTGGATATTGTGACTCTGTTCATACTTTACATGACAGAGGTTTTCAGGAAATGTATGAGATATATATATAGGTGTATATATATATCGGGACTTAATGAAGTATCTCGTAACTTCATTTCATTCAATAATATTTCAAAGATTGAATCTATTCAAGTATTATCTTGTAGTCTCATCTATGTGATGAACTTTTGAACTAATTATAACTTGAACGGTGGTAGTTCAAGTAGTATTTGGAAAAGATGTAAGTATATTGGAGTATCTTGTAACTTCATCTTTTAAACTTATATCTAGTAAATGATTATCTTATGCATGACAAAGATTTTCATAAAAACGTTGAGACAAGGTTAGATATATGAGATCACCTTGCAACGGTATTTTTATACAGTTATACACTGGAACTCTGTGTGTATTATGCATGGAAGAGGACTTCCAATATTTTGAAAAGTATATATATATATACTGAATATTTTGCGACTTCATCGCATTAAGATATCAAACTTGGTTCATTTCTTTTGACCAAGACTTTCATGAGTACTATGAGAATGCTCATATATTGTAAGTTATTATAAATATTATTTTGGTGGGCTTGCTTCTCACCCTTGCTTTCTTCTTTCATCACACAACATCAGATAGGCAAGATGAACAGGACCAAGCTCCCAATTCGCGAGCGGATAGGAAACGTTCCGCAGTTTCCTATAGGCGTTGATGTCGCTGTAGCTGAGGTAGGAACTACCAATAGGCTAGGCTTTCAACTTTTGATGTATCAGATTATGTAAATTTATGAATTGTAATAATGGCAAAGAAAATGTAAATTTATTCAGAAAACCTTTTAAGGTGTATTGGCAGATAATTGTGGAATAAAACGACTTGTGATTATTTTTGGATGTTCATCTCTGAGACTATAACGTGTGGTGTGTGTGTTTATTGTGGGGTCACAGTACAGAGTAGTTGATTAATTATTAAGATTGGGTGTTATTAAGGGAAATGGAACTCGTGACAACCCGGATCCCCGACCCCGGATTTGGGGGTGTTACAGAAGTGGTATCAGAGCTAAGCGTTATAAACCTCAGAGATGATGTGACGTTAAGATAATAAGTTCACTAAGATAATAAGAACTCTTGCCAAGTTCATAATCGGACTACCTAACGTAGTACTGACAGTTAAAACCCTTATGGGAACCCTTATAAATATCATGATAGAAGCGTAGTTCGTTATCGTATGTGGTAGCGGGACTCCGAACCCTGAGGATGAGGAGCAACAACGTGATGATGTTTTATTACTAATTGGAGATCAGATTGTGGATCCGATAGAGCGTCCTAACGCAGGACCAGATGATGTTCATATTGAGGATGTAGTGGTTGAGGATATTGTCCTAGAAGGGATTGTTGTTGGGGAGGATCCCGTGGAGGATCCTGACAAGAATGAATAAAGGACCACTGAGGAATTGATGACCATGGTTAGGGAACTACCAGAGGTAGGATTGGCCGGTCACTGCCGGAGGTTCGTTCAAGTTTGTAAAGATAGTAGCCCCTTTAACGCGGCTTACTCGTAAGATTAAGAAGTTTGAATGGACAGAGAAATGCGAGAACAACTTTCAAGAACTGAAGCAAAGATTGGTGATGGCCCCTATGTTGGCGTTGCCGGATGGAAAAAGGAGATTTTGTGATTTGTAGTGACACTTCACATAAGGAGTTTGGGTGCTTCTTATACAACACAGCAAGATAATCGCGTCCGTGTCAAGACAATTAAGGGAATATAAAATTCGATATCCCCGCCCATGAGCTTAGGCTCGTGGCAATAGTTTTACCCTAAAGATTGGAGGCACTACTTGTATGGAGAGAAGTGCGGGATTTACACAAATCATAGGAGCTCTAGTACATTTTTACGTAGAAAGAGCTCAACATACGCCAGAGGAGGCGGTTAGAGCTAATCAAGAATTATGATTGGGAGATTCTTTATCATTCGGGGGAAAGCCAATGTGGTGGCTGATGCCCTTAGTAAAAAGGAGAGACTCAAGATTATAATGTCTTTGGGAGAGTTATAAGAGATTTTGAGAAAATGGAAATAGAAGTGAAGGTAACCGGAGCCGGTACCGAAAAGCTGTTTGAGATTGCAATACAGTCTGAATTATCGGAAAAGAACATATTGTGCCAGAAAAAGTGAGGAATGAAGGCAGAGAGCCAACAATTAGATAAAAGATTAATACCGAGAAAGATGATAAGGGAATAATGAGGTATTCCTACAGAATTTGAGTTCCAAACGTTCAAGAGCTTAAAGATGAAATCTTAGATGAAAGCTAGTTTGAGGAATAAGGTTAGAGCAAACCCTGAACGTGATAGTCAGGGAGGTCGCCATCAAGATAGAAAGAACCCATAACATAATGAAGTGGAAAATGAGGATTTAAAACATGAAGGATGACCCCGATTACGGGGAGGAGGAGGAAACGTTCAGACTAAGGAAATAGAAGTCGAGTAAGGAAAGGAGAACGAGACGGTACTCCTATATGATAATTTATGGACCTTTCTAGACAGAACTTAGACTATTATCCCCAACCACCACCCTGAGGAAACAATGCGGTGAGAAATTCTTTCAAGACCTTTAAGTTGCTAAGCTCTCAGAGTTCCAAGGAACAAGCTGACCCAGTTGAGGCAAGAGCCTGGCTAAAGGAAATATAGGAATCATTTGAGATTCTAAATGATTGATGAACCACAAAAGACTGTTTTGTCACTTACCCTCTTAAGAGAGAGACCACCCGCTGGTGAAAGGCCAAGGAAGGCACGAAGCAAGAGATTATAATAAACTGATTTAAGTTCAGTCAATTGTTTTCGGGAGAGTAATTCCCAAAGATAAGGAGATAATGTAAAAGCTTTAGAGCCAGAACAAAGGCAGACGAGTATGATGAATTATGAATCTAAGTTGTAAAAGTTGTCAAGATTCGTTCTGAGGACACGAATCCAGAATGACGGGATGTATGAAATCAATGCTTATGTTGTGCTGGTTCATGAAATAATGATAAGAGAAAGGAAAATAAAAAGGAAACTGAAGTGGAAAGGAATATAAAGGCAAGAGAGTTTGAGGAATGATAAGGGAGTTGGGTATGAGGAAACCCTAAAGACTCGTGGTAATAGAAATAGAAAAGTATGTGATAGTCAGGATGAGGGTGATTCACCATGAGTTAAATTGATGGTTGAAGGTATAAGAGATACATATGTTTTATCCCCTGTAAGTTGGGAGGATTCGAGGAAACCTTGAGATAATTCGAAGGATAAATAATGAGACGCAGATAGACTGAGGAGACAAGGAAGTAAGAAATTAGGAAAATTGGATGAAGGAAGTGACCTTCAAGAATGTGAAGTGTAAGACCGGTGGCTTGATACCCAGAAAGGGAGACGCCAGGTATGAAAGATATCCCAACATTGAGGTGACTGTTGAGATAAACAACAAAAGTAAATAAGGAATTATTAAGAAGAGGTTCGCGTTGAACACGACCCATATCTTCCAGAACATCCTTGTTCTCATTACCAAATTAAAAAAAAAAGCGGGTAAACATTGTTATCTTTTGGAGGCCATATTGATTGACCTCAATTTGAATACAAATGTTATTGTGAAATTAGGCATATACTATCGAGGTGGGAATGATTGAATAAGACACCCTTATCAGGAATATATGACTGTTTTATCCATGGAAGGATGCATGTACCTTTTTAAAGGTGGAATTAAGGATAGAACATCGGTAACTTAAAATGAATCCTAGGGGAATGCATAAAGGTTGGCATTTCACCCTTAATAGGGATAGTATGAGTTTGACAGTATGAATTGGAAAGGATTAAGGTAATAACAACCTTTAAGAATTAGTGGAGAAATTTTTCAGAAGTATATAGACAATGATTCTGGTATTAATAAAGGGTATTTTGATATGCCCTGTATCTAGGGAATACAGGAGGAACGATTCAAGGATAACCCTAGAGGTTTTACAAGGAGAAAGGAAATATTCGAAATTCTCAAGAATAAAAATATTGATAAAGGAAATATGACATAATTATAATGATGCCAAGTGGGGCACGTGTTAAACCACGAGAAAGTAGGGATCGAACCAGTAAAGGTCGAAATTGTTCAGGGCAATTAGGACCTAAGATAAAAGATGTTCTAAGTATGATTGAGAGTCAGTCGTGACAGTGATTAACCTCTAAAGACTGAGGCAATAACTTATGGAAAAATGGTGATATTTTTTTTTTACTCATCAGATATTAAAGAAAAGCATTTTCACATAAGCAGTGATTGAAATGAGGTAGAAAATTTATTTGGAGGTGGTTAAAATGACATTGATTGTAAGGAAATATTACTATCAAGAAAGGCCAAAGAGGTGGCCGACACTTTAAGTGTAAGAGGACAATTATAGGCGCTCGTGCCAGAGGAATATAGTGATAATGGTTAAGGTTGTGAAGGTTGTATTATGGTTTGAAAGATTGACATTCCTTCTGATGACTGTGCAATACCCAACCGTAATAGTAGTTGGTAAAGGTTTAATTTGTGTAATCGCCATGAGCGGGCTATCTATCTCAGAAGATACTATCTTGAGAATACTCCAGGACTATGTTTCGAAAAGGACTAGACGAACCCTTGAGTTAAGTCTTCTATTTAAGGCATACGATTAAGAATGATATTTACCTGCTATCGTTGCTTTGACTAAAACTCTTCCGCAATTTTATCTACTTCATGTCATGTATGTATGTCAGAATCAGGAGTGTTCTTCATGAATCGTGAATGGTGATTATGTTACCTCCTTAGAAGGATTTGATATGACATATATGGACTCCGTATGGTTAGATATTAAGATTTCATGGAAAATGAATGACGACAGTAAGTCAGTGGTGGACCATAGTAGTGCAGCAATGATTCTGCGAGTAATGAGTCAATTACAACCATGAGAGTTGTATTGGAATGGATGTTGAGATTAAGTACCACTAATCAGGTCGTGGTAGTGTATAAGTTATCATTGAATAGACTAATTAAGTAGATTATTTACCTATTGAATATTTATTCCTCCTTATCAATTGAGGGTCGTATGACTATACGAGGAAGGTTGCGATGCAAGCATAGAATTCTAGTAACGATGATGTCTAGAATGGGATCCCAGATTCGATTTTCAATGTCGAGGGAGTTTCAAAGGTGATTGTGTATAAGCTCGAGGAAGAGCATGGGTCCATAGAATGATCGACTGAATAGCAAAAATATTTAAGCATGTGAAATGCGATGCGATAATACTTGATGTTGATATATATACATATATGATTTGTTCTCCTATGACAAACCTCTATAATTCAGAGGTAGGTTCCAAGCCAGATATTTTGTGGCAGTATATTTTTTTTCATATATACAATTCTCTTCATTTCGTTCTTTTCTCTTCTTTTTATTTCATGTAAGCTGAGAAGAACAACCCTTCCAGAAGGGGAGGTATTGCCGAACGACTATCTATCTGTGTGATAGAAGCCTAGTAGGATACCATCTATTGTTTAATTGCTTGTCAAGTACTAAAGGCTGGCCACCTTCTGTACTAACTATGCGATATAACAAGTGTTCATGATCATAGTGATCTCTCAACAAATTCCTTTACTTCTATATGATTGATCAAATTTTGGAAAATAGAAACAGCTGAAAAAGGAGTAATAAAGTTGTGGTAGTATTCGGAATGGAAACACATTCGTGATACTAAGGTTGACGTGGTTATTAAAAGGTTATAGAACACTAACGAGCAGAAGTATAACCAGTATAATATTAGGAACGGAAGGTAGTAGCGATTACGAACTGGAAAAGAATGGGTATTGAGAAGCAAAAGCTCTAATGCTAAAAGTTATAATGAGAGTCTGTGCAATAGATTTGAAAGAAATTGGAATGATCACTTAACACGGATTGAGTTTCTTACGACAATAGATCATATGTTAGGTATCGAGATGTCGTCTTATGAGATTTTTGAGGGAAGACAATGTCGATCCCCCTTATATTAGGATGAAGTTGTAGAGCGCAAGATGCTCGGACCCGCAGTAGTCCAAAGGACCAAGGATATAATAGATCTAATCAGAGGATGGCTAGTAGTAGCCCAAGATGGACATAAGAAGTATGTTGATTTGACACGAAAGGACAAAGAATAGGAAGTAGGAGACCTAGTGTTTTTAAAGGTATCGCCTTGGAAACCCTTGGAAAGGATTGATGAGGTTCGGAAGGAAAGGAAAGCTAAGTCCACAATTTGTCGGACCCTTGGATATACTAAAACATATTGGGAAGTTAGCATACGAGCTAGCCCTACCCCCAAACCTGTAGCAAGTTCATAACGTGTTCCACATATCAATGTTAAGGAAGTGTAATTCGGATGCCAGATAAATAGGGGCATATAAGCGCATAGACATGCAACCCGACGTAACCTATATGGAGCAACTAGGAAGGGTTATAGAGTGAAAAGGAACAAGTGCTTAGGAGAAGGGTTATCAAACTATTCAGAGTTTGATGGAGGAACCACAATGTGGGAAAATTTACTCGAGAGTTAGAAAGTGCAATGTTAAGAGAGTATCCCTATTCATTTTCTATCTGATTCCGGGACGGAATCCTTTTAAGGAGGGGAGACTGTAATAACCCCCAATTTTTTTTGGAAATTTTTGAAACCCTTATGAATAGTGTTTTGCTGAATGAGAAACCTTTTCATGCCACACTATGTAGGGGTTCTGTTATTGGTCTTCTGGGATATTATTAGTACTCTATGTGGTATATAAGTGTATGTAAAGATCGTCAGAATCCAATTCCGAACACTTTGATTTTTTCCCGGAAATCCACTAGATACGGAAAGAATTGAGTATAAGGTAACATTATTAAAAGGATTTAAATTAAAGGATTATAAGAGAGGATCATAAAATTAATATAATATATTGAGAAAGGTTAAGGGAACCTAAGTAATAAGATCCCAGGTATGATCCCTCAAACGAGAAACGAGAACGAAAGTTAAGCGAACCGTATAACAGATCAGCGGTCATTAGGCAAACAATTAGGAAGCTAATCAAAGAGATTATAGGGGATGATGTCACCCAACCAATGAGAAGAGGGCAAGTAAGGGATGATGACATAACAAATGTGACATAAGCATGACATGAGGGGGAAGGAGGTGTGGTTGATTTAGAACCACACAAAGTTGATGGTTAAAAAGGTAATTAACCAAAAGCAAGCTAAAAACAACCAACCAAAACCAATCAAAGCAAAACACAAAATTTTTTTCATCTTCATCATCTTGCTCTCGGCTTTTGAAAGAAAAACAAGGAGGAGTTTTTCAAAAACTCAAGCTACACACCTTCAAAAATTATAAGGTTTGTTTCTTTAGCTTCCATAATTCATAACTTAGTTATGCTATAAGTTTGGATCCAAGAATCCAAGGTTTACCTAGTTAATCAATTCCTAAAAGTTTAGGGTGAATAGTAACTTTCAAGAACAAATTTTTGATTCTTGATTTTATTTGTAAGGACAAGGTAGCTTAAGCATAGATCAAGGCTTCCATGGGCATTCCAAGGATCTTTCATGGATTAAAAGCTTCAAGGAAGGTATAAACTCCAAACCCTAGCTTTAGTTTTGAGTATTTAGGAATGGTTATGAGTAGTATAGTATATGTGAAGCATGAAACTTGTTTGTTTAAGAGTTTGGGTTGGAATGGTGGTGATTGATTTGTTGAAATCTTAAGATTTGGTTAAAGAATGTAGTATAGTTTAAATTCAAGTTTTAGGAGTAAGTAAATGGATTATAATGAGTTGGTTTGGGGCTTTTGTAATGTATTTTGGATGGAGTTGGATTGGGTTGTGAATTGGGGTTGAATTGTGATGGTTTTGGAATGGTTTAAATTTGGGAAATCGCGTAAACATAGCCGTCGTAATGTCCGATTTACTTTAGACTGCTTTTGTTCATAACATTTGGACCCGAGAACTCCCTGCTAGATTATGACCATTGCCATGTTTAGATAGTTCATGTTACAAGATTCGTTTTGATATGTAGTTCGTTTGATTCCGATGAACGGTTTAGGAGAAACGGCCGTTTTAAGTAACGACGTTTCGCGAACGAACCCTTACCCCTCGCCTTACTTTGAAACATAGGTTAAAGACCTTAAAGGACTAATTGAAGTATGAAACAATTATGTAAGGTGGATTAGGAATTTAGTAAAGTACTCGCGAAAGAGTCGCCTTAAAATTCGTAACGGTTAATTTATTAAAATTTGTGGAGCCGAGGGTACGCGAGCGATTAACGCAAATCGTTAAGCGCGAAAGTGAACATTAGGACTCTAAATGGTTAAAGTCTAGTTTCTTAAGCGACCGGGGTTTAATTCCGACTTATGCTGTTGTTCATAGGTTATCGGACCCACTCTAAGCTTAATTCTATCCGGGAGCACTCAGGCAAGTTTTCTACCCGTTATACTGTTGTTGTGATGTATATATGTATATGCATTATCTTGTGATAGATGCATGTTGGTTAATTAGCAAATTTTGCGATATATTGAAGCATGCTGATATGGTATATATATACATGCCTGTTTCGTATTCTTGCCATATATATCTGTTGGTTCAGTTGATAATACCTATGCTAGAGAATAGTGGTAATTTGCATATACCCTTAGTTTAGGGACCCAAGGTGAAAACATTTTCTAAAACCGGGAGTCGAGGATCCCGAGTAGATTATATATATATATATATTTATATATATATATATATATGGTTATAGTTTTCAAAACTATTAATCGAATAAGGTTTATTCGATAACTTTATTTATTTATTGAATATTATTTCGAATATTCATCCGAGGACTTATGACTCCTTTATTTTATTATTGAATATTATTTCGAATATTCATTCGAGGGCTTATGACTCAGCTTATTTCATTGAATATTATTTGAATATTTATTTGAGGATCTATGACTCCGATTATTTGCTGAGATATCTTCTTTATTTTATTCAAGAATAAGGTGTCGATAATCAAACTTATTTTCGATTATTCAAATAAAGATAGTACTTTCATATAAGTATATCTTTGGTTATTTAATATCCATTTCAAGTATGAGTTTTAAAACTTCTACTTCAATTATTTTTATAAGGATTATCTTTATGATAATATTATTTAAATAATAATATTCAGATATTTTCTAATATATCGGGACTGATTTATTTTAATAAATCAGCAGTACTCCAAACATTCTTAAAAATGTTTTCGAGTCTTCAAAATGATTTTTAAAGTTAGAGTGGACCCCAAAACTCATTTTTTTCATATTTAAGATCTTCCTTTCAAAGGGGATTTAAATACTCGCTCAAAACCTGGGGGATCCAGCTCTGTGGTGCATTTTACATTCGCAACGTGGTTGCTGTTTTGAGAAAACAAATGAATGGATTACTTACCCAACGTTCGGGAAGTAAGCCCATCTAATTGAGTCGGCATAAGCGACAGGCCGGGGTACGGTCTATCAAAGTGTAAGTGGCTGGGTGGCAGTCCATCAACGCGTAAGAGGCCGGGTGGCGGTCCAGCACAAGGTCCTTATGTGGCCAGGGTGATGACCGGTGGGGGATTCATCCATCTACTAGTAGAAAAGGTTACTTATTGGTATATTTGCCTGATCAGCAAGATATCAGGTTTATGCCAAAATTTCTTTTCTTTCCAAATTCATTGGATATTGTAACTCTGTTCATACTTTACATGACAGAGGTTTTCAGGAAATGTATGAGATATATATATAGGTGTATATATATATCGGGACTTAATGAAGTATCTCGTAACTTCATTTCATTCAATAATATTTCAAAGATTGAATCTATTCAAGTATTATCTTGTAGTCTCATCTATGTGATGAACTTTTGAACTAATTATAACTTGAACGGTGGTAGTTCAAGTAGTATTTGGAAAAGATTAAGTATATTGGAGTATCTTGTAACTTCATCTTTTAAACTTATATCTAGTAAATGATTATCTTATGCATGACAAAGATTTTCAGAAAAATGTTGAGACAAGGTTAGATATATGAGATCACCTTGCAACGGTATTTTTATACAGTTATACACTGGAACTCTGTGTGTATTATGCATGGAAGAGGACTTCCAATATTTTGAAAAGTATATATATATATACTGAATATTTTGTGACTTCATCGCATTAAGATATCAAACTTGGTTCATTTCTTTTGACCAAGACTTTCATGAGTACTATGAGAATGCTCATATATTGTAAGTTATTATAAATATTATTTTGGTGGGCTTGCTGCTCACCCTTTCTTTCTTCTTTCATCACACAACATCAGATAGGCAAGATGAACAGGACCAAGCTCCCAATTCGCGAGCGGATAGGAAACGTTCCGCAGTTTCCTATAGGCGTTGATGTCGCTGTAGCTGAGGTAGGAACTACCAATAGGCTAGGCTTTCAACTTTTGATGTATCAGATTATGTATATTAATGAATTGTAATAATGGCAAAGAAAATGTAAATTTATTCAGAAAACCTTTTAAGGTGTATTGGCAGATAATTGTGGAATAGAACGACTTGTGATTATTTTTGGATGTTCATCTCTGAGACTATAACGTGTGGTGTGTGTGTTTATTGTGGGGTCACAGTACAGAGTAGTTGATTAATTATTAAGATTGGGTGTTATTAAGGGAAATGGAACTCGTGACAACCCGGATCCCCGACCTCGGATTTGGGGGTGTTACAAAGTGGGTATTCAGAAACAAGATATATGAAAATGGCATAGTAATCAGGAACAAAGCTGGATTGGTTGCTAAGGGCTACTATCAACAAGAAGGAATAGATTTTGATGAAACTTTTGCTCCTGTTGCAAGACTTGAAGCCATCAGAATTTTCTTAGCCTATGCAGCTCATGCCAATTTCAAGGTCTATCAAATGGATGTCAAAAGTGCCTTTCTAAATGGAGATTTGGAGGAGGAAGTCTATGTCAGTCAACCTCCTGGTTTTGAAGATCCAAATTTTATGTCTACTATCTTTTGAAAGCACTTTATGGACTGAAGCAAGCACCTAGAGCCTGGTATGACACTTTATCAAAGTTTTTTTTGGAAAATCACTTCACAAGAGGTACTGTTGATAAAACTTTATTCTTTAGAAATATTAATGGCTCTAGTATACTTGTTCAAATCTATGTAAATGATATTATATTTGGCTCTACAGATAAAAACTTTGGAAAAAGTTTGCCAAATTGATGCAATTTAAGTATGAAATGAGCATGATGGGAGAACTAACTTACTTTCTTGGTTTACATGTTAAGCAAGTTAGTGATGGAATATTCATTAGTCAAACTAAATATATTCATGATCTTTTAAAGAAGTTTGATCTAATGGATTGCACATCTGTAAAAACTCCCATGGCCACTGCAACTAAGCTTGAAGTAAACACTACTAAAAAGTATGTGGATATTTCAAGCTATAGGGGCATGGTTAGCTCACTTCTGTACTTAACAGCTAGTAGGCCAGATATAATATTTGCTACTTGTCTTTGTGCTAGATTTCAGGCTGATCCTAGAGAATCTCACTTAGTACCTATTAAGAGAATTTTTATATATCTTAAGGGAACACCAAAACTTGACATTTGGTACCTTAGAGATTCTTGTTTTGATCTAACTGGTTATTCATATGCAGATTAAGCAGGTTGTAAAATAGACAGAAAAAGTACAACAGGAACCTGTCAATTTCTAGGGAACAAGCTTGTGTCCTGGTTCAGTAAAAACCAAAATTCAGTTTCTACTTCTATAGTTGAAGCTGAATATATTGTTGCTGGTAGTTGCTGTGCACATATTTTGTGGATGAAAAACCAATTGTTGGACTATGTTCTACAAGTGGTTAGAATTCCTATTTTCTGTGATAACACAAGTGCAATTGCCATCACTGAAAATCCAGTACAACATTCAAGAACAAAGCACATAGACATCAAGTACCACGTCATTAGGGAACATGTGATGAATGGTACTGTGGAACTTCATTTTGTTCCAAGTGAAAAGCAGCTTGCAGATATATTTACCTAGCCACTTGATGAATCCACCTTTTCAAGGTTGGTAAGTGAGTTAGGTATGCTTAATTATTCTTGAATTATTTTAGATATTTTTGCAAGTTATAATGCAGCCGAAAACTTAATTGATTTTTCTATTTTGGATGAAATTTTGGCTAAGTCAAAATTTACATCCCGACGGATGCTCATTATCCATCGAGTCTAATCATCCATCAGAATATTATTTGTTAATAAAAATCAATTACTTTTCTGGATTATTTTATAACCCGACGGATAATTATAACACCCTCCAAATTCGGGGTATAGATTTGGGGCATTATTAATATCAACTACAAACTAAACCCGCACAAGCGGAATATAAATATAATAATTAGCCCGAACTGTTGCTACTCAGGATCTTTTAAGGTTAAGAGTTGAAAATAAGAATGACACACTAACTTTAGTACAACCCCAAATAAAAATAATCTGTCTCAAGAACTCTCTTTATTATAAAACTTTATTCTATCTACATTCTCACCACACAACTTTTATTCAAACCAACATTACTACTTATCCTGTTACAACTGATCTGGTAACTTAAAGCTCTCTTCTGGAATAGGGATGAACACTCTTGGTATAAGAGGGTCCCGCTGCTTGACTCACTTCTTGACTATGCGGGTTCTGATGGGTTTCATTCTCTACCTTAACTGTAAAACAATAGGAATAACAATAAAAGGGGATGAGCCAAAATTGCTCAACAAGCCTGCAACAATATATATAGTATAAAGAGAGAAGAATAAATGAATCGATAAGCTGCTAGTTTGAACAACCATCTGTTTCCGTATAGAATAATAATTTGTCAACACTGGCGAGTGCCAAATGAACAAGACAGGAAACAAGAACCAACATATGCACTATAACCTGCTGATCAGTCAGGATACAATGCGGATCTATACCCAACTGCATAGACTCAACCAATATAAGGAGTACTCAGGCAACTATGGCCTATTAATTAAAGGTCTGGGTAAAACCCAGTCCGTATCGTAACCATCCAATCCAACGTTTAGCATCCGGAACAATCGGAATGCTTTTGATATATCCCAACATCAGGATATATCAGAGTATATGTAAGAAAGGGTAAAATTATTGGAATATTGTTATGGATAAAAAACTAATATATATAATTGCTGTATTTAGTACTAAGGAACGTGAGCTTCAGGGCTCGATTTGACTGCTCTCGTGTATCGTAGCTTAATTCTGCCTTTACGAGATGCCTACGTATCTCTGTGAATTAGAGAATCAAGCCAAAAAACGTAGTTCTGATTTGTGGGGTGAGGCCCCTTATATAGATGTGGGAGTCCTTGAATTGGACTTGGTATAGGAGACTTGGTGGACAAGCCTCTGAATTAGGATAGACTTAGGAGTCCTAGGAAGTAGGAAGCTGATTCCTTATCCTTTTAGGTCCCCTTGAGGCTAATCTATAAGGATTTATATCCTTATCGGGACTCTTCTCAATAGCTGATTTTTCCCTTATTAATTAATTACGAAATTAATTAATAATTAGGGCTTTTGGGCCTTTTTTATTCCATCAGGCCTGATCTGGTCCATCAGGCTTAACCTTTCTGGTCTGAGTATCATATATCTTTTTATTGGGCCTAGCAGCCCACAGCTGGTACAATTAATATAATATTTAATTATACAATCATAATTTATTTATCCCTATCATTTGCCCCCCAACTTTTGGGAAACATTGATTAGGTTTCGCAGAAGTTAAGTCTATTCGTTCCCTTACAGGGTTTCGTTTTTCCGTAAAGTGTGGAGCGACCTACACATTTACAATGAATTTTTCCTTTTATTCAGGAATTATCTTAATTTCCAGGAATTTTTCCCTTATTTCTGGGATTTTCCCCTAATTTTCTGGGATTTTCCCTAATTTTCTGGGATTTTTCCCTAATTTTCTGGATTTTTCCCTAATTTCCTGGGATTTATCCTTAATTTTCTGGATTTTCCCTAATTTTCTGGGATTTAACCTTAATTTTCTGGATTTTTCCCTAATTTTCTGGGATTTATCCTTAATTTCTGGATTTTTCCCTAATTTCATGGGATTTATCCTTAATTTCTGGATTTTTCCCTAATTTCATGGGATTTATCCTTAATTTTCTGGATTTTTCCCTAATTTTCTGGGATTTATCCTTAATTTCTGGATTTTTCCCTAATTTCATGGGATTTATCCTTAATTTTCTGGATTTTTCCCTAATTTTCTGAAAATATTAGTATTTTTCAGAAATTATTTAAGGAATTTCCTTATTTTTCTGTAATTTTCCAGGAATTTTTCCCTCCCTTTTTCTTTTTTTTTTCTTCCTTTTCTCTTTTCTCTTTTTTTTTTATGCAGATTTCGCCTAGGAATCCATTCGACCAGGATCCTGGTCGAATTAACCTCCATATTGCCCTGGTCGACAGGATTTCGGGTAGGATGGTTTCAATCAGGAATCTTGGTCGAATTTTGGCCAGGATTTCTTCCTAATTTATATATATATATATATATATATATATATATATATATATATATATATATATGTATATATATATATATATTTCGAGCAGGGAATTTTCGGTCAGGATTTTGGGTCAGAATTCCTTGTTTTGATCGAATTAGCCACCTTTTGTTGCCCAGGTCGACGTAAGTTCGGGCAGGATCCATTCGACCAGGATCTTGCCTTGATTTCTAGTCGAATGAGTCTTAATTCAGGTCGAATTAAGCTTATTTTTCAGCCCTGATCGACAAGATTTCGACCTCAGGAGCTTCGATCAGGATTCCTTTGTGTTTCCTGGTCGAATTGGTCTTGAATTAATTTCTTGCATATATTTTCTGTAATTTGGATTTGGGCCCTTAAACCTGGGCTGTATTCTTTTGGGCCATCCCCTTTTTTGGTTTATAACCTGGGCCCATTTCAACTGGGTTTTGTATTTTTAACTAATTGGGCCCTTTTCTGGGCTGGTTTTATTGGGCTGACCTTGGGGCCCACTATTTTTATTAATCATGGGCCTGAAGACTTGGCTTTTCTTAAAAATCATTTTGGGCCTCAAATAGGGCTTTTTGTATTTGGGCCTTGGTACTGGGCCTTGGGTTTTTCAAGATTTTTCTAGAATTGGGCCTCATTTCTGAGCCCAAATTCCAAATTCTTCTAAGGTTATTCTGGATTCTTCCAGAATCTTCAAAAAAATTCAAATTTCTCTTAATTTTTCCAGGGATTTTCTGGATAATTCCAGAACCTTCTTATTTTTGGGCTCAAATGGGCTTTTTTGAGGCCCAAATCCCCTTCTTCTTGGCTATAAAAAGGTGGGATGAGGGTGTGTTTCCTCACACCTCTCATTTCACTTCTCCACTCATCCTACAAATTTCTCCCTCTTCTCTTCCTTTAGTTTTTTTTGGCCACTCCTCCCTTCAAGACTTTCAGGTTTTCTAGGCTTTACTAATGGCTGACAAGAATTCCGAGAGAGCGGTGAAGATTGCCTCGGCTTCAAAACGAGGTAAGGATATCGAGATCCGTTCTTCGTACATGTCTTTAATCGATATGATTAACACTAGGGGGGATGAATATCCCTCTACTGCACATCTCGATTCTTTTAATCATTGTAACACTTGGCACAACATTGATTTCAATAAACTAAATGCTCGTTATAACGTCCTTCCTCCTTTTAGATTAGTTCCAGTCTCTGGTGGTGACCGTACTTGCCACTGGAGACCCGACACTCTTTTCATTTACACAGATGCCCTTAATGCTGGGCTTAGGTTTCCTTTCCATCCTTTTATTCCTCATCTTTTGGCTGATTTACAAATTAACCCGTGTCAGCTTCCTCCAAACGCCTGGAGGAATATTCTATGTTTTATGGTTTGTTGTCTTAGGGAGGGCTTTCCTCTTTCTGTAGCCGTTTTTAGGAAGGTCTTTCAGTGTTATAATAGTTCTTCCAATATCTGTGGCTGGGTCTATGTCAAGCAAAGGCCCAAAAGCAAACATATCTTTAATAGCGCCTCTATTCCTGATAATAATCAAAATTGGAGGAATAGTTTTGTTGGGTTACGTTGGGAGAATGGTGACCGGGGCACACTTTTTCGATCTTCCTTCGGGAAGGTCAGTGATGGTAGCCTCAAATCCATTCACTTAACTCCTGAAGAAACTATTATTTATAATGGGCTTACTCAGGATGATGGCACCACCACCAGCTGGACTCTCTTAGAGGAGTTTTCCCTGATTCATGTGGGACTATCCTCTGTTTCTCAACAGGGTATTTTTCTTCCCTTCTCAATTTTACTTCATTTCATGCATTATTAACATCACTTATTTTGTCCTTTGCTTTGTTTCAGCTGCTAAGGAGATTAATAAGGACAATGTTCCTTTGGTTGAGGAAACAGCTAGGATGAGGAAAGCTCGGCTCGCAGGCCTAGACACCCGGGGAAAGGCCACGGAGCCTATATTTTTGAAGAAGCACAAAGAGCCTATAGGGGAGGCTTCAACTGAAGAAGCTAGAGGCCATGGTGCTCCTATCACCGCTGCTGCCCCTACTGTTGCTGCCACAGGCGCCTTTCAGCCTCTCTGGGGATTCCGCCGAGGGGACACCGTAGTTGGTTCCACGAAACATGCTTGGGATTGGTCCTACCATAGCGTGACTCCCAAGGACTTTACTGATGTGGTGGCCACCCCTGATCTTGAGAGGATTAAGCTCATGGGGGCTCAGTCTCTGGCTTCGGTATGCCTTCTCTTTTTTGAACTTATTTTTCGTTCTTGTAGCATTTTCTTGCCTTATACTTTGTTAATTGCTCTGTTCCAGTCTAACGCCTACTTTCAAGGCGCTGTGAGGCAAGCCGAATTGTGGAAGCGGGCTTCTGATAAGGCCGATAATGCCCTCAGGAGGCAACAGAAGAGGTATGCTACCCTGGAGAAGAAGCTCAAGCGCAAGGAGGAAGAACTCGGAGAGTCTAATGCCGAGCTGGTGGTACTTCGGGCGGAGAAGGATAAAGCTATAGACAATTATCTGGACTCGGAGGAGTTTGCCCAATCCATGAGGATTAGGGATGATTCAGTCTTTCCCGGGTTTTTTAGGACCGGTTGGGACACGGCCCTTGGGACCGTGAACGAGGCTTGTCCTGATATTAACCCAGCGGACTACATCTGCCCTGATGACGAGGCTTTGCTATAGAGGTTTCGTACCCGAGTAGTTGTCTCGGACCACGTTCCTCAGGATCCACTCCTTCCTCCTCCCGAGCCTTCTTCCAGACCAGCTGAGGACGATAGCTCTTCCTCCTCCTCCGAGACGACAGAGACATCCAGCGAGAGCGGAGAGGACGATGATATGGATGCCGAGGGTACTTCAGCTCCTTAGAGCTTTTTCAGCCCTGCGTGGCTTGTTGTTTTTTATCCTATTTTCGAGACTTTATTTATCAAATTTTTGTAATATCTATCAGATCTATTTCATTTATCACCTTCTATGCTTGCATCCATGCATTTGATTTTTATTTGTTAGGCCACAAACATTTTTTGAAGAACTCATGAATTTTGTAAAATTGTCTAGGATTCGTCCCTTACACAAGTAATAATAAACTTCGTAATAAAACTAAAATATATAAATCCTAAGCAAGCAAAGCTTCAAGGTGCTTTTCAACCTACTCGCCATCCTGACGAGTGAGAATCGTATCCGGCTGCCCTATACATTGTAAACCTTCAGGTTTTGTGCATGCCAAGTTCTCGGGACTTCAAATCCATCCATAGTCTCTAGCTTGTAGGTTCCTCTACCTTGAACACTCTTGACTCTGTACGGCCCTTCCCAATTCGGGGCAAGCTTCCCTTTTTGTCCTACACCAGATGCTTCTATCTTCCTCAAGACTAGATCGCCTTGTTTAAAAAACCTTTCTTTAACCCTTAGGTTGTAGTAGAATGAAGCCTTTTTCTGATATTCTACTATCTTTGCATGTGCCTTATCTCGCACTTCATCGATCAGATCCAGGGCTAACCTCTGCCCTTCCTCATTTTCTTCTGCGTTGAAAGCCTAAATCCTTGGAGAGGAACGTGATATCTCCACGGGAACTACTGCTTCTGCCCCATATACCAACATGAAAGGAGTTGCTCCTGTCGTGACTCTACACGTAGTCCTATAGGCCCATAATATGGGAAGTATCTCATCCACCCAATTATTTCTTGACTTCTCGATCCTCTTCTTTAATCCATCCAGGATTATCCGATTTGCTACCTCTGCTTGGCCATTGGCTTGCGGGTGAGCCACAGAGGTGAATCGTAACTCAATTTCATTTTCTTCACAATACTTCTTGAATTCCTCATTATTGAATTGTGTTCCATTGTCAGTGACGAGGATACGGGGAATTCCATATCGGCACATATATTTTCCCACAGGAATTGTGCAACCTGCTTAGTAGTGATTTTGGCCAAGGGTTTAGCTTCGATCCACTTGGTGAAATATTCAATGGCTACAATCAGAAATTTCCTTTGTGTCGTGGCCATAGGAAAAGGCCCTAGAATATCCATCCCCCACATGGCAAAGGGAATAGGCGAGTTGATAGAGGTCAGCATCTCGGGGGGTTGTCTAACAACTGGTGCATGCTTTTGACAGCGATCACACTTCTTCACATATTCTTTGGCATCAGCCATCATTTCTGGCCAATAGAAGCCTAAACGGGTTATCTTATGAGCCAAGGCCCTGTCCCCCAATTGCTGCCCACAAATACCTTCATGCACTTCCTCAAGAGCCAAGCGTGCCTCGTCGGGCCTGAGACACCTCAAGTAAGGAACCACGAAAGATCTCTTATACAGAATTCCATCTATCAAGGAGTACCTTAGTGCTCGAATAGTTAACTTCCGTGCCTCAGTTGTATCACTTGGCAACCAACCGGTCTGAATGTGAGCCTTGATGGGATCAATCCATGACGTCCCCAAGCCTATGGGAGCCACAAGCTTAACATCTATGCTCCGTGTCTTCAAAACACGGAAGTACACACTTCCTGAACTTTCTTCAATCTCAGACGAAGCGAATTTTGATAGCGCATCTGCTTTAGCATTTTCTTCCCTTGGAATGTGTTCAACATGGCATTCATTAAATTGGGTCATCACAGCCCTTACTAGGCAAACATACTTAGCCATCGTATCATCCCTTGCCTCAAATTCTCCCTTTACCTGGGATATGATCAGCTTCGAGTCTCCACGGACCTTTAAGTTTTTGACTCTAAGTGTCCCAGCTAGACCAAGGCCGGCAATCAGGGCTTCATACTCTGCTTCATTGTTTGTGGTTGGGAAGTCTAGCTTCATAGCATACTCAATTAGAAATCCATCAGGGCTTTGCAAAACCAACCCTGCTCCACTGGAATTTGTTTTTGATGCTCCATCAAAATAGAGAACCCAATATTCTTTCTCCTTGTCCCCATTGTCGACTCCCTTATCTTGAGGTATGGTATCTTCCTGCCTCCCGACTTCTTGGTTGGGTATGGTACATTCCACCACGAAGTCAGCTAGTGTCTGGGCTTTTATGGCCGTACGTGGCTTATACTTGAGATCGAACTCTCCCAACTCTATTGCCCACTTAATCAGTCTCCCACTTGCCTTGGGACTGTGAATGATGTTTCTCAGTGGCTGATTTGTTAGCACTTCAATCTGGTGAGCTTGAAAATAAGGACGCAGCTTTCTTGAAGCCATTATCAAGGCTAAAGCGAATTTCTCAATAGTTGAATAATTCAACTCTGCACCATGCAAGATTTTGCTGACATAGTATACGGGTTTCTGGACTTTCAGTTCCTCCTTAACCAACACCGCGCTCAAGGCTCTTTCTGAAACAGCCAAGTACAAGAATAAAACTTCACTCAGAACTGGCTTGGCCAACAACGGGGCCTGGCCCATATACTTCTTTAATTCTTCAAATGCCTTCTGATTTTCCTCACTCCATACAAAGTCTTTAATGTTCTTTAATGACTTGAAGAATGACAAGCACTTGTCTCCTGACTTGGAGATGAACCGTCCTAGCGCAGCAACCCTTCCTGTGAGTTTCTGAACATCCTTGACAGTTTTTGGGGGTTCCATGTCCAGGATTGCCTTTATTTTATCGGGGTTAGCCTCAATTCCCCTCTTTGAGACCATCAGTCCCAAGAATTTTCCAGATCCTACTCCGAAAGCACACTTCGTAGGATTCAACATCATCTTGTGGTACCTCAGGACCTCAAAAGCTTCCCTCAAATGGGTTATATGATCAGTCTTTACTAGACTCTTGACTAGCATGTCATCAACATAGACTTCCATAGTCTTCCCAATAAGATCCTTAAAAATTTTATTCACCAACCTCTGATAGGTGGCTCCTGCATTCTTGAGACCAAACGCCATGACAAGATAACAATAAACACCAAAGTCAGTGATAAATGATACCTTTGGAATGTCATCCTTATGCATTTTGATCTGATTGTATCCACTAAATCCATCCATGAAACTCAGCATCTCATGTCCAGCAGTGGCATCAATCAAAGTATCAATTCTCGGCAACGGAAAACAGTCTTTGGGGCATGCATCATTCAGATCAGTGAAGTCTATACACATCCTCCACTTTCCATTAGCCTTCTTCACCATTACAGGGTTGGCTAGCCACTCCAGAAATTGGATCTCCTCAATGAAACCAGCTTCTAAGAGCTTTTCTGCTTCCTGTTTTATAGCCTCTTGTCTTTCCGGGGCAAAATTTCTTTTCTTTTGTTTTACTGTCTTCCGGCTTGGATCCACATTTAGCTTGTGAGTAATTAACTCCGGGTCTATGCCTGGCATATCAGCTGCTGACCATGCAAACACATCACTATTTTCTTGTAAAAATTTCACTAACTTCCCTCTAAGAGGCTCCTCTAATGTGGCTCCAATGAAAGTCATCCTCTCAGGATTCTCGGGGTCTAAAGGAACTGAAACCAATTCTTCTGCTGGCCTTCCTCTATTCTCATCATTTTTTCGAACATCCATATCTTCAATAGGAAGAACCTGCCCCCCCCGACTCCATCTGCCCTCAAAGAGGCTACATAACAGCTTCTAGCCATTTTTTGATCTCCTCTCTCTTCTCCAATCCCGTTTCGGGTGGAAAACTTCATGACTGAATGGTAGGAAGAGGGGACTGCCTTGAAGGCATGTATCCCTGTTCTCCCCATGATAGCATTATAAGTTGAACTAGCCTTTACCACCACGAAATCCAGCATCTGCATTGCTTGCCTTGGTTCCGTACCTATGGTGGTTGGCAATTTGATTATCCCTTCCACAGGACATTCTACTCTAGCAAATCCATATATCGGCATGTCGGTTGGTGTCAACTGGGAGTCGTTATATCCCATTCTTAGAAAGGTGTCGTGGAGCAAGATATCCACAGAAGCACCATTATCCACAAGGACCCTCTTAACCGGGCTATTTCCTATTATTGGTGTTATGACCAGCGGGTCGTCATGGGGAAACTTCACACCCTCTAGGTCGGAATCATCAAAAGCCAATGTTACTTCTGTCCTGGCCCTCTTCGGGGCTTCTCCAACAATATGCATAACCTCTCTAGTATATGCCATTCTGGAATTTTTGGACAATCCAGCAGCAGTTGGACCTCCAAAGATTGTGTTTATCACAGGCCCTCGAGGTCTCGGCCCTCCATAAATGGTGTTTATAACTGGCCCTCTAGGTTTGGGATTCCGCCCCTGATCATCTTGGTCCCTCCTACGATCTTCAAAGTTCTTCCTTCCATTATTATTTCTGTCCCCTCCATCTCCAGTATACTTGTTCAATCTTCCTTTTCGAATCAAAAACTCAATTTCATCTTTCAACTGCCTACACTCATCGGTGTCATGGCCAACATCTTTGTGAAACCTGCAATACTTGCCCTTATCTAGCTTGGCGGGATCAGCCTTCAAGGGCTTAGGCCAGCGAATATCTCTGTCTTTCTCAATCTCCATCAAAATCTGACTTCTGGGAGCATTCAGCTTAGCGTATTCAGTGAACTTTTGCCCAGGTCCTCCCTTCTTGGGGGTTGAATCAGGGTTTTGTTCGGTTCTAGGATATTTGTCCTTAGCGACATACTCCAAATCAGTTTTTCGTTTCTTGCCTCCAGTGGGCTCATTACTTACTACGGTCTTCCTCATGCTTTCTTCAACCTTGATATACTTCCCTGCTCTCTCTTGGAGTTGCAACATGTTTTCTGGGGGACGTTTGGCCAAGGACATCTTGAAAAACTCATCCCTAGTTCCTTGTTGCAGTGCTATCATGGCTACCTTATCATCAAGGTCTGGGACTTTTAAAGCCTCATTTGTAAAACGATTCAGGTAGTCTATCAAAGATTCCTTTGCTCCTTGCACAATACTCATGAGAGATGCGGAACTTTTCTCATGGACTCTCCCACTGATGAACTGCTTAATGAAAGCCTGACTTAACTCCCGGAACGATCCTATAGAGTTTGGGGGCAAGCGACTATACCATCTTTGAGCCATACCCGACAGGGTTTGAGGGAAGGCCCGACACTTTATAGCATCATTCACGGGTTGCAGCAACAGTGCATTAGAAAATGTCCTAACATGATTAGCGGGATCTCCTGTGCCATCATAGGCTTTGATAGTGGGCATCTTGAATTTCCTCGAGATATGGGCATTCATTATCTCTTCTGTGAAGGGTGGAGTTGGATCATCAGGATCTCCAAGGGGAAGGAGATTGCTTGGATCAGTTCTTGGGACAGCAGCCCTTCTTCTTACCGGGCCATCCAAGTCTATGACAGGAGGGGGATTTCTCCCCCTAGGAGGTATCTGGGGTCTGGTGGCCTGGTGAGCCTCCAAATCATGCCTCAGCCTTTGGATTTCAGCCTCATGAGCCCTGATCCTTTCCTGCACTTCTTGGGGATTCGCCCCTGGGGTGCTTTGGGGGCGTTGCTTTCCATCGGCCATTGGCTCTTTTCCAGGACGCCTCCTTCTCGGGGCCACTTCATCATCCGAAGATTCGGAGTCTCTCTCAGTGTATGGACCAGAAAATTCCCGATCCTCAGGGATAGGACCCAAACCTCGTATATAGGGGGGCGACCGTCCTCGTGCTTCGCTTCGCCCAGCATATCCGCTTCCTCCAACCTCAGGGTGAAGGGGCATCCCATAAGGGGGTTAGTAGTAACAATAGTTGAATATTCATACCCGACGGGTCGAGAATTCACAGGTATATGTATTTGTTGAACTTGAGGATTCGTACCTTGAATCGGGGGAGTTGTCCCTTGTAGCTGGGGTTGAGTTGTCCCTGTCTGGGCTTCCTCCTGAGTAGATGCATAAGTTGAATGGGGAGGAACCTCCACGGTTGATGAAATCACCTGGGTTGTCTCTGATGGTGTTCCTTCCTCTAGAGCTCCAATTGTTCTCCGTGTTCTCGCCATGGTTGTTGTTGTGCTTCCCACAGACGGCGCCAAATGTTATGGATAAAAAACTAATATATATAATTGCTGTATTTAGTACTAAGGAACGTGAGCTTCAGGGCTCGATTTGACTGCTCTCGTGTATCGTAGCTTAATTCTGCCTTTACGAGATGCCTACGTATCTCTGTGAATTAGAGAATCAAGCCAAAAAATGTAGTTCTGATTTGTGGGGTGAGGCCCCTTATATAGATGTGGGAGTCCTTAAATTGGACTTGGTATAGGAGACTTGGTGGACAAGCCTCTGAATTAGGATAGACTTAGGAGTCCTAGGAAGTAGGAAGCTGATTCCTTATCCTTTTAGGTCCCCTTGAGGCTAATCTATAAGGATTTATATCCTTATCGGGACTCTTCTCAATAGCTGATTTTTCCCTTATTAATTAATTACGAAATTAATTAATAATTAGGGCTTTTGGGCCTTTTTTATTCCATCAGGCCTGATCTGGTCCATCAGGCTTAACCTTTCTGGTCTGAGTATCATATATCTTTTTATTGGGCCTAGCAGCCCACAGCTGGTACAATTAATGCAATATTTAATTATACAATCATAATTTATTTATCCCTATCAAATATGAATAGGGAATTTAATAAATTGGGAGAAATCAAGAATCGAAATGAAATAGAAATAAGAATCAATAATTGTGTAACAGTGTATATGAACAAGAATTATCAAAATGTAACTGATGTGAAAAATGGGATATAATTCACTATTCTGAATTTAGAATAGGGGAAAAACTTGCCTTGCGTGTACTTAACCTGGTTCAACTCACCGCATTCTATCTCCTGCTTGATCTGCCTTGCTGATACTAAATCAATCATAGAAAGATAGTCGTTTAGATAACTTATTACATACGTGTGTCTCGAATTGATACTACGCAACCCTATCAAACTACCCATGTGTTTCTATCTGACTCGCATATACATATAATTATATAGCACATAAGGTTCACATAACCACGTAAAGCACATAGCACATAAAGCACATAATTAATTTTTGGACTTATAAATATTTTTAGAATCGATACTAGACCCATACCTGTATTAACTAACCCTATTTGATTTTATTATAATTTTTCGGAATTTATTTGACTCGTTTTTATCCCTATTAGGGCATATAAACAATTAACTATCACAATACAACTCTCTTTCGGAAGAAATTATGACTTACAATTATTTTTATTGGATTCGTTTCATTTTTCTGAGTCTAGGGGTCTTCGTTTCGCTCAAAACGAACTAAAGGTTTAATTATTATGAATTAAACAAGATTTAATTAATTAATAATTAATTATAAATAATTAATTATAATTAAATAATCCTTAATTATATTTTTAAGTAATTATTTAATATTTATTGTATTATAAAATAATTAATCCCTAATTATTAGGATTAATTACAATTTATTACAATTATTTACAAATTATTATCACTTACTCGATTAGATCGAATATTTACAAATAAACAATCGATACAATTAACTGATACGCTATTTATCGAATAAATAATTATTACTCGCACCATAATCTAATTCAACGATCAATTACTCGTATAAATACGAGCTACTCGCATTTCTCGTATAATTATCGAACTATTATATTATTACTATAACCTATACGATTAATTAATCAATTAATTATCTCTATTAAATTATTTGATACGAATAATCATTACGATATTCTTCGAATAAATAAATTATCGCTCGAATACTAATTCCAACTTATCGAAATACTACTCGTATAGATACGACTTATTCGTAATATTCAACTAATTAACGAATTATTATTCATATTATTCAATTATTTTTAATCTTATTTATTAATTAATTACCTATTATTAATTAATTAAATAACTCATAAATAATTAGATAAATAGTTAAATAATTAATTAAATAACTAATTTCGAATTTATAAATTAATAAAATAATTTAGAAATTATTAATATAATTTTCAGAATTTAAAACTGCTTTTTAATTGATTTTTAGAATTAATAAAAACTGATTTTGATTTTTATGAAATATAAATATTTAATTATAATTCAGAAACACAAAACAGGGATTGGATTTGGGAATTAGAGGATCAAACCCGAGTCGTTTCCCGGGTCGAAACCGGGTCGACCTCGGGTCGTGAAGAACAGCCGTCGCCGTCCTAGAGTCCGGCGACGGTGACAGTTTCCGGCGAGGCAAAAACGACGACCAAAGCTACGATTTCAATCCCGTTTCTCTGCGTGAGCGTTTCCAGGCCACCACAGCAGCTTCCTCC
The DNA here is from genome assembly GCF_009905375.1 of Apium graveolens. NCBI lineage: Eukaryota > Viridiplantae > Streptophyta > Magnoliopsida > Apiales > Apiaceae > Apium > Apium graveolens. Next base: position 147,074,090 of record NC_133652.1, read on the forward strand.
CGCCTTCCTTCTTCTCCAATCGTCGACAACATCGTCGGAAAATGAAGAACACCGTCGCCGCGGCGGTTCTCCGACGAGGACGAAATCATCACCAAAATCGATGAAACCGGTCCCAAACAAACAGAAATTTGACGATCTATACTTTCCTATTAACAAAATCATCAAACAACTAGCTAATCATCAACCCTGAATTCGAAGTAATAAACCCGAAAATACGAATTAAAAATCGATTCAACAAACAGCAAAAACAGTTACATACTCATAAAATACGATTCACCAGCTTCAAAACGACTACTTACATGATCGATTTGGATGCCAGAATCACCTTCAAACTCTGATTTGATTCTCTTCCCTGTTCTTTACCAACAAACCCTAGTTCTTGATTTTTCTGAATTTTTATGATTAATTAACTAATTAATTAATAAAAATTAGGCTATCTATATTATTGAAAATAATACCCCTAAATAAAATTAAGGGGCTAATTACACATATAATAAAACTATTTGGCCCAAATTTTTATAATTTTTGGGTATTAATTATGAATTTTTAAATATCCAATAAATACAAAATAAATGCTAAAAATTCCCAAAAATTATGAATATTACAAAAATGAAAAGAAAGATGATGTATGATAATTTCATGATCATATAAAAATAAAAATTTGATTTTTGTGGGGGTTTTGGTACCCGAAGGGGTCCGAAAAAATCATTTTTCGCGAAAAAGGTAAATTTGTAAAACATCTAGGGTTCAAAATAGCGATATGGTATAGGTCGTTTTTGGAAAAATAGGACCAATAATTTTGTTTGAAATACGGGTTTTTAAAACACTGTTTGAGCTGTACGGGTTTTGATATAAAACATATAACTTACGATAAAACACTCAATAAATATCCAAAACACGTTCAGATCAAAACAGACAACACGTGGCAAATAACATTTAGGGTTTAACGACTCAACACCTTAAATCACATAATAATACACATAATTTATCTTTATTATGATATAATACAAGCGTAATTTCTCGGTCGTTACATTCTCCCCCCCTTAACAGGATTCTGTCCTCAGAATCTCACTATGAAAATAACTGAGGATACTTTTCGAACATATCACTCTCGAGCTCCCAGGTTGATTCTTCAACCACTGGGTTTCTCCACAAAACTCTCACTAATGGTACAGACTTATTCCTTAATACCCTCTCTTTCCAATCTAGAATTCTTATCGGCTGCTCTACATATGACAAGTCTGCCTGAAGTTTTATTGGCTCATATTCTATTACATGTCTTGTATCAGAGTTATACTTCTTAAGCATAGATACATGAAATATGTTATGAATATACTGCATATGGGGTGGTAAAGCTAATTCGTACGCAACCTTTCCGACTTTCTTCAAAATTTCAAATGGTCCAACATAGCGAGGTTTCAATTTGCCTTTGTTTCCAAACCTAGTTAGTCCCTTCCATGGAGATACCTTTAGTAGTACATGTTCCCCTTCCTGATAGTCCACATCTTTTCCGGATAGATCTGCATATTTACGCTATCGATTTTGCGCTGCCTCGAGTCGTTTTCGGATAAGTTCTACTTTTTCCTTGGTCTGCTGAATCAGTTCTGGACCTAGAATCTTGCGCTCTCCTACTTTATCCCAACATGTAGGTGATCTGCACTTTCTCCCATATAAAGCTTCATAAGGTGGCATCCCGATACTTGCTTGATAGCTGTTATTGTAAGAAAATTCCACTAGCGGTAAGTGCTCGTCCCAATTGCCTTCAAAGTCTATTGCGCATACACGTAGCATATCTTCAATTTTTTGGATTGACCTTTCACTTTGCCCGTCTGTTTGTGGATGATAAGCAGTACTCATGTTAAACTTGGTTCCTATACATTCTTGGAATTGTCTCCAAAATCTTGAATTAAAATGGGGATCTTGATCCGATACAATAGATACGGGTACTCCATGACGTATTATGATTTCCTTGAGATATAAGTGCACTAACTTGTCCAGTGAAAACCTTTCGTTGATCGGAACAAAATGTGTTGACTTCGTTAATCGATTAATGATAACCCAAATTGTATCATGATTTGCTTTCGTCCTTGGAATTCCCACAACAAAATCCATGGCTAAGTGCTCTCATTTCCATTCTGGGATATCTAGTGGTTGTAGTAGTTCGCTCGGGCGTTGATGTTCAGCTTTCACTCTTTGGTACGTATAACACTTTTTAACCCATTCCGATATTTCTCTCTTCATATTTGGCCACCAAAAGTTTTCCTTCAAGTCTCTGTACATCTTTGTGCTTCCGGGATGAATCAAATATCTTGAACTATGAGCATCTTGCAAAATTTCCGCTTTTAATTCCGGTACGTTAGGTATCCAGATCCTTGAAGCAACTCGAAAAATTCCTTTGGCATCCATCTGACTGGTAATCTCTTCTCCTGTCAAGTTATCGATTTCCTGATCCATTACTTCTTCTTGACACCTTCTTATCTTTTCCAATAGTTCCGACTGAAAAGTCATAGCGTAAATCATTTCAGTAGAGCTTTCTGGAACACGAACTTCAATCTCCATTTTATCGAATTCTTTGATTAATTCTTTGGAAGATATTAACAAATTCAATCATTCATTTCGACTCAGCGCATCTGCTACCACGTTAGCTTTGCCTGGGTGATAATTGATTGAAATGTCATAATCATTGATTAACTCTAGCCAGCGTCGATGTTGCATATTGAGTTCCTTCTGTGTGAAAATATACTTCAAGCTTTTATGATCCATGTAAATCTCACATCTTTCGCCGTATAGATAGTGTCTCCAGAGCTTTAGTGCGAATACGATTACTGCTAGTTTGAGATCGTGCACCGGATATTTTTGTTCATGCGGCTTTAATTGTCTAGAAGCATATGCGATCACGTTGCCATGTTGCATCAAAACACATCCCAGTCCTCGATACGAAGCGTCGCTGTATATGACAAAGTCTCCTTGATCATAAGGAAAACAAGCAAAGGTGCAGTTATCAATCGATTCTTCAACTCTTGGAAACTTGCTTCACATTTCTCGTTCCATTCGAACTTTTCATTCTTTCGTGTCAACTTCGTCAATGGGGTGGCTATCTTTGCAAAATCCTTAACAAATCTTCTATAGTAACCGGCTAATCCCAAGAAACTTCGGACTTCCGTTGGAGTCTTTGGTCTTTCCCAATTTAAAATAGCTTCAATCTTTGTTGGATCCACTTGAATTCCTTCAATACTGATGATGTGTTCTAAAAATTGCACTTCCTTCAACCAAAATTCACATTTTGAAAATTTCGCATAAAGTTGTTCCTTTCGTAATGTCTTCAATGTCGTTCTTAAATGCGCTGCATGTTCTTCTTCCGTCTTCGAATATATCAAGATGTCATCAATAAATACAATAATAAACTTATCCAGGTACTTCTTGAATACTCGGTTCATCAAATCCATAAATGCTGCAGGTGCATTCGTTAGTCCAAAAGCCATCACAAGAAATTCATAGTGTCCATACCTCGTTCTGAACGTAGTCTTTGGAATATCTTCTGCCTTGATCTTTAACTGATGATAACCTGATCGTAAGTCGATTTTCGAAAACCATGCTGCTCCTTTCATTTGATCAAATAAGTCATCGATGTGAGGCAAAGGATATTTATTCTTGATAGTTAACTTGTCCAGCTCACGATAATCAATACATAGTTGCATGCTACCATCCTTCTTTTTCACGAACAATACTGGTGCGCCCCACGGGGATACACTTGGCCTTATAATTCCTTTGTCGAGAAGTTTTTGCAATTGCTTTGCTAATTCCTTCATTTCAACAGGTGCCATTCGATATGGAGCTTTCGAAATTGGTTCATTCCCTGGTGCCAAATCAATAGTGAACTCGATTTCTCGATCCAGAGGGAGTCCTGGAAGTTCATCTGGAAAGACATCGGAAAACTCACAAACTACAGGAATATCTTCAATCTTCGGGCTTTCTTTTTCGTTGTCCAACACGTAGGCTAAATAGGCTTGACATCCTTGACGTAGTAATTGTTTCATCTGCATCATTGTTAAGAATCTCTGCTTTTGTTTCTCACCTTTAAATATTACCGTTGTATTTTTTTCAGTCTGCAATTTCACTTTCTTATTTGCGCAATCAATCTGAGCATTATTACTAGCTAGCCAATCCATTCCTAAAATAACATCAAATTCTCCTAAACTGAAAGGTATCAAGTCAACTGAGAAATGACATCTCCCTATCCCAATATCACAACCTGGACATACTCGATCTACTGTAACCTGATCATCATTTGCTAATTTTATGACTAGCACTTCATCTAACCACTGAACCTCATAATCTATCTTAGAAATAAAATCTTCAGAAATAAAAGATCTCATAGCTTCTGAATCAATCAATACTAGAGCATTTACGGAATTTACAGGGAGCGTACCTGCAACCACATTCAGACTCTGTACAGCTTCCTTCATTGATATGTTGAAGGTCCTTGCCCTGGGCTGATTTTATGGTGGTAATGGAGGTGGAGGTAATGCTAAAACCCTTGGAATATTAGCGGCCATTGCAACTCATCTGCAGTCCTTGGCAATATGTCCTTTTCTTCCGCACTGGAAACAAGTAACTTCTGCCTTTCCCATCGGATATTTTCCAGAGTAGTGTCCACTTTGCTTGCACTTGAAACACGTGACATTTGGCTTGTTGCAAATCCTAGTATGCTTTTTACCACATATTCTGCAATCAGGTATAGGCGGTTGGACAAGTCTTTGCCGATTCGGGGTTGAAAGTCGATTACCCGTCCTCTGGTTGCCTTGTTCTGGTCTCCTGAAGTTTACCTTTCTCCGGGCTTGAAATCACGGCCTTCTGTTGAAACGGTTCTGGGAATTTCCTGGTCCCTTTTCTTTCTGAGCTGCTTCACTCTCACCTTCAATGATCATGGCCTTCTGAATAACAGCTGTATAAGTTGTCAGCTCAAATACGGCTACCCTGCTACAAATCCATGGCTTCAGTCCCTGCTGGAATCTTTTGGCCCACTTTTCATCAGTATCCACTTGCTCAGGAACAAATCTGGCCAACTCAGTGAACTTGGTCTCATAATCTGTGACCGATAAGTTGTCTTGCTTCAGTTCCAGAAACTTGATCTCCATCTGATTCTTCATGTACCAAGGAAAAAATTTCTCCATGAAAAGATCAGTGAATCTATCCCAGGTCACCACACCTTCTCCTTCCAAAGCTTTCTTTGATTCCCACCAGTAATTGGTTTCTCCCTTCAGAAAGTAGCTGGCAAAATCCGTCTTCTATTCTTCCTCAACTTTAACCAACGTAAAAGCCTTTTCTATCTCCTTCAGCCAAGCTCTCGCCTTTGTAGGATATGTGGAACCGGCAAATTCTGGAGGCTTTACCGACTGAAAACTACATGTGCTGTTGGTGGTACTTGATGTTCTGGATGAGCGGCTTGCTGTAGCATTTATTGTTGAAACTACTGATGTTGCTGCTACATCTGTTGCTACATCATCAGCATCTGCTGTTGCATGAGATGAAACATCTGATCCATCTGGTTATTATCATTTTGGCCCTGGGTATTTCTATTAGATGAGTCGGGTCGTGCTTTTCTTTTGGATGCCATATTTCTGATAATAAAATAATGGGTTCTTTTAATAACAATTTACTAAACAGGTGTTATGGAATAGAAACAGTCTTTATAATATTAAAACAACTTCAAAACAGTTGATATGGGGAAAGAAAACAATTTATTAAATATCTAAATAAATGAGTAAAAATAGTGCGATATTTAAATAAATCATTTTAAAATAATTTTAAAATTTTGAAAATATAAAGGGTACAATATGATTGTAAATAAAACAACATTTTAAAATATACAACAAATATTAAAATAAATGTAAATGTTTAAATGACTGGAAAAAAATAAAGAAAACATGAAAATTTTATATATATATGGTTAGGACACCAGTTGCAGGTGTCAATGCTTGATACAAAAGTCTATAATATGTCAGTCATAGTGCTACTGCTATCAGTCAAAACTAGTAGCTACACTCATACAAACTAGTCATACAATACTACGCTGCCTCTATCTACAGATAATATACAAGATACAACACTCCTCCGTCTGCTAAGATCAGAATCCTGGTGGCACACGACTCAGCTCCTCCTGCAAAGCCTCTAATACTGCCTCTGTGACTCTCATCGCCCTGCAATATGTTGCCTCTATACTAATATCCTGCTGCCTCAAGTCAGTAAGCTCCTGAGAACCAGCCCTGTGGATCTGGCGTAGTCTCTCTCTCAAGATGTAATCTGGTCAAAGTGCTCAGACTGGACCGTCCTCATATGTCTCAAACAACCCAAGAATCTCCCTACACTGATCCTGCCATCTGACCCTCTCCTCTCTCTCTAACTGGTACCGCTGATATGAAACTGTGCGATGCTCGCGAAGATATGTGCAGGAACCTCGAGAAGGCAATGGTAATGGCTGATCCACCACTACCTCATCCATAAACTCTGGCTGCGAAAACTGATATACTCCGGGCACAGGGGCATAGACAGCTAGCGGTGCAGGAAACATAACAGGCTGCTTCAAGGGTGCATATACTGATGGCTCTAACTCTGGCTCCATCTGTGGAATCTCTGGAATCTCAAACTGTGGTACAGGAACCTGTGGCTCTAAGTCCTCCCACTGTAAAATGTTAACCATATCAGGAACATCAAATATCGGATACTCCAAAGGTGGAAAGTCAGGTATCACCGGCTCAAAATAAGGGAAATAATCAACAAAGTCTGGTACCTCTGGTGGGGGGGTATCTCTGGTGCTGGTCCAGGTGGCAATGGTGGAGCTGGTGGTAATAGAGGAAAATCTGTACTGATGATGGGGTTAGTACTGGTGCTGCTACTGGGTCTGACTCAGTCTGCTCCGTAGATGACGACGAAGAAGCCATCTAATATACACAACAATAATAACGCAAGAACAATCAAATCACAATCCTAGATCTCATAACTTCTAATCACATAAATAAACAACCCTAACATTCTTACATCTATCCTATATGATCTTCCTATCTTATCTTAACCCTAATGTTCTTATTTTCAAGGATCAAAACTTATGCTCTGATGCCAACTATAACACCCTCCAAATCCGGGGTATAGATTTGGGGCATTATTAATATCAACTATAAACTAAACCTGCACAAGCAGAATATAAATATAATAATTAACCCGAACTACTGCTACTCGGGATCTTTTAAGGTTAAGAGTTGAAAACAAGAACGATACACTAACTTTAGTATAAACCCAAATAAAAATAATCTGTCTCAAGAACTCTCTTTATTATAAAACTTTATTCTATCTACATTCTCACCACACAACTTTCATTCAAACCAACATTACTACTTATCCTGTTACAATTGATCTGGTAACTTAGAGCTCTCTTCTGGAATAGGGATGAACACTCTTGGTATAAGAGGGTCCTGCTGCTTGACTCGCTTCTTGACTATGCGGGTTCTGATGGGTTTCATTCTCTACCTTAACTGTAAAACAATAGGAATAACAATAAAAGGGGATGAGCCAAAATTGCTCAACAAGCCTGCAACAATATATACAGTATAAAGAGAGAAGAATAAATGAATCGATAGGCTGCTGGTTTGAACAACCATCTGTTTCTGTATAGAATAATAATTTGCAAACACTGGCGAGTGCCAAATGAACAAGACTGGAAACAAGAACCAACATATGCACTATAACCTGCTGATCAGTCAGGATACTATGCGGATCTATACCCAACTGCATAGACTCAACCAACATAAGGAGTACTCAGGCAACTATGGCCTATTAATTAAAGGTCTGGGTAAAACCCAGTCCGTATCGTAACCATCCAATCCAATATTTAGCATCCGGAACAATCGGAATGCTTTTGATGTATCCCAACATCAAGATATATCAGAGTATATATAACAAGGGTAAAATTATTGGAATATGAATAGGGAATTCAATAAATTGGGAGAAATCAAGAATCGAAATGAAATAGAAACAAGAATCAATAATTGTGTAACAGTGTATATGAACAAGAATTATCAAAGTGTAACTGATGTGAAAAATGGGATATAATTCACTATTCTGAATTTAGAATAGGGGAAAAACTTGCCTTGCACGTACTTAACCTGGTTCAACTCACCGCATTCTATCTCCTGCTTGATCTGCCTTGCTGATACTGAATCAATCATAGAAAGATAGTCGTTTAGATAACTTACTACATACGTGTGTCTCGAATTGATACTACGCAACCCTATCAATCTACCCATGTGTTTCTATCTGACTCGCATATATACACATATAATTATATAGCACATAAGGTTCACATAACCACGTAAAGCACATAGCACATAAAGCACATAATTGATTTTTGGACTTATAAATATTTTTAGAATCGATACTAGACCCATACCTGTATTAACTAACCCTATTTGATTTTATTATAATTTTTCAGAATTTATTTGACTCGTTTTTACCCCTATTAGGACATATAAACAATTAACTATCACAATACAACTCTCTTTCGGAAGAAATTATGACTTACAATTATTTTTATTGGATTCGTTTCATTTTTCTGAGTCTAGGGGTCTTCGTTTCGCTCAAAACGGACTAAAGGTTTAATTATTATGAATTAAACAAGATTTAATTAATTAATAATTAATTATAAATAATTAATTATAATTAAATAATCCTTAATTATATTTTTAAGTAATTATTTAATATTTATTGTATTATAAAATAATTAATCCCTAATTATTAGGATTAATTACAATTTATTACAATTATTTACAAATTATTATCACTTACTCGATTAGATCGATTATTTACAAATAACCAATCGATACAATTAACTGATACGCTATTTATCGAATAAATAATTATTACTCGCACCATAATCTAATTCAACGATCAATTACTCTTATAAATACGAGCTACTCGCATTCCTCGTATAATTATCGAACTATTATATTATTACTATAACCTATACGATTAATTAATCAATTAATTATCTCTATTTAATTATTTGATACGAATAATTATTACGATATTCTTCGAATAAATAAATTATCGCTTGAATACTAATTCTAACTTATCGAAATACTACTCGTATAGATACGACTTATTCGTAATATTCAACTAATTAACGAATTATTATTCATATTATTCAATTATTTTTAATCCTATTTATTAATTAATTACCTAATTATTAATTAATTAAATAACTCATAAATAATTAGATAAATAGGTAAATAATTAATTAAATAACTAATTTCGAATTTATAAATTAATAAAATAATTTAGAAATTATTAATATAATTTTCAGAATTTAAAACTGCTTTTTAATTGATTTTTAGAATTAATAAAAACTGATTTTGATTTTTATGAAATATAAATATTTAATAATTCAGAAACACAAAACAGGGATTGGATTTGGGAATTAGAGGATCAAACCCGGGTCGTTTCCCGGGTCGAAACCGGGTCGACCTCGGGTCATGAAGAACAGCCGTCGCCGTCCCAGAGTCCGGCAACGGTGACGGTTTCCGGCGAGGCAAAAACGACGACCAAAGCTGCGATTTCAATCCCGTCTCTCTGCGTGAGCGTTTCCTAGCCACCACAGCAGCTTCCACCTGCCTTCCTTCTTCAATCGTCGACAACATCGTCGGAAAACGAAGAACACCGCCGCGACGACGAGGACGAAGTCATCACCAAAATCGACGAAACCGGTGCTAAACAAACAGAAATTTGACGATCTATACTTTCCTATTAACAAAATCATCAAACAACTAGCTAATCATCAACCCCGAATTCGAAGTAATAAACCCGAAAATACGATTTAAAAATCGATTCAACAAACAGCAAAAACAGTTACATAATCATAAAATACGATTCACCAGCTTCAAAACGACTACTTACATGATCGATTTGGATGCCAGAATCACCTTCAAAATCTGATTTGATTCTCTGCCCTGTTCTTCACCAACAAACCCTAGTTCTTGATTTTTCTGAAATTTTATGATTAATTAACTAATTAATTAATAAAAATTAGGCTATTTATATTATGGAAAATAATACCCCTAAATAAAATTAAGGGGCTAATTACACATCTAATAAAAATATTTGGCCCCAATTTTTATAATTTTTGGGTATTAATTATGAATTTTTAAATATCCAATAAATACAAAATAAATGCTAAAAATTCCCAAAAATTATGAATATTACAAAAATGCAAAGAAAGATGATGTATGATAATTTCATGATCATATAAAAATAAAAATGTGATTTTTGTGGGGATTTTGGTACCCGAAGGGGTCCGAAAAAATCATTTTTCGCGAAAAAGGTAAATTTGTAAAACATCAAGGGGTTCAGAATAGCGATATGGTATAGGTCGTTTTTGGCAAAATAGGACCAATAATTTTGTTTGAAATACGGGGTTTTAAAACACTGTTTGAGCTGTACGGGTTTTGATATAAAACATATAACTTACGATAAAACACTCAATAAATATCCAAAACACGTTCGGATCAAAACAGACAACACGTGGCACATAACATTTAGGGTTTAACGACTCAACACCTTAAATCACATAATAATACACATAATTTATCTTTATTATGATATAATACAAGCATAATTTCTCGGTCGTTACATTCTCCCCCCCTTAACAGGATTCTGTCCTCAGAATCTCACTATGAAAATAACTGAGGATACTTTTCTAACATATCACTCTCGAGCTCCCAGGTTGATTCTTCAACCACTGGGTTTCTCCACAAAACTCTCACTAATGGTACAGACTTATTCCTTAATACCCTCTCTTTCCAATCTAGAATTCTTATCGACTGCTCTACATATGACAAGTCTGCCTGAAGTTCTATTGGCTCATATTCTATTACATATCTTGTATCAGAGGTATACTTCTTAAGCATAGATACATGAAATATGTTATGAATATGCTGCATATGGGGTGGTAAAGCTAACTCGTACGCAACCTTTTCGACTTTCTTCAAAATTTCAAATGGTCCAATATAGCGAGGTTTCAATTTGCCTTTGTTTCCAAACCTAGTTAGTCCCTTCCATGGCGATACCTTTAGTAGTACATGTTCCCCTTCCTGATAGTCCACATCTTTTCCGGATAGATGTGCATATTTACGCTATCGATTCTGCGCTGCCTCGAGTCGTTTTCGGATAAGTTCTACTTTTTCCTTGGTCTGCTGAATCAGTTCTGGACCTAGAATCTTGCGCTCTCCTACTTCATCCCAACATGTAGGTGATCTGTATTTTCTCCCATATAAAGCTTCATAAGGTGGTATCCCGATACTTGCTTGATAGCTGTTATTGTAAGAAAATTCCACTAGCGGTAAGTGCTCGTCCCAATTGCCTTCAAAGTCTATTGCGCATACATGTAGCATATCTTCAATTGTTTGGATTGTCATTTTACTTTGCCCGTCCGTTTGTGGATGATAAGCAGTACTCATGTTCAACTTGGTTCCTAGACATTCTTGGAATTATCTCCAAAATCTTGAATTGAAACGGGGATCTTGATCCGATACAATAGATACGGGTACTCCATGATGCATTACGATTTCCTTGAGATATAAATGCACTAACTTGTCCAGTGAAAACCTTTCATAGATCGGAAGAAAATATGCTGACTTCGTTAATCGATTAATGATAACCCAAATTATATCATGATTTGCTTTCATCCTTGGAAGTCCCACAACAAAATCCATGGCTAAGTGCTCTCATTTCCATTTTGAGATATCTAGTGGTTGTAGTAGTTCGCTCGGGCGTTGATGTTCAGCTTTCACTCTTTGGTACGTATAACACTTGCTAACCCATTCCGCTATTTCTCTCTTCATATTTGGCCACCAAAAGTTTTCCTTCAAGTCTCTGTACATATTTGTGCTTCCGGGATGAATCAAATATCTTGAATTATGAGCGTCTTGCAAAATTTCCGCTTTTAATTCCGGTACGTTAGGTATCCAGATCCTTGAAGCAACTCAAAAAATTCCTTTGGCATCCATCTGACTGGTAATCTCTTCTCCTGTCAAGTTATCGATTTCCTGATCCATTACTTCTTCTTGACAGCTTCTTATCTTTTCCAATAAATCCGACATAGCGTAAATCATTTCAGTAGAGCTTTCTGGAACACGAACTTCAATCTCCAGTTTATCGAATTCTTTGATTAATTCTTCTGAATATATTAACAAATTCAATTATTCATTTTGACTCAGCGCATCTGCTACCACGTTAGCTTTGCCTGGGTGATAATTGATTGAAACGTCATAATCATTTATTAACTCTAGCCAGCGTCGATGTTGCATATTGAGTTCCTTCTGTGTGAAAATATACTTCAAGCTTTTATGATCCATGTAAATCTCACATCTTTCGCCGTATAGATAGTGTCTCCAGAGCTTTAGTGCGAATACGATTGCTGCTAGTTCAAGATCGTGCGCCGGATATTTTTGTTCATGCGGCTTTAATTGTCTAGAAGCATATGCGATCACGTTGCCATGTTGCATCAAAACACATCCCAGTCCTCGATACGAAGCGTCGCTGTATATGACAAAGTCTCCTTGATCATAAGGAAAACAAGCAAAGGTGCAGTTATCAATCGATTCTTCAACTCTTGGAAACTTGCTTCACATTTCTCGTTCCATTCGAACTTTTCATTCTTTCGTGTCAACTTCGTCAATGGGGTGGCTATCTTTGCAAAATCCTTAACAAATCTTCTGTAGTAACCGACTAATCCCAAGAAACTTCGGACTTCCGTTGGAGTCTTTGGTCTTTCCCAATTTAAAATAGCTTCAATCTTTGTTGGATCCACTTGAATTCCTTCAATACTGATGATGTGTCCTTAAAATTGCACTTCCTTCAACCAAAATTCACATTTTGAAAATTTTGCATAAAGTTGTTCCTTTCATAATGTCTTCAATGTCATTCTTAAATGCGCTGCATGTTCTTCTTCCGTCTTCGAATAAATCAAGATGTCATCAATAAATACAATAATAAACTTATCCAGGTACTTCTTGAATACTCGGTTCATCAAATCCATAAATGCTGCAGGTGCATTCGTAAGTCCAAAAGCCATCACAAGAAATTCATAGTGTCCATACCTCATTCTGAACGCAGTCTTTGGAATATCTTCTGCCTTGATCTTTAACTGATGATAACCTGATCGTAAGTCGATTTTCGAAAACCATGCTGCTCCTTTCATTTGATCAAATAAGTCATCGATGTGCGGCAAAGGATATTTATTCTTGATAGTTAACTTGTTCAGCTCACGATAATCAATACATAGTTGCATGCTACCATCCTTCTTTTTCACGAACAATACTGGTGCACCCCATGGGGATACACTTGGCCTTATAATTCCTTTGTCGAGAAGTTCTTGCAATTGCTTTGCTAATTCCTTCATTTCAACAGGTGCCATTCGATATGGAGCTTTCGAAATTGGTTCATTCCCTGGTGCCAAATCAATAGTGAACTCGATTTCTCGATCCAGAGGGAGTCCTGGAAGTTCATCTAGAAAGACGTCGGAAAACTCACAAACTACAGGAATATCTTCAATCTTCGGGCTTTCTTTTTTGGTGTCCAACACGTAGGCTAAATAGGCTTGACATCCTTGACGTAGTAATTGTTTCGTCTGCATCATTGTTAAGAATCTCTGCTTTTGTTTCTCACCTTTAAATATTACCGTTGTATTTTCTTCAGTCTGTAATTTCACTTTCTTATTTGTGCAATCAATCTGAGCATTATTACTAGCTAGCCAATCCATTCCTAAAATAACATCAAATTCTCCTAACCTGAAAGGTATCAAGTCAACTGAGAAATGACATCTCCCTATCCCAATATCACAACCTGGACATACTCGATCTACTGTAAACTGATCATCATTTGCTAATTTTATGACTAGCACTTCATCTAACCACTGAACCTCACAATCTATCTTAGAAATAAAATCTTCAGAAATAAAAGATCTCATAGCTCCTAAATCAATCAATACTAGAGCATTTACGGAATTTACAAGGAGCGTACCTGCAACCACATTCAGACTCTGTACAGCCTCCTTCATTGACATGTTGAAAGTCCTTGCCCTAGGCTGATTTTGTGGTGGTAATGGAGGTGGAGGTAATGCTAAAACCCTTGGAATATTAGCTGCCATTGCAACTCCTCTGCAGTCCTTGGCAATATGTCCTTTTCTTCCGTACTGGAAACAAGTAACTTCCGCCTTTCCCATCAGACATTTTCCAGAGTAGTGTCCACTTTGCTTGCACTTGAAACACGTGACATTTGGCTTGTTGCAAATCCTAGTATGCTTTTTACCACATATTCTGCAATCAGGTATAGGCGGTTGGACAAGTCTTTGCCGATTCGGGGTTGAAAGTCGATTACCCGTCCTCTGGTTGCCTTGTTCTGGTCTCCTGAAGTTTACCTTTCTCCGGGCTTGAAATCACGGCCTTCTGTTGAAACGGTTCTGGGAATTTCCTGGTCCCTTTTCTTTCTGAGCTGCTTCACTCTCACCTTCAATGATCATGGCCTTCTGAATAACAGCTGTATAAGTTGTCAGCTCAAATACGGCAACCCTGCTACAAATCCATGGCTTCAGTCCCTGATGGAATCTTTTGGCCCACTTTTCATCAGTATCCACTTGATCAGGAACAAATCTAGCCAACTCAGTGAACTTGGTCTCATAATCTGTGACCGATAAGTTGTCTTGCTTCAGTTCTAGGAACTTGATCTCCATCTGATTCTTCATGTAGCGAGGAAAAAATTTCTCCAGGAAAAGATCAGTGAATCTATCCCAGGTCACCACACCTTCTCCTTCCAAAGCTTTCTTTGATTCCCACCAGTAATTGGTTTCTCCCTTCAGAAAGTAGCTGGCAAAATCCGTCTTCTGTTCTTCCTCAACTTTAACCAACGTAAAAGCCTTTTCTATCTCCTTCAGCCAAGCTCTCGCCTTTGTAGGATATGTGGAACCAGAAAATTCTGGAGGCTTTACCGACTGAAATTGCTTGAAAGTAACTACAGGTGCTGCTGGTGGTATTTGATGTTCTGGATGAGCGGCTTGCTGTAGCATTTGTTGTTGAAACTACTGATGTTGCTGCTACATCTGTTGCTGCATCATCAGCATATGCTGTTGCATGAGATGAAACATCTGATCCATCTGGTTATTATCATTTTGGCCCTGGGTATTTCTATTAGATGAGTCGGGTCTTGCTTTTCTTTTGGGTGCCATATTTCTTATAATAAAATAATGGGTTCTTTTAATAACAATTTACTAAACATGTGTTATGGAATAGAAACAGTCTTTATAATATTAAAACAACTTCAAAACAGTTGATATGGGGAAAGAAAACAATTTATTAAATATCTAAATAAATGAGTAAAAATAGTGCGATATTTAAATAAATCATTTTAAAATAATTTTAAAATTTTGAAAATATAAAGGGTACAATATGATTGTAAATAAAACAAAATTTTAAAATATACAACAAATAGTAAAATAAATGTAAATGTTTAAATGACTGGAAAAAAAATAAAGAAAACATGAAAATTTTATATATATATATATATATGTGGTTAGGACACCAGCTGCAGGTGTCAATGCTTGATACAAAAGTCTATAATATGTCAGTCGTACTGCTACTGCTATCACTCAAAACTAGTAGCTACACTCATACAAACTAGTCATACAATACTACGCTGCCTCTATCTACAGATAATATACAAGATACAACACTCCTCCTTCTGCTAAGATTAGAATCCTGGTGGCACACAGCTCAGCTCCTCCTGCAAAGCCTCTAATACTGCCTCGGTGAGTCTCATCGCCCTGCAATATGTTGCCTCTATACTAATATCCTGCTGCCTCAAGTCAGTAAGCTCTTGAGAACCAGCCCTGTGGATCTGGCATAGTCTCTCTCTCAAGATGTAATCTGGTCAAAGTGCTCAGACTGGACCATCCTCCTATGTCTCAAACAACCCAAGAATCTCCCTACACTGATCCTGCCATCTGACCCTCTCCTCTCTCTCTGACTGGTACCGCTGATATGAAACTATGCGATGCTCGCGAAGATCTGTGCAGGAACCTCGAGAAGGCAATGGTAATGGCTGATCCACCACTACCTCATCCAGAAACTCTGGCTGCAAAAACTGATATACTCCGGGCACAGGGGCATAGACAGCTAGCGGAGCAGGAAACAAAACAGGTTGCTTTAAGGGTGCATATACTGGTGGCTCTAACTCTGGCTCCATCTGTGGAATCTATGGAATCTCAAACTGTGGCACAGGAACCTGTGGCTCTAAGTCCTCCCACTGTGGAATGTTAACCATATCAGGAACATCAAATATCGGAAACTCCAAAGATGAAAAGTCAGGTATCTCCGGCTCAAAATAAGGGAAATAATCAACAAAGTCCGGTACCTCTGGTGGGGGGGTATCTCGGGTGCTGGTCCAGGTGGCAATGGTGGAGGTGGTGGTAATGGAGGAAAAATCTGTACTGATGATGGGGTTAGTACTGGTGCTGCTACTGGGTCTGACTCAGTCTGCTCCGTAGATGACGACGAAGAAGCCATCTAATATACACAACAATAATAATGCAAGAACAATCAAATTACAATCCTAGATCTCATAACTTCTAATCACATAAACAAACAACCCAAACATTCTTACTTCTATCCTATATGATCTTCCTATCTTATCTTAACCCTAATGTTCTTGTTTTCAAGGATCAAAACCTATGCTCTGATGCCAACTATAACACCCTCCAAATCCGGGGTATAGATTTGGGGCATTATTAATATCAACTATAAACTAAACCTGCACAAGCAGAATATAAATATAATAATTACCCCGAACTACTACTACTCAGGATCTTTTAAGGTTAAGAGTTGAAAACAAGAACGATACACTAACTTTAGTACAAACCCAAATAAAAATAATTTGTCTCAAGAAATCTCTTTATTATAAAACTTTATTCTATCTACATTCTCACCACACAACTTTTATTCAAACCAACATTACAACTTATCCTGTTACACCTGATCAGGTAACTCAAAGCTCTCTTCTGGAATAGGGATGAACACTCTTGGTATAAGAGGGTCCCGCTTCTTGACTCGCTTCTTGACTATGCGGGTTCTGATGGGTTTCATTATCTACCTTAACTGTAAAACAATAGGAATAACAATAAAAGGGGATGAGCCAAAATTGCTCAACAAGCCTGCAACAATATATATAGTATAAAGAGAGAAGAATAAATGAATCGATAAGCTGCTGGTTTGAACAACCATCTGTTTCTGTATAGAATAATAATTTGCCAACACTGGTGAGTGCCAAATGAACAAGACTGGAAACAAAAACCAACATATGCACTATAACCTGCTGATCAGTCAGGATACAGTTCGGATCTATACCCAACTGCATAGATCCAACCAACATAAGGAGTACTCAGGCAACTATGGCCTATTAATTAAAGGTCTGGGTAAATCCCAGCCCGTATCGTAATCATCCAGTCCAAAGTTTAGCATCTGAAATAATCGGAATACTTTGATGTATCCCAACATCAGGATATATTAGAGTATATGTAACAAGGGTAAAATTATTGGAATATGAATAGGGAATTCAATAAATTGGGAGAAATCAAGAATCAAAATGAAATAGAAACAAGAATCAATAACTGTGTAACAGTGTATATAAACAAGAATTATCAAAGTGTAACTGATGTGAAAAATGGGATATAATTCACTATTCTGAATTTAGAACAGGGGAAAAACTTGCCTTGCGCGTACTTAACCTGGTTCAACTCACCGCCTTCTATCTCCTGCTTGATCTGTCTTGCTGATACTGAATCAATCATAGAAAGATAGTCATTTAGATAACTTACTACATACGCGTGTCTCGAATTAATACTACGCAACCCTATCAATCTACCCATGCATTTCTATCTGACTCGCATATATACACATATAATTATATAACACAAAAGGTTCATATAACCACGTAAAGCACATAGCACAGAAAGCACATAATTGATTTTTGGACTTATAAATATTTTTAGAATCGATACTAGACCCATGCCTGTATTAACTAACCCTATTTGATTTTATTATAATTTTTCGGAATTTATTTGACTCGATTCTACCCCTATTAGGGCATATAAACAGTTAACTATCACAATACGACTCTCTTTCGAAAGAAATTATGACTTACAATTATTTTTATTGGATTCGTTTCATTTTTCTAAGTCTAGGGGTCTTCGTTTCGCTCAAAACGGACTAACGGTTTAATTATTATGAATTAAACAAGATTTAATTAATTAATAATTAATTATAAATAATTAATTATAATTAAATAATCCTTAATTATATTTTTAAGTAATTATTTAATATTTATTGTATTTTAAAATAATTAATCCCTAATTATTAGGATTAATTACAATTTATTACAATTATTTACAAATTATTATCACTTACTCGATTAGATACGAACTACTCGCATTCCTCGTATAAATACGAACTACTCGCATTCCTCGTATAATTATCGAACTATTATATTATTACTATAACCTATACGATTAATTAATCAATTAATTATCTGTATTTAATTATTTGATACGAATAATCATTACGATATTCTTCGAATAAATAAATTATCGCTCGAATACTAATTCCAACTTATCGAAATACTACTCGTATAGATACGAGTTATTCGTAATAATCAACTAATTAACGAATTATTATTCATATTATTAATTATTTTTAATCCTATTTATTAATTAATTACCTAATTATTAATTAATTAAATAACTAATAAATAATTAGATAAATAACTAAATAATTAATTAAATAACTAATTTCAAATTTATAAAATAATTTAGAAATTAATAATAATAATTTTCAGAATTGAAAACTGATTTTTAATTGATTTTTAGAATTAATAAAAACTGATTTTGATTTTTATGAAATATAAATATTTAATTATAATTCAGAAACACAAAACAGGGATTGGGTTTGGGAATTAGAGGATCAAACCCGGGTCGTTTCCCGGGTCGAAACCGGGTCGACCTCGGGTCGTGATGAACAGTCGTCGCCGTCCCAGAGTCCGGCGAAGGTGACGATTTCCGGCGAGGCAAAAACGACGACCAAAGCTGCGATTTCAATCCCGTTTCTCTGCGTGACGTTTCCTGGCCACCACAGCAGCTTCCTCCCGCCTTCCTTCTTCTCCAATCGTCGACAACGTCGTCGGAAAACGAAGAACACCGCCGCGGCGGCGGTTCTCCGACGAGGACGAAATCATCACCAAAATCGACGAAATCGGTGCCAAACAAACAGAAATTCGACGATTTATACTTTCCTATTAACAGAATCATCAAACAACTAGCTAATCATCAACCCCGAATTCGAAGTAATAAACCCGAAAATACGAATTAAAAATCGATTCAACAAATAGTAAAAACAATTACATAATCATAAACTACGATTCACCAGCTTCAAAACGACTACTTACATGTTCGATTTGGATGCCGGAATCACCTTCAAAATCCGATTTGATTATCTGCCATGTTCTTCACCAACAAACCCTAGTTCTTGATTTTTCTGAATTTTTATGATTAATTAACTAATTAATTAATAAAAATTAGGCTATTTATATTATGGAAAATAATACCCCTAAATAAAATGAAGGGGCTAATTACACATCTAATAAAAATATTTGGCCCCAATTTTTATAATTTTTGGGTATTAATTATGAATTTTTAAATATCCAATAAATACAAAATAAATGCTAAAAATTCCCAAAAATTATGAATATTACAAAAATGCTAAGAAAGATGATGTATGATAATTTCATGATCATATAAAAATAAATATGTGATTTTTGTGGGGGTTTTCGTACTCGAAGGGGTCCGGAAAAATCGTTTTTCCCGAAAAAGGTAAATTTGTAAAACGTCTAGGGGTTCAGAATAGCGATATGGTATAGGTCGTTTTTGGCAAAATAGGACCAATGATTTTGTTTGAAATATGGGCTTTTAAAACACTGTTTGTGCTGTATGGGTTTTGATATAAAACATATAACTTACGATAAAATACTCAATAAATATCCAAAACACGTTCGGATCAAAACAGACAACATGTAGCACATAACATTTAGGGTTTAACGACTCAACACCTTTAATCACATAATAATACACATAATTTATCTTTATTATGATATAATACAAGCGTAATTTCTCGGTCGTTACAATAATTGTTTTATTCTCATCCGTCGAATTGTCTCAATCTTACAGTTTGTAAGTATAACATGACGGATAAGTGATAAAAATTTTACAGTTTATTTATTTTTTAAACGGCTATTTTGGGCTATTTTGATTGGTTACTTTATTTCACTTTATTATTTTTGACAGTTTATTTCAGAGATAGTATAAAAGCAGAATTCATTTTTATTCTACTCTTTTATCATTCTCAAGTCAATTGCTCTAACTTCCTTTCTTCTCCAAAGCAAATATTCTCTCTGCAAATTTCTCATTCTCTAACAATGGCACCAGTAGTCAAAATCATGTCTCAATCTGGATTTATCTATGAAAAGAACAACTTTGTAGCTCTTGTGAACAAGGAGATTCCACAGTCTGGAGACTTTCACAAGATGATGGACTTTGTGAAGAGCTGTAAACTCAGTTATGCTATGCTAGAATCACCCACAATCTACTGTGAATTTATGGATGAGATATGGACAACTGCCGTGTACAACTCTACTGACAAGACCATAACTTTCACTCTTAAAGGTAAGCAGTTTTGCATTAATAGTGACATTATTAAAGCATGCTTTAGAATTTCGGATAACACTACTACTGTTCCACACACAGATACTGATATAGTTAACATGCTTAATTCTATTGGCTATGCTCTCCCCAACTCTTAGTTGAGTGAAATTAGGAGGCTAGGTCCTAGAAAATAATGGAGCTATGTGTGTGATGTAGTTACCAAAGTATTTTCTGGTAAAATAAGCAATTTTAATTATGTTAACATTTTTATGCTTAACATGCTTTATACGCTAGTTACTGATAAATTCTTTAATTTCAGTGAGATGATCATGTTTGAGTTAGGTTATAAGTTAGGAGAACTTAATAAAAGAGGTAAAAGTGTCTATTATGCTAGATTCTTTATGATGCTTACAAACCATCTTATTGAGAACATTATTGTTGAGAACCCAACCAAAAAACTGAATTGTTGGGTTCAAGAATGGAGAGTCATTGTTGATCTCAACAGGGCAAGTCACCACAAAGAGGTGCCCCTCTTTTACTATCCAATCATGGGGGGACCTCAGGTAAGTGAGGTAAGCACCACTGTCTCCACTCTTCCAAACTCACACATTTCTTTGCCTTCAAGTGTAGCTATGGCATCTGTGTCAATGACCCAACAGATGCCTACCCAAGCTACCAAAATAATAATTACAAAATCCAAAGCTAATAAAGCCCCCTCTGGTTTCTTTCAAAAGAAATTAGTTGCAAAATCTACTAAACACAAAGAGGGGAGTGTGAAGGAGAGTGAGCAAGGTGAGGGACAGGGTGAAAATCAAAGAAACCCTAAGGATAAGGCTGGTGAGATTAGTGTACCTAAGCCTAGCCACACCACAGTTTCCCAACATACTGTAGTTGTTAATAAGGATATTAGCTCAATTCTAGTTTCATCCTCCCAAAAGGATGTTACTATTGAAACAAGCTCCCAACCAGGAGCACAGGTCAAGAGGGTTAGGGACACAAGTTCACCACAGACTTATGCTAGAAAGAAAAGATCTAAAACCCTTGGGGATGCACAAGGAACACACACAGTGCAAATTGGAGCTAAAGTCCCAGTCACTGCACCATCTCAAAGTCAGATTAATGTGGCTCCAATAAATATGGAGTCACAGCCAAAATCTTTAATAATAGAAGCACCTGAAACACCAATATCACCCACACACTCACTGGATGTAGACATGATTAATACATCACTTCCAAATTCTCCATCTTTAACTCTTTTGGAGAAGCCAAAAATCCAAGCAAGAGAGCATCATCTTTTAGATGATTTCTGAGTCTATTGAAGAATCTGTGCCCAAATTTTCATCAATCTGTATAGAGTCTACAATAGTCTCCACTCCAAACTCATTCATTTCTTATATCCCGGTGGATATTATTTATCGTCGAGTAGTGATTGTATCCTGACGGATGTGCCTAACAGTAATCATCCATCCGCTAGCCAAACTACTATCCCGATGGATATTCCTCATCCGTCGGGAGTCTCTGCACAACCTCAAATTCCTACAATTGTCACAAGTGCAGATGACTTAGTAGTAGTGCAGTCACTCTTAGGATTGAGGGCAGGTAGTGAATTGAGTGAGAGGTTGGGTTGCTCCCAGGAAAAAGGAGAGAAAATGAGTGACCCAATGCAGACCATTTCTTCAGGTCTGGTAAGAGTGGGTGAGGGGAGTCCCACTTTAGATGGTGAAGGTGAGGGTGTGAGGGTGGGAAGCCAAGGGGAGCCCTTGATGCAAAAACAGAGAGAACATGAGAGAAATGAAGGTATTGGAGAAATAAGGATGGACACCATTTCTAGTGAGTCAATGAATGTCAGTGATACAGAAAGGAAGAGACTATTTTAGCAAGAATATCAAGCTGTCATAGATTCTATGTCCCTAGATGTTGAGACATTTACTCATCCTGTTGCATCTTATCAAACTCTAGTTGTACAGGGCAATGAGGAGGCTGAAAAGATGCTCAATCTAGTGCACACAACTACTTCTCTACAAAGAGCAAAGGATGCAATCACTGCTATGCCATCCAATACTGGCAGTGATTTTGAACTGGATGAAGACTCTTTTGGGGATGCTGGTGGGGATGATGAGGAAAACAACATGAGTATAGGGGGAGATGCAGACATTCCTTCCCGGATGCTAACCAAAAAATGTTCATACTCACATCTCTAATCCACATTATTCAAGCTCATTCATGACACCCAAACAGCCATTCAAACATCCACAAATGCCAGCACAAAGAGATTACTTACAGCACATCTTGAAGCTCTACAGCTGCACAAGATTTAAGCTCTCCAACACAGTCAAAGTGTTGATGAAATAAAGCAAGAAGTTTCCGAAGTAAAATAGGATTTCATAAAAAGGTTGGATGCTAGACTTCCTGGAACCACCATGACTGAGATAGCTTAAAATTTGAGGAAGGAAGCTGATCTAAATAGAAAGGTTGAGGCCATGGACTCTAGATTATCTGATATGGAGAAGTCAATGGCCAAGATACTTGCTAATCAGGAAACTCAGACTGCTCTGCTCCAACAGTTGATGGCTGCTCAACTCCCTTCCACTCAACAACTTGATGCTAACAAAAAGGGGGAGAAAGGTTCATCAAGTGAGGGGGAGAAACAGCTCAACATTCAAGTCAGCAAAGTAATTGTGCCAACAATTACTTTCACTAAGCCACCAGCCATGGACAACATTGACATCATCAATCTGGCAGCAGCAAAAATGGTATCAAATGATAAACTGCTAAAGATTGATGTAGCAGCAGCTGAAAAGAACTAAAATAAAAATGGAGGAAAATAGATGCAGAAATTCAACAGAAATTTGGGCCAATTCAGAAACCAGAAAAAATCTTTAATCATCACTCTCAAGTCAAGCAGATTTATGTGAATGAAACAAGTTTGAATTATCTGAAAAAGGGTCAAACTTCTTCCATAAAGTTTCCAAAGGAAAATCTGGTCTTGAAGCCTAAAAGAAACTACTCAAAGTTTTTAGATAAAAATCCTATGGATACTGTGTATGAGACACCTAGACCAGATGAGAAGAAGCTGTTGGTTTTGTTAATTGCATTTTTCAAAGATCCAGCTGATTCAACACTTAAAAAAAGGATTTCCAAGATCTATAGAAATGGTAAGGAAATCTATGTGGTGGCTGGACACCCTCAATTTGTAGAAGCCAAAAAGGAAGAGAAAGAAAGAATCAGGCAAGAGAAGAAGCAAGCTGTCTTAAATGCTAAGAAGCTCAAATAAAAGAAGGAACAAGCTGCTATCTTGGCCAAACTTCAAGCTGCGAAGACTACAAATGAGATTTCTGCACAACCATCTGTGATTGCTAAACCTCAAGATCAGAAAATGCAACAAGAACCACAATAGAAAAGAAGATTCAGATACAAGTTCCCCTCTAAAAAAAATTGGACTTTAGTGATGAGGAAATGGAAAACTACATTCCCAAAAAATCTACAACTTCAACTCAGACATTCAAACCCTCAGTGGTATTTGAAGAATTCAAGGTGGTAGATCCAACTAGGAATATTCATGGTGAGCCCATAATTTCAAAGGATGAGCCAGTAGACTGGGATAGTTTGCCAATTCCTGAACTAAACTTTCCTATCTTCAACAAGCCAAAGAAAAAAAGACAAGAGCAATCAAGAAAGTGAAGCCTGTGACTTTTAGATCCAAAACCCTAACCAAATCTCAACCCACAGTCAACAAGGGAGATCTCTTATACATCTGTGACATCAAGGAGTTTTATGAAATAAACCTCTACTTGGATGAATTGGAAGAAGTAAGAGGGATTGATGCTCAGAGACATCTTCCTGAAAGGCTAGTGTTCAAGTACAAGAAAGGAAAAGAAATCACATGGCCACTTCATAGGATTCTTCAAAAAAGCCAATCTGTTCTGATAAAAGTCTTCTCATCCTTCAAGATGAACTTTGGGTTCAGTGTAACTGTAAGGAAACTGGCTCTAAAAAGGATAGAAGAGCTAAGGAGTAATAAAGACAAAGATGCACTTCCAAAAACTCTTATAATTCCCTTTAAAGGAAAGAGAGTGCATTTGAGGCCTTATTGGTTAATGGATTTCATGGATGATAAGGGAGTTAGAAGATTCTTCAGACTGGATGACCAATTGAGTATCTCTAGCAATGAGACTCTATTGGAAATGCAAGAGATGTTGGATCTATCTGAAGCTGATGAACTTGAATTCCACAGACAACTCTAGAATCAAATAGGGGAAAATAATAGGAGGCTTGGAAAGAAATCCAGACAATCAAGGAAATAGAATTATCTGCTCAGGCTAAGAGGAGCACCTTGATAATGATTGCGAGCAACTCTTTGTACACTTTGCTTTGTTCAATTTTCAATAAATATTGTAGCACTTATCAGTTTTATCTACTACTTTTCAATCTGTATTTTTAGGGTATTTTGTTATCATCAAGTTTCTCTTCATTTATGGCTACAATTCCAATAGACATAAATCGGGGGAGATTGTTAGGAATATATTGTGAACTTGATGATAAGCTAAACAAAACACCTTAGTAGATTTAACTTAGTGTATTTTGTGGCACTCGACCGATGATCTAATATAGTCCCGACGGATAAACTTTACAGTCCCGACGGATGACAGATTAACATCCATCGAGTGAGTAGCTTATGTAATAATAAGAACTGTAGCACATTTCTGCAAACAACATGTATTAGTCAAGTAGATTACTTAGGGATTTGTAAGTCATGTTGACTACTAGATTGATATGCAGAATAGGTTGATTCATTTAGGGATGGCAACGGGTCGGGTTCGGATCGGGTATTGTAAAATCCAAATCCAAATATTTTCGGGTTATCCAAATCCAAATCCGTCGGGTTTCGGATCGGATCGGGTATTTTTTGGGTATCCAAAATTACGAATAATGTAATCAAATTTAATATTATTTATAGATACAAACACTATTAATCACATTTATAAGATAGCTAAAATTAAAATATATTAACTATAAATAGTTAAACACATTATATTGCACAGGTTTACAGGGTGAGTAATATCTAAGATATGTTGATAACATAATATTTAGTATTTTATCACAAATTATTATTTGTATAAATATATACAAAGTACATCTTACATAATAAAAGCTGATTTTGATATAAAAAGTTATAATTCACTAAATAAATATTGACAATCTTGATAATAATCTATTATTACACAAATAATACAAGAAAACTATGTAAATTATATGTATTACATCTAAAATATTACATATAATCTATAATAAATGTATCAGTTTTTAATCGGGTTTCGGGTTTGGATCGGGTTTGGATTGGATTTCGGATTTCGGATCGGGTATTAGTTCGGTATAGTTGAAATCCAAATCCAAATCCAAATCCAAATCCAAAACTTCGGGTTCGGTATATTCAAAACTTCGGATTTCAGATCGGATATCCGTCGGATCGAATTAATTTGCCATCCCCAGATTCATTATAAATATGGGATGTCTTATAATTCTATATAACTGAAATAGAGTCAAGTGATAAATAGACACCTGACGGATGATCTACAAGACTCCCGACGGATGATCAACAAAGCTTCCCAATGGATGACAAGCATAGTCCCGATGGATGATCAAATTCAAATATATGTTGACAGTGACAACACAGTCACATGCGTTGGGTGTTTGCAAAAGGAATGTCACAGCCTGTTAAGCAGGAATTTGAGAAGAAATAAGCATTACCATTTCCATGCAATTGTGAAGATATTCAAAGATGCTGGAATAGAGTAGTGAAGCAGCATGGAGATAGACTAGATATGTTTTATTTTATTATCTTATCTTATTGTCATGTAAACTTGGTGATATATAAACCAAGTGTAGCTAGTAGAACATTCAATTAAGCAAACACATTTTAAAGAGGGATAGAAAAAGCTGTATTTGTCAAGAATTTCTCTGTAGTTTGTTTGTTCTACTTGTAAAGTAGCTGTGAGCCATTTTAAGCTACACAGAGTTCTCAAACTGATATATAGTTTTAAAGCTTGTGTTTTATTACTTAGTGTTATGATTGATTTACCCATTCAAAGCAATTTAGGATTTCACTCGACTGTATACAGTTCTATTGCAAAATCGTCCTTTTAGATATCGCCTTGTTCAAGCCGATTTCAGTATATATCAATATATAAATTGAAAGGATCCGATTATATATATATATATATGGTGGATACATTTAAATCCACCAGAAAGTTTTTAAGCTTGTATTTTATTACTTAGTGTTTTGATTTCAATTATATTTCAATTCCACACCTTAGCAAATCAAACACTACTATATGTATTAAGTGAGAACTGTTTTAAAATCCGAAAAAATGGCCATAGTTACATTCAACCCCCCTTCTGTAATTCTTGTTGTTTTATTAGGGAATAACACATAGGCATATAACACATTAATCAGATAGCACGTAGCTCATAGCATACAGGATATTCGATCAAAATAATTTTTTAAAGAAGATTCGGGGTTAAAATGATTTTCCAGGTATTTAATAAGAATTTTTGAATATTTTTCGGAATTTAAATGAGTTTCCGAATCATTTTATAATTAATTAATAGGGTTCGAACACCCGAATCTGACTTTAAAATAATTTTATAATAATTATCGAGCCTTGAAAATAATATAAAATAATATTTTAAAGCTCGAAACTATTTTTTGAAATTTTTAAATCCAATTAAGTAATTAAATCTAATTAAATATTCAATTAAATTAATTAATAACTAATTAAATTAATTAATCAATTAATATTTAAATTAATTGACTAATTAAATAATTAATTATTAACTAAAATTAATTAATTAACTAATTAAGATTTATTTTTGAATTAAAAAAAATTCAGAAAAATAAATAATGAATTTTGGAAGTTTAAAAGAATTAAAATAATTTCTGGAAAAAATAAAAAAATAAAATACCATTTTTGGAAAATAATAAAAGAGAATCCTATCTTTGTAATTATATAAAACAATAATCCCATTTTTGAAATCTTTGAAAATTTTAGGGACTAATTTATAAAATTTTACAAGCTGGGAGGGTAGAATGGTAATTTTACCATCTCCCTCCTCCTTCTCCACCCCTGGCGGCCGGCAACCATGGTCGCGCGCCCGGAGCTTTTCCGGCCACCACCTAATTAACCCAGAAACATTTCGAATCAACAGGAAATGAAGTTCGTTGTTCCAGAAACACAATCGTGCAAACTAAACAAGCAGAATATCGATAAATTGGCCGGAATATAAGTCGGAAATTTATGACGCCGCCGTGAAGCGTTTTCCGACGAGCCTCTTCCTGACATCCTCCGATCTCCAGAATTATATCAATAAATTGCTCTTTCAACGATCTATTCAATAGTACTAGTTAATTGAATTAATAACCCTTATAACAGAAATCCCCAAAATTCAATCAAGAACATTCAACACATAAACCCTATTTCAATTAATTCGAAGATCAAACCCATTTTTCTACATGTCATTGAACTCTATTTTTGACATATAATATACCTAATTGACCCGAAAAATATTATCTACACGATGGAATCATCAAATCATATCAACAACATCAAGAACAGATTTTCATAATTTAATCTATAATTAATTCGAAATAAATTAATTAAATAAGGAAAATACCTTGATTTCTGCATAAAAACGGATGATTGATTATGAAAGTACTTTTCGAGAGCTTCGATTTGATATATGCCACGCCCGAATCGGAGTTCGATAACGCCCTTGTTCGTAGGTTTGATTATCAAGAACGCGACATGATTTCGACATTTTTTCTATATTTTACGGAATTTTTACTGACTGATTATGATTATACGAATAAAATGATACAATAAAAGAGCTATATATATTTATGGAATATTGGTTCGTGTTGGATCGTTTTGGATCGATATATTAGTTACTTAGCCGCTAAGTAACTGCAAAAATGATCCGATTTGATACCCGTATTGGATAAATATCCAAACCGAACTTCTTATAAAACACGTTATACGAACATAATGTAATATTATCCCGCCATTCGAGAATACGGGTTTTATTGATTCACCGGAATGATTATCGTATCGAAAATCCTACGTCGGGCCACGCACGGGTCAAACCGTAATCCGGATTGAAAAAGTCAAAACATAAAAAATGTCCAGAATTACCAGATTAGGTCAGAAAGGAGTTTTCGGAAGAGTTTCGGGTTGTAAGAACCTAAAAACGGTTGAAGTCGAACGATTCCCGGCTTTATAAAATAGTTTTGTAATTATTCAGAAAATAATTAATAAATTCATAAATCATTATAAAATCATATAACGGTCCAAAAATTACCAGAAAAATAACTTAATTATCTATATTTTATTCTTGACATAATAAAATTAACACACTTATATTTTACCACATCTCAACATCCACATGACAACACCAATCGTCAAATAATTCACCAAAAATTACATAATAATCACATAATATTTATTTATCGATAAAATAATTACACAAGATATCCCGGATATTACATCCTTCCCCCCTTAAAAGGATTTTGTCCTCAGAATCACACTAAGGACCAGATATTGATACATTCAAATATCTCACTTCCATTTTCTCAGGTTGGTCCCTCAAACTTACAACTTTTCATAAACTTTTACTTGCAGCATCACTAACTTAACAGCCTCTTGCCGACATTATATTCTATCTATTGCTCATATAACTCAACTCAAGTCTCCATTTTATATATAATGGAGCTAAATTACTTTTCGTGGACATACACATATAAACACCCTATGAACCATGTATACGTGTGGCGGTGAAACCAACTCACTTACACTTATCTTGCATATTTTACTGCCTTAAAATGACCAGCATAATGCCTATTAATTCTCTTTTCTTTCTGATTCTAGTAATTCGTGCTCATGAACATTTGCAATAGTTACTGGTTATTGAACCTCATTTCCACATGTTTCTCTGTTCAATTAGCCTAGTTTATAATCGCTTCCAATTGCATTCAAGGCTTTTTACTCGTCCTCTTAATCTTCCCGTCCATGTGCGAATGATATACTGAACCCATGGCGTATTCGATTTTATAACGTTCTCGAAATTACTCCAAAATAAAAAAATAACAAGAAAGATCTCGACTGAATATGATTGACGAACAAACTTATCACCATATCTTATTTTCCTTGAATCATAATCGAGTATATTTGTTGAGCGAAAATCTCTTACTACTTTAAAGAGAATACACTAACCTGGAGGCATCACCGATATATTCTAACTCATTTTATCATTTATTTTGGTTCTAAGAAGTTCTCATATAAAACTGACTGCAATGCCTCCCTTGACGTCTAGTCATATATAACGTTTATTCTTTCTTTGTACCATACCATCAAAACATCTTATTTGACACTTATGTCTCGTATCATATTCTCGGAGTAGCTTGAATCCCTTGAGTTATCGTAGTCAAATTCCTATCTTTTAGTTCCGCCTTACTTTAGGCCCGTTCATCTAGGAGTGGTATATACTATTCGGGTTTGACACAATTCATCGTATTCTGAATACTCCCGTCAAACTCAATATTGGTAATTTACAATTAATTTCTGGATCTGATGACGTACCACTACTTCTTCAAATAGCAACTAACCCACTCATTAGGCAAAATGTTTATTAATAAAAGAGAATGATTAGGTTTGGATAACCTATCGATAATGATGCAATTAACGCTTTCCTCACCTTTAGTTCTCAGGTGATTTCACTACGACATCTCCTGACAAAATGTATCCTTCTAGCCTTTGATGCTCCATCCTAATTCTTGGATAAGTATAACATTTACTTACATGTTTCTCCCATTTCTCTCCTTGTCTAGTCACTAGATATGTTCTTTCAGCCTTCAGTACTTAATCGTACTCTCGGGATGCATTCCCAATCTCAATTTACAAATGTTTCCTAAATTTTTCACCTTACTTCTGTCTTTCATATTACCCATATCTCACCTATATCCTGTCATCTTGTAAAGTTTCTTTATCACCCTTTTGATTCCTCTTCTCCGTTCTTCATTCTCATAGCTCATTCAAAACCGAACTCTTGACATTAATACTCATTTTGATGTCATATCAAATTAGATATCAATACGAACTTTGATGCTCAAAACATCCCATTCGGAAGTAAACATCAATCATCTATATTAATACCACTTTCGATATTTAACAACAACCTAAGTATCAACTTCAATTGGAAACTGAATTATAACTGTATCTCACACATTATCCAAAACAGAAATACTTGGGAAATCATTTATTGTATGATTTTCAAAAAAATTGAGAAACAAGACGTCCTTTTATAAAACTTTATTGCAGATGATAAAATCTCTTTGGTTGTCTAATAAAATCCGTATTGGTATAGTTATTAACCTCTTCTTTATTCCACCTCCATTCTTCATTTCCTTCCTTCCTGCTCTTTGCTCTATATTCAATCTTTAGTTCTTGAAAACATTTTTTCCCACTTGTCCATACAAATAACTTTTTATTTCTTATGTCCATTATAAAGGGCATATTCATCCAAGTAAAGCCTCACACACTTGCAGCAATTCCTGAATTCTATTGGTGTCCTTACTTTCTCCAAATTTCTCATTGCTTTGATTTCGGATTTGAAAGTCACATCAAAATTTGACTTAATATAATTGGAATCGATCTTCATTTAACTGACCATTAATTTGTAAAATTAGCTAATTAACTCACTTAATTAATCAATTGCACCAAGTGATGACTAGCTAAATGAAATCAAAGACCAATTACATATAGTCGGATTGGATGTAACAACCTCTTTCAAGAACCGAGATCATAATTAATTAGAGTATCAACAAGAATATCTATAACACACGGAAGTATACTTTCTATTTTCAATGGTAGGGTATTTTCCGAAAATTTGGGCATCATCTCCTTTATATTATTTACTACCAGTCGGACTCAAGCTGTGGCGCCCCAAAATCCGGGGTCAGGGATCTTGGAGGCCATGCCATCTCAATCACTATAAACCACATACCTCGCATCACAATATATAAATACTCGTACTTTAAGATCCCACACTTATCACATACACACACTTACAGGTTATTGTCTTGGAAACGAACCATTCATGCTAGAGTAGATCAACCACAAAGTGATAATTATTACAACCCAAAAGTAATTAAGTCTTATCGGGACATAACCTTTAAGTAAGGCTAGTACGTGGGCCAAATATACGTTTCTTATTTATTACCTTACATAAGTCATACTTATAAATAAGCCGAACTAAAAACAACTGAAAACCAATCCAGCTTATTCGGACTACCTGTGGTACAGCACCAAACAACCTACGGAACAGCTGGATATTTCCTACCCGTTTCCTGGCTATAAATCTCATGGTAGGCATCTTAATTCACCGTTGTGTTGTGTTAATTTAAGAAAATAAGTGTGAGCTATAATTCCCAGCATGTACAGTATGAAAATGATTGTATGATAACTCACGTAAAATATCATATATGATAATTATGTTTTATTTGAAAATAGTTTTCCTTGGTGATACACACCTTCTTATGAAAACAATTCTTTAGTGGATTTTATTATCCTGCGAATACCTTAATAGTAAACCCAGCACCTAGGCTTGGGTTACGGTATTGCATCACAATTCCAATTGGAAGAATGGGACATTCACCGGAGCCACCATATACGATGATCAGTCGTACTACGGAAATAGTAATTTTTCTACATATAGATGGACGATTCCCCTTATTGTTGGTTATCACCTTGGCTATATTTGGGCCTTTTCTATGTCCGTCCCTCTCAGGTACACACTTCGTGTCTATCCCTCTCAAGATACGGTTTTGCATTCATCCCTCTCAGGTACGCATACTCCACATGTTCATCAGTATATAAGATACCTTCTCATGTGGTAGTTAATTGGTAGTCTCTCCAGTCCACGAAGTAATGGAGTCTACCCCTTCTTGTCCTTGTAAGAATCTTATCATCAATCTGGAACTTATATTGTTCCCCAAGCATATTGCTTGTTGATAGGTACACTTTAATTTGTACGTATATATATGTACTTCCGAGAATTTTCGGAGGAAGTACTAGGGATGTGAGTTGACCGTTGTCAACATATTTGTTATATAAGGGGGAGTTTCTTTTAAAACTATAATCCAAATATTTAAAATAAGTAGAGATAATATTCTCCGATGATCTGAAATTATTCGAATGATTTTCCAAAAATCAGAAAATATTTAGAATCAGGTTCTATGATTTTTAAATCATAAATAAACCATTAAATAACTAATGCTTAATAATCAAATATTAATCGTTGAATAATTAAACCTCGAATAATTATACTTTTAAAAGAATATTTGAAATAATATTCCTCAACTAATTTATGTTTAAGTAATTTAATAATCTTTAATATTTAATCGAGTCTGAAATAAATATTCACTGAAGAATACTTCTCCCATAATAAATGAATAGTAAATAGATATTTAGTATTCGAATGATGAAGTATAGTTGAGGGAATATGATCTTTAGAAATCGTTTTAATAAAAGTTCGAGGTGTTTAGTATTTTGTAAGTGGACGTTAAGTCCTTTTAAACCGTAGCACTATGGACTTTTAGTCGTCCTATAATATCACCGGGATGATCACCGGGTTTTTATCTTAAAATCCTGACCGACTCATGGTCTTATACTTATACGTCACACTTAAAGCAGAATTAAACATTCTACGATACTTACTTATCGTACAACATTGCTATATTATGCGAAAAGTTCAATTACTACGATCATGGCAAGCATGGTATTTATGCAATGATAATAAAACAATCCTTTCACAATACAACAGTAAATAGAGTTGGGTTCGTAAACTTTCCTGGGTATCTCGAGGTGGAGGATGCTCAAGGTTCCGCTCGAAAATCTATAATCATAAACACAATTCGTTTCGTTAGGTCCCGTTCTAATTTACGGCTACCCGCACTAATGCGCTAATTATTATGCATCCTCTCAACTTATATTACCCTTATTATTACTTTATGTCCTTATTCGCATCATGGTCGCTTCCCTTTTCAAAGTATCTTAAGTTCATTTTCATTTTCGTCGTCGGCTGCGCTTATGGATTCTACGGTTTCTAATCGCACGGTCTCGGCTCCAATATTTTTATAAAATTGAAAAATCATTAATTTCACTTGATATTTTAATGGAAGTTAGGAAACTCAATATACTACTCTCGGTAAAAAGTTCATGATTTATGAAAATTGTTAAATCGATCCTTTATATTTTCAAAGTTCGTAATTCGTAGCAGTTTTTGTCGCATAAATCACTTTTAGTAAAACTGCCATAACTTTTGATCTGTAAATCGGAATCAAGCGATTCAAGCCCCTAAACGATCCTTATAACATTTTCTATCATAATAAAGGGTTATTTTTCAATAAACTACACTTTAAATCTTTGGTACTTTCTGCAGAAACTTAAAGTTATGTTTTGTACGTTTTAACGAGATTACGGTTACGATCGGAGTTTCGTTTATGCCTTAAATATTTATACTAGCACCAATAATCAACATATCATCATCACCACACTAACTCCTCTCAAGAACATCATGTTCTTGAGGCAACAACAATCAACCTTAAATCCACTTAGCTAAATATCAAGATTACAACAATACTCCCACCAAAACTAGGTTTACAACTCTATACTAAAAGGATCTTGAACTTAAATCTTAAATACGGTAGGTCAAAGATTTATACCTTTATTGAGAGCTTGAGATGTGTTCTTAATGATGGTGAAGTCTTGGGAGTGCTTAGTATAGTTTTTGGAACCTAAAACAACCATTAAAATCAAGAAACAAAAGAAGAGTTACTATTCACACTATTTATTATCAACTTTCTTAAATTTATTTCACCCATCAAACCTTGATAAAAAGAGCTCAAATATTTATCTTACCTTAGTTTGATTGTTAGGAAGCTTGAGAATTAATGGGAGGATTTATCCATGGCTAGAGCTTGAAGTTTTGATTTTGATTTCTTTATTTTAGGGTGAAGGGCCGAATGGAGAAGATTGGGAGAGAAAAAGAGAGTTTTTGGTGATGCTTCCTTGGTTGCTTCTTGAAAATAAGGCTTGTGATATATTTTTATTTTATTGTTATTCCTTAGTATCTATCCTAGGATTTGATCTTTGTTGCCAATCTTGGAGACAAATCTAGCTAGCATTGGTAGATTACAAGCTAAGCCACTTGTTTAGCTCTTTAGCTTACTATTTGATAGCCTTGGTTGATCATCCTACACATTAGCTCACTATTTGATAAAGTAATCATGGTTACTTTTCTACCATGGTTAGTTAGTGCATTACGTTTATTTAATCATTTACGCGTTCGCTCGGTCGCTTAAACATTTTCGTAATACTTTCTCGTAAATGGTTCGCGATGTAATTCCTCTCGTATTTATTCCTTATGTTTTGAATTATCATACTTGGATATAAATCCCTAGGATTTTAAATTCGTAATTATATTGTGATTCCCGTAATCCTCGATGATTCGTAAATATGGTCATTTTTCAAAGGTCGTTTTCTTCAAAAACTAATAGCGTTTACATACACTCATTTGGTACGTATAATCATAATATCAACTCCGAAACTCATTTTCTCATGCACTACATAGTGTGGGATAAAAAGTTTTCCCCGTCCGTCAGGGTTACTATTCATTAAACTTTTTACAAGGTCTCAAAAATTCGAGTTATTACAGTCTTCCCCTCTAACAAGGATTCTGTCCCGGAATCAATTAAAAAATAAGTGGGGATATCTATTCCTCATTGCGTCTTCAAGTTCCCAAGTTGACTCCTCGACATTTTGATTCCTCCACAAGATTCTAACCAGCTTAACAGTCTTGTTCCTCAGCACTTGTTCTTTTTGGTCCATTATCCTTACTGGCTGCTCGATGTAGGTCAGGTGAGGTTGTAAATCTACCTGCTCGTATTCTATTACGTGTCATGCATCTGCATGGTACTTCCTTAACATGGACACATGGAACACGTTGTGCACTTATTGCAGATTAGGAAGCAAGGCGAGCTCGTAAGCTAGAGGTCCTATTCTCCTCAAGATTTCAAAGGGTCCTATAAATCTGGGACTTAGCTTCCCTTTCTTCCCAAATCTCATCACTCCTTTCCACGGAGATACCTTCACTATCACTGAATCTCCTACTTCATATTCCCTATCCTTCCTGGTCTGGTCGGCGTACTTCTTTTGTCTGTCCTGAGCTGCCACCAGTCTTTTCCTGATGAGTCCCACCATTTCCCTGGTCTGTTGGACTAACTCTGGTCATATTATCTTGTGTTCTCCAACTTCATCCCAACAAAGGGGAGAGCGACATCTCCTTCCATAAAGAGCTTCATACGGAGGCATTCCTATGCTAGCGTGATAGCTATTGTTGTAAGCAATTTCGATCAGGGGTAAGTGGTCATTCCAATTTCCTTTAAAGTCGATGGCACACACTCGTAGCATATCTTCTAGGGTCTGAATAGTCCTTTCGCTCTGTCCATCAGACTGGGGGTGGTAAGCGGTACTCATGTTTAATCTGGTGCCTACACATTCCTGGAAGCTTCCCCAAAATCGGGAATTAAACCTTGGGTCTCGATCTGACACTATGGCAACAGGAACGCCGTGTCTCACAACAATTTCCTTTAAGTAAATATCCACCAGCTTGTTTATGGTGTACCTTTCGTTAATTGGTAGGAAGTGTGCAGACTTGATCAATCTATCTATGATAACCCATATGGTATCATGATTGGTCTTTGTCCTTGGTAGGCCTGTCACAAAATCCATGGCTATATGCTCCCATTTCCATTCCAGAATTTCCAGGGGCCGTAATAGTCCACTAGGTCGCTGATGTTCAGCCTTCACTCTCTGGCATGTCAAGCACTTATTGACCCACTCTGCTACTTCTCTCTTCATGTTAGGCCACCAATAATATTCCTTAAGGTTACAATACATCTTCGTACTTCCTGGGTGGATTGAATATCTAGAGTTGTGCCCTTCGTGCAACAGCTCGTCCTTTAACTCTTGCACATTTGGAATCAAAATTCGGGATGCATACCTCATGATCCCTTTCTCGTCCTTCTCGCATCTCACTTCCTCACCGGTCAATGTTCCTCTTTCTTCACTCATCTTCTTTCCCTGACATACTCGTATCTTTTCAGTCAATTCCACCACTAGCTTAATCTCAAATAATCCTTCTATTCCTTTACCGGTCATCCTCACGTCAATTTCCATCTTCTCAAATTCTTTAATTAATTCCTCATATGTCATTATCATTTTGAGTCTTTCCTTCCTACTAAGGGCGTCAGCCACCACATTGGCTTTACCCGAGTGATACAAAATTTCACAGTCGTAGTCCTTAATCAACTATAACCATCTCTTATGTCTCATGTTCAGTTCCTTCTGAGTAAAAATATATTTGAGGCTCTTATGGTCTGTGTAAATCTCGCACTTCTCACCGTATAGGTAGTGTCTCCAAATCTTCAAGGCAAACACTATGCCTACTAATTCTAGATCATGCGTCGGGTATCTGCTCTCATACTCTTTCAATTGCCAAGAGGCATACGCTATAACTTTACCGTGCTGCATAAGCACACATCCTAAACTCTCCCTTTCCATCGGGAAAAGCGAGCACTGGTGCTGACACCAGCCTCATTTTCAGTTCCTGAAAGCTTTCCTCACATTTCTATGTCCACACAAACTTTTATGTCTTCTGGGTAAGTCTAGTCAGTGGACTGGCTATCTTAGCAAAGTCTTGCATGAATCTTCGGTAATATCCTGCTAAACCCACAAAGCTCCTAACCTCTGTTGGGGTAGTTGGTCTTTCCCAGTTGGACACCGCCTCTATCTTGGCGGGGTCAACTAAAACTCCTTTGCTACTCACCACATGTCCTAAGAACTGAACTTCCCTTAACCAAAACTCGCATTTCGAGAACTTGGCATATAATTTCTCATTCCTCAAGATTTCTAAGACTATCCTCAAATGTTCTGCATATTCTTGCTCTGTCTTTGAGTAGATTAGAATATCATCTATAAAAACTATCACACATATATCTAGGTACTTTTTGAACACTCTATTCATCAAATCCATAAAGGTTGCGGGTGCATTGGTTAGCCCAAACGACATGACTAAGAACTCATAGTGTCCATACCTAGTGCAAAAAGCAGTCTTCGGTATATCCTCAGGTTTGATTTTCAACTGGTGATACCCTGTCCTCAAATCTGTTTTGGAAAAATGCACATCTCCCTTGAGTTGATCGAATAGGTCATCAATCCCAGGAAGAGGGTACCTATTATTAATAGTCAGCTTATTTAATTCTTGATAGTCTATGCATAATCTCATACTACCGTCCTTTTTTTTATGAACAGTGCTGGCGCTCCCCATGGCGACACACTGGGTCTTATCATCCCATTATCTAATAACTCTTGCAGTTGAGAAGCTAGTTCCTTCATCTCAACTGGGGCTAGCCTATAGCGCCTTGGATACTGGTGTCGTTCCCGGTGCTAATTCTATAGCAAATTTTATTTCTCTGTCGGGTGGCAACCCTGGTAAGTTTTCTGGAAATACATTCTCGAATTCATTTACTATTGGTAGGTCCTGTATGTTAGGAACTTCCTTCTTCGTATCCATCACATATGCTAAGTAGGCCTCGTTTCCTTTCTTTAACAATCTTTTTGCCTGTAGCATGGTCAGAAATTTCTGGGTCTGTCGTTGCCCTCTAAACACTACTTCTTTTCCATTTTGCACTCTTATCTTTACCCTCTTCCGTTCACAATCTATTTGCGCTCCATTACTGGATAACCAATCCATTCCTAAGATTACATCACGTAAGGGTGTACTTGCATTTAGGGTGTACTTGATTTACAGGAATTATTTCTTTGTTTTCTATTTCCACTTGTAATACCTCACGTAAGGGTACGGTGTTAAGTTTTAACCTTTTAGCAAAATCTTGAGATATAAATGACTTGGTTGCTCTAGAATCAAATAAGACATTTGCATGTTCGGAATTTAACAGAAGGGTACCTACTATCACGTCAGTGTTTCGGACAACATCCTGAACGGTCATATTGAAGGTCCTAGCAGCTAGGGGTCGGTTGGATGCAGCTCTGCTCATTCCTGAGGCTGGGGGTCTCAATGTCGGGAAATCCTTCCTCATGTGCCCTACTTTTCCATATTGGAAACATGTCACGCCGGGTTGGTTGCAGTTGTTGGCAAGGTGTCCGGTCTGACCATATTTATAGCATTTCAAAGGGGCTCTCGCTTGGCTGCACACTCCAAGGTGTCTCTTCCTACAGATTTGACACTCCGGTATTGGGGCACGGGGTTGGCTATGAAA
Organism: Apium graveolens; assembly: GCF_009905375.1. NCBI lineage: Eukaryota > Viridiplantae > Streptophyta > Magnoliopsida > Apiales > Apiaceae > Apium > Apium graveolens. Next base: position 147,113,266 of record NC_133652.1, read on the forward strand.
CGTTTCCCTAGATTGTCCATCGCCCTGGCCAACACTCTCACTTGGGGCCTTTCTGAATCCGGGGCCTCTCGCAGGTTGGGACACCACTCCCCTGACGAACCTGCTCGGAAGGCTCCTGTTCCCGGTTCCTACTCCTCCTCCTCCGCCTTGTCTTCCTATCTTCCTCTTCCTATTTTCCTTTTCCTTCACACTCTGCTCACTGCCAGTTTCAATAATCGAGGCTTTCTGCACTAAGGTGGCATAATCTGTCAGCTCTAGTACTGCCACTCGGTTCTGGATCCACTGTTTCAGACCGAGATGAAACCTTCTTGCTTTCTTCTCTTCGGTATTCACGAACTCAGGTACAAATCGTGATAACTCAGTAAACTTGGCCTCATACTCTGCCACAGTCATCCTATCTTATTTCAACTCCAGAAACTTAATCTCCATCTGGGTTTCCATAAACCTAGGGAAATACTTGTCTAAGAACAGTCGGGTAAACCTATCCCATGAAATCACATCATCGGTCTCTAGGTTTCGTTTGGACTCATACCAGTGATTAACTTCTCCTTTCAGCATGTAAGAAGCGAAAATGGTCTTGTGTCGTTCTTCCACACCTAGTATTTCGAAGGACTTTTCTATCTCTTTGAGCCAGGCCGTGCTTCAATGGGGTCGGCAGATCCTAGAAACTCTGGGGGTTTGAGAGATTTCAACGCCCTGAAGGCAGTGGTTGCAGTCTGTTGGGCAGAATGCGGCTGAGGTGGAATAGGCTGTTGGTTCAGATTTGCTCTTAAAAGTTCCATAAACTCATTCATGGGGTTCCCTCCCTGATGGGTATCCTCGGCCTCTTCTTCTATATATTCTTCCTCATCATATTCATTATAGTCTAGGTCCTCTTCACTTTCTTCATTTACTACATGGCCAGGTTCATTCCGTTGTTGGTTAACAAATTCTGCGGGCTATGCCCTGGTTCCTCTTCTATGGGGTGGCATTGTTCTGGTAATGAAAATTTCTCAATATAGTTATAATTATTTCACAATTGGATTAATTTATTCATATGTAAGCATGTCATCTATTATCTAGCATGTTTTTATCAAGTGCAATATTATGGAAATCAATTTCTTAATAACTGCTAGATATATACCATAAGGTCTCCCAATTATATCTTGGGGACAAAACAACTAACCGAGTTCATACATGGCTTGATTGTACTACATCATTACTTGTCCTAACTACTGAAATGCAAATACATAAGCCGTGTACCCTGAAGGGCTAGGAACGCTATCTGCTACTAGCTATCCTATCAAAATTGGTGACAAGTCACCCAGCCTTCTTCAAGGTCCATAAATAGTCACTAGTCCCTCAGTCACTGTCACTACGCGTGAGGTCACGCACCCTCCTCGTCGCTCCTGCCAATATCAGCTCTGCATCAACTACCAGAATGTATCCTCCAACCGCCATCATCCTCATCTGAGCCCGGGTACGGAGCTCGATCCCATCAATCTCTCTGCGGCCTATGACTGGAGAAGCAGCTCTGAAGTCCCCTGGGTATCCTAGTCTGATGGCTCTCTCAGCTGTCAGTGCCTGGCGTAACTCCACAATGCGGGCAGATGCCGCAGTGATCTCAGCGTCAAGCTGAGCCACCATCCAGTCGTGTACAGCTACATGCATGGTCGCCGGGGGTGGTAGAGATGAGTCTAGGTCGCTAGAGGATATGTCATAAGCCTCGTAGATCTGTGTGCATCCATCCAATCCTCCTCATCATCTTCAGTATAGGGCAAAGGGCTCTACATCCCTGGGTGTGGTGTAGGAGAGCGAATAGTCGGGAGAGAGTACATCTATACATCCCTCCAGCCTAAGTCATCTCCCTGGGGCATCTCAACGTCATCAGCTATGGGGACAGGAAGGTCAGTCTCCTCCTCCGGGGCATCCTCAGTAGGGTCATCGTCTGAGTCATCAATGGGTGGGTCCTCCGGCTCGGGAGTAGGGTCACGCTCAGGGACTATAGCATTATCAACAGGGTTAACCTCCCTCATAGGCTCCACTTGTACCTGACATAATAGACAAGGTGTTACTAACTTAGAGTCAGAATTCCCTTGAGGGTAAAACTGTCAAGACTACCCGTGTAGCCCGATGACGAACTCAACTTGAGCTCTAATTGATTATTTTATTATTCCTATGTCTACGTATTTTATATCATATCGTTTCCAAGATTTGATAACCTAAGGCTCTAATACCATTTCTGTGGCGCCCCAAAATCCGGGGTCAGGGAACTCGAAGGCCACATACCTCGCATCACAATATATAAATACTCGCACTTTAAGACCCCACACTTATCACACACACACACACTTACAGGTTATTGTCTTGGAAACGAACCATTCATTGCTAGAGTAGATCAACCACAAAGTGATTATTATTACAACCCAAAAGTAATTAAGTCTTACCTGGGAATAACCTTTAAGTAAGGCTAGTCCGCCAGTCAAATATACGTTTCTTATTTATTACCTTACATAAGTCATACTATAAAAAAGCCGAACTAAAAATAACTGAAAACCAATCCAGCTTATTCGGACTACCTTTGGTAGAGCACCAAACAACCTACGGAACAACTGGCCATTTCCTACCCGTTTCCTGGCTGTGGTTCTCATGGTAGGCATCTTGATTCACTGTTGTGTTGTGTCAATTTAAGAAAACGAGTGTGAGCTATAATGCCCAGCATAAAAATATATAGTATGAAAATGACTGTATAATAACTCACGTAAAACATCATATATGATAATTATGTTTTATTTGAAAATAGTTTTCCTTGGTGATACACACCTTCTTATGAAAATAATTCTTTAGTGGATTTTATTATCCTGCGAATACATTAATAATAAACCCAGCACCTAAGTTTGGGTTACGGTATTGCATCACAATTCCAATTGGAAGAATAGGATATTCACCGGAGCCACCGTATACGATGATCAGTCGTACTACGGAAATAGTAACCTTTTCTACATGTAGATGGACGATTCCCTTTTTTTATTGGTTATCACCCTAGCCGTATTTGGGCCTTTTTTATGTTCGTCCCTCTCAGGTACACACTTCGTGTCTATCCCTCTCAAGACACGGTTTTGCGTCCATCCCTCTCAGGTACGCATACTCCACATGTTCATCAGTATATAAGATACCTTCTCATGTGGTAGTAAATTGGTAGTCTCTCCAGTCCACGAAGTACTGGAGTCTACCCCTCCTTGTCCTTGTAAGAATCTCATCATCAATCTGGAACTTATATTCTTCCCCAAGCATATTGCTTGTTGATAGGTACACTTTGATTTGTACGTATATATATGTACTTCCGAGAATTTTCGGAGGAAGTACTAGGTATGTGAGTTGACCGTTATCAACATATTTGTTATATAAGGGGGAGTTTCTTTTAAAACTATAATCCAAATATTTAAAAATAAGTCGAGATAATATTCTCCGACGATCTGAAATTATTAGAATGATTTTCCGAAAATCAGAAAGTATTTTGAATCAAGTTCTATGATTTTTAAATCATAAATTAACCATTAAATAACTAATGCTTAATAATCAAATATTGATTGTTGAATAATTAAACCTCGAATAATTATACTTTTAAAAGAATATTTGAAATAATATTCCTCAACTAATTTATGTTTAAGTAATTTAATAATCTTTAATATTTAATCGAGTCTGAAATAAATATTCATTGGAGAATACTTCTCCCATAATAAATAAATAGTAAATAGATATTTATTATTTGAATGATAAAGTATAGTTGAGGGAATATGATCTTTAGAAATCGTTTTAATAAAAGTTCGAGGTGTTTAGTATTTTGTAAGTGGACGTTGAGTCCTTTTAAACCGTAGTACTATGGACTTTTAATCGTCCTATAATATCACCGGATGATCACCGGGTTTTTATCTTAAAATCCCGACCGACTCACGGTCTTATACTTATACTTTACGCTTAAAGGGGAATTAAACATTCTACGATACTTACTTATCATACAACATCGCTATATTATGCAAAAAGTTCAATTACTATGTATCATGGCAAGCATGGTATTTATGCAATGATAATAAAACAATCATTTCACAACACAACATTAAATGGAGTTGGGTTCATAAACTTGCCTGGGTATCTCGAGGTGGAGAATGCTCTAGGTTCCGCTAGGAAATCTATAATCATAAACACAATTCGTTTCGTTAGGTCCCGTTCTAATTTACGGCTACCCGCACTAATGCGCTAATTATTATGCACCCTCTCAACTTATATTACCCTTATTATTCCTTTAAGTCATTATTCACATCATGGTCGCTTCCTTTTTTAAAGTATCTTAAGTTCATTTTCATTTTCGTCGTCGGCTCCGCTTATGGATTCTACGGTTTCTAATCACGCGGTCTCGGCTCCGATATTCTTATAAAATTGAAAATTCATTAATTTCACTTGAAATTTTTATGAAAGTTAGAAAACTCAATATACTACTCTCTGTAAAAAATTTATAATTTATGAACATTTTTAAGTCGAACTTTTATATTTTTAAAGTTCGTAATTCGTAGCAATTTTTGTCGCGTAAATCACTTTTAGTAAAATGGCCATAACTTTTGATCCGTAAATCGGAATCAAGCGAGTCAAGAGCCTAAATGATACTTATAACATTTTCTATCATAATCAAGTTATTTTTCATTAAAATACATTTTACATCTTTGGGACTTTCTGCAGAAACTTAAAATTATGTTTTGTTCATTTTAACGAGATTACGGTTACGATCGGAGTTTCGTTTATGCCTTAAATCTTTATACTACCACCAATAATCAACATATCATCATCACCACATAACTCCTCTCAAGAACATCATGTTCTTGAGGCAACAACAATCAACCTTAAATCCATTTAGCTAAACATCAAGATTACAACAATACTCCCACAAAAACTAGGTTTACAACTCTATACTAAAAGGATCTTGAACTTAAATCTTAAATAAGGTAGGGTCAAATATTTATACCTTTCTTGAGAGCTTGATATGTGTTCTTGATGATGATGAAGTCTTGGGAGTGCTTAGTATATTTTTGGAACCTAAAACAACCATTAAAATCAAGAAACCAAAGAAGAGTTACTATTCACACTATTCATTATCAACTTTCTTGATTTTATTTCACCCATTAAACCTTTATAAAAAGATCTCAAAGATTTATCTTACCTTAGTTTGGTTGGTAGGAAGCTTGAGAATTAATGGGAGGATTTATCCATGGCTAGAGCTTGAAGTTTTGATTTTGATTTCTTTGTTTTAGGGTGAAGGGCCAAATGGAGAAGGTTGGGAGAGAAACAGAGAGTTTTTGGTGATGCTTCCTTGGTTGCTTCTTGAAAATAAGGATTGTGATATATTTTTATTTTATTGTTATTCCTTAGTATCTATCCTAGGATTTGATCTTTGTTGCCAATCTTGGAGACAAATCTAGCTAGCATTGGTAGATTACAAGCTAAGCCACTTGTTTAGCTCTTTAGCTTACTATTTGATAGCCTTGGTTGATCACCCTACACCTTAGCTCACTATTTGATAAAGTAACCATGGTTACTTTTCTACCATGGTTAGTTAGTGCATTACGTTTATTTAATCGTTTACGCGTTCGCTCGGTCGCTTAAACATTTTCGTAATACTTTCTCGTAAATGGTTCGCGACGTAATTCCTCTCGTATTTATTCCTTATGTTTTGAATTATCATACTTGGATATAAATCCCTAGGGTTTTAAATTCGTAATTATATTGTGATTCTCGTAATCCTCGATGATTCGTAAATATGATCGTTTTTCAAAGTTTGTTTTCTTCGAAAACTAATAGCGTTTACATACACTCATGTGGTATGTATAATCATAATATTAACTCCGAAACTCATTTTCTCATGCACTACATAGTGTGGGCTAAAAAGTTTTCCCCGTCTGTCAGGGTTACTACTCATTAAATATTTTACAAGGTCTCAAAAATTCGAGTTATTACACAAGCCGACACCAACAATCAATCACACAACCAACAGTTAACCCAGAAGTAGACCAGTCAACTTCCGCCTTCTAAACTCACCATTTGACAACCATACATAATACTAATCAGTATAACTCATATCTATAGTTTAACTTAAGATTATAGCGAACATTTCTTATTATACCATACATTTTTCCTATATTTCCTGATTATAAGAGAACATCACTGTTGAGTACAATTATAAATTATTCTAAAATTCTTCTAGTTCATGTTTCAATTCAAACTTTCTAATTAGCAATTTATCCATCCTTGAAAACATACACTTATTCTTATTAGTCAACTTGTTCAACTTCTGATAACCAGCACGTGGTCTTAACCAACACTATTATAATCTTTTAAAAGAATTCATTTGGTTTTAAAGCATCACATCTTAAAAATTATTGCAGTCAAATCACCATATCTTCATTTCCACTTATGTTTTTCTATAGTGCACCTTCTTCGCTGGCTCGGTTATGAGCATCAATTTTACCATAACTTACTTACTTGAGTGGGGAAAGCCCAACCATCCCTTGATGAACACACTCAAAGTTTATTCGTAACTGGCATTTCTTCGATCTTGAATCTTCATGACAAATATCTTCCACATGATTGAGGTATGCTTCATCTTTACAACGTATTAATTTATTACCTGTTTATTATTAAGAATTTCTTCATTCGCTTCTACTGTCCAATCACTCATTTGCCTTATCCGATATACACAGCTTCACTTGCTCATTCCTCTAGTTAATTTACCTCAAACTGTCTGCTAATTGCTCTAGTTCATACCAAAATATCATACTTGCAACGTATCATGTATACAGATTTCCGCTTCCAATTTGATATCGTCGCGATAACCACATTATTGGCATAATGATTATTCTTTGCACGTAAATGTCCACCATTTATTGGCTTGCAATTATACATACTCATCATATAACTCCATCTACTACACGGGTTCATTTCACGTCCTTTTTAAAATATTCAAAGGATATACCTTACACAAGAAGGAATTTGTGTATATGATTCTAATTGGAAACCTTTTGTAAGGAATAAGAGTATAAGGAAATAATCGGGAAGATGCATGAATCAAGAAATCATAATTGAAGAGGAAAGAGTGAATGATGATTTGTATATGAGTGAGACAACCATATTTGTACTCAAGATGGTCTTTCTTTCATACTATATGGCATACAGCACATGATTAGGTGGCATCCCACCAGACTCTTTATCATTTCGATAAAGCGTCACACGACAACACTGTTTGTCTCAATCAGAAAGCAATATTTTGAAGGAGGAATGATTTAAAAGAGATTCAACAATTTTCTTGTCACCTTATAGAGATGATCATGAAAGAAGTTCATACTTTACTCGAGATTCATAAGAATATATAGGATTATAAGAAAGAATGATACCATTGGTCGTTATCCACATTTCATCTGTTTACAGTTTCAACTCTTTTCTGATTAATAGATCCCATTCTGAGTCATATATTAACTTTAAAAAGTTCTCTGAAATGCTTTCTTAAATCGATCATTAGAATAAATTTCCCTGTACTAGGTCTTGTATCTTTCGCGTTGCGCTTCCATGTTTATAATTCAACTTTATTTGCAGTCTTACGGGATTTATACTCATAACTTCAAACTTCACTTATGCTGCTGATCGTTCAACATATCGCCTCTTTTGCTAATAATGTTCTTCCTTTAGGAACTTGTGGAAATTTCTCAATCTTCTTTGATCCTAGTCAGCTTCTTTTAGATAGACGTACCCTTTGAACTCTAATAGTCTCAAAAATTGGATGAATAATTTCTCCGTACATTGGTTCCGTCATTTAAACTTATCAAGCAAGATTTGCACTCTTCTGTTAGAAACTATCAAATCTTTTTTGTTCAAAGGATTTTTAGAAAAATTATGTTAAGAAAATCTCTTTTGAAAACTAGTTTAAAATTTTGAAAATCATACACCTGGTCGTCATTACTATATGAGTTGGTTATCGTCCTTCTCAACAACTATAAGGTATCAAATTAGGGAAACAATCAGGTAAGAGCCCATTCATTTCCATATATCTTCTACCCTTTATTGGGTCCATTTTCCTTCATTGGTTGAAAAAAACTCCAGTTACCGTTGCATATTATCTTATTCGTAACTTCACTTCTAAATTTCCATACTGGTAACACTCCCATCATCGTCTCTTACAATTACTAGGTATAATAGGTCTATCAAATATATTTTATAAAACAAGATCGGCTAATATCACATAACATTACTACTATATGCATCATGTTTGGTCACATCATCATCATCTACTTCCAAGAAACGCTCGATTTCCAATCTTCTTAAACTCCCTTAAAATCCATCTAGCTCACTTCACAAGATAATCATGGGTGGCATACTTACTAGTATTTCCATATAACCTGGTAGCGGCTATCTTTCGGAACACACATATCCTCACTCTAGGTTCTTTCTCACATTTCTTAATATCTCGTGTACTCACCATATATTGTAGCTCTCGAATCCATCCTTATAGGTGTTGTTACTTCATAAGACGAGTTTTAAGTTGATGGTATAGAACAAGGCATAGTGTAGATAGAAAAGATGCGCTTATAACTGAATATCCGGTAGAACCAGAATTAGTATGTGGGGGATTCTCGAATAGGTAGTCTCGCATCAGAGGATGAGATAATAGCTAAAAAGGTGCAAATGTCCCAACCGGAGGTGATATGGCTAACACCGGTGGAAAAGGAGGGCATGATTCAGATGATAGTCCTCTGAATGAAGGCTCCGAATGATCATATGATACCGAGATAGAAGAATCTGTCATCGCTGCTATTAGAGAATCAAGTCGCTAGATAAGAATCTCGAATCTCAACACGAATCATACCTAAACCTATTATACAGTCGCACTCAACCTCTCGACATCCTATTTTTCTATTTCTTAATCCTAATCCTAACCCTCTATCCATTCCCGACATTCTAAGCTTGTTTTAATGACTTATAACATGTAGCTCTGATGCTAAAACTGTAACGCCCTCTAAACCCGGGTCAGAAGTTTGGGGTCCACAACACACACACCATACTTAAACCTGTATATAAAATATTATTTACTTTGACCCTTCTTTTCACAACCACGGATCGCAACAGGTTAAAGTATGAAAATAAGCCACGACCTTAATTTTTATTACATCGTACCAAATCCCAACTAGTTCAACTTACAATTGATAATGATATCGTTCTTACAATCTTACATAACTCATTTACAATATAAAGCTCCTTCTAGATCGATCCAACTTAACCGGAAACCCTAGCTCGCACACTGGACAGGGAATCCTCGTTACCAAAAATTTCCTTTTCATCTGTTGAAAATATAAAAAGATTTGCAAGAGTGAGCTAACTAGATTAGCAAGTCATAATAGCAATAACTGAGGTTAACCAATAACCAATTGAAATGATTCAGAAGAATCAAGTTTCTGAATAAGCAATAATTAGAATTGGATATTCACTTTTCATTTTAAAAACATGGTTAGGCTGTTGATCAGTCATGCACTAACCCCGAGCAAGGCTCCCAGCTTTGCTCTATATACTGGATCCAAGGCACGCATTGGCCTATTATGACCATGAATCTGGTCTGACCACGAATCTGGTCCATATTTATAAAACCAACCAATTCTAAAATAATTCAATATGATAACCAATGTAATTCAATAAGTTGAATCATAAATAACATTTATCTTGAAGCATGGGGTGATTCACAATACCATGAAGGTATAACAAGCAATTCAAAAAGATTGGCTTTCAATAAAGGAAAGAATCAGAAAGTAGAAGACCAAGGGTTCAAGGGTTCCAAGGATTGGTATTCTGTTAAACAAGGAATAAGGGTTGGTATGTCAAGCAATTCAATATCAGAAATCAGTATGTGGTAGATATGTATTTGTAGAGTAGTATCGTATGTGTCTGGCTCGTATCTAGGAATTCAACAATCAATGGTTTATGAAGAATAAGGCTTATGGCTCAAGATCAATAAGAATCAGGGTCCAAGGTTAAATAGTTTAAAGCATTTGCAATATAAAACATGAGTTATTTTGAATAATAGCGACATGTTATGAGATAGTTCGAAAATATTTGCAATATATCTTGAAAAAGGTTCAGAAGTACTTGCCTTATCATCGACGATTTCCAACTTTACTTGTACCCATCTAACAGTTTTACTTTTCCATCATTTTCCTTCTTTTTCTATGCCTCGCTTCTATTCATCGATCACTTGCTTTCTTTTTTTACACTTCAGCTCTATTTACTGATCACTGGCTTTCTTTCCTATGCCTCGCCTACTCTGCTAGGAATCACAAATGTCTATCAATACTTAATCTCATATTATTCTAATCGTCACATAGACGTCATAAGCATTTATCTACCCTTCGTTTTACCCCAATCTGATTTACGGATTGAAAGTTATGACTAAAACAGTCAAACAATAACCATATAGACATATAACACATCAATCAGATAGCACGTAGCATATAGCATACAGGATATTCGATCACAATAATTTTTCAAAGAAGATTCGGGGTTAAAATGATTTTCCAGGTATTTAATACGAATTTTTGAACATTTTTCGGAATTTAAACGGGTTTCCGAATCATTTTATAATTAATTAATAGGGTTCGAACACCCGAATCTGACTTTAAAATAATTTTATAATAATTATCGAGACTTGAAAATAATATTTTAAAACTCGAAACTATTTTTTGGAATTTTTAAATCCAATTAAGTAATTAAATCTAATTAAATAATCAATTAAAATTAATTAATAACTAATTAAATTAATTAAACAATAAATATTTAAATTAATTGACTAAATAAATAATTAATTATCAACTAAAATAAATTAATTAACTAATAAAGATTTATTTTTGAATTAAAAAAAATTCAGAAAAATAAATAATGAATTTTGGAAGTTTAAAAGAATTAAAATAATTAAAAAAAATAAAATACCATTTTTGGAAAATAATAAAAGAGAATCCTATCTTTGGAATTATATAAAACAATAATCCCATTTTTGAAATCTTTAAAAATTTCAGGGACTAATTTATAAGATTTTACAAGCTGGGAGGGTAGAATGGTAATTTTACCATCTCCCTCCTCCTTCTCCCCCCGGCGGCCGGCAGCCATGGCCGCCGCCCGGAGCTTTTACGGCCACCACCAAATTAACCCAGAAACGTTTCAAATCAATAGGAAATGAAGTTCGTTGTTCCAGAAACACAATCGTGCAAACTAAACAAGCAGAATATCGATAAATTGGCCGGAATATAAGTCGGAAATTTTCGACGCCGCCGTGAAGCGTTTTCCGGCGAGCCTCTTCCTGACATCCTCCGATCTCCAGACTTATATCAATAAATTGCTCTTTCAACGATCTATTCAATAGTACTAGTTAACTGAATCAATAACCCTTATAACAGAAATCCACAAAATTCAATCAAGAACATTGAACACATAAACCCTATTTTAATTAATTCGAAGATCAAACCCATTTTTCTACATGTTATTGAACTCTATTTTTGACATATAATATACCAAATTGACCCGAAAAATATTATCTACACGATGGAATCATCAAATCATATCAACAACATCAAGAACAAATTTTCATAATTTAATCAATAATTAATTCGAAATAAATTAATTAAATAAGGAAAATACCTTGATTTCTGCATAAAAACGGATGATTGATTATGAAAGTACTTTTCGAGAGCTTCGATTTGATATATGACACGCCTGAATCGGAGTTCGATAACGCCCTCGTTCGTAGGTTTGATTATCAGGAACGCGACATGATTTCGACGTTTTCTCTGTATTTTACGGAATTTTTACTGACTGATTATAATTAAACGAATAAAATGAAATAATAAAAGGGCTATATATATTTATGAAATATTAGTTCATTTTGGATCATTTTGGATCGATAAATTAGTTTTCTTAGCCGCTAAGTAACTGCAAAAACGATCCGATTTGATACCCGTATTAAATACTTATCCAACCCGAACTTCTTATAATACACTTTATACGAACATAATGTAATATTATCCCGCCTTTCGAGAATACGGGTTTTATTGATTCACCGGAATGATTATCGTATCGAAAATCCTGCGTCGGGCCACGCACGGGCCAAACCATTATCCGGATCGAAAAAGTCAAAACACCGAAAATGTCCGGAATTACCAGATTAGGTTAGGAAGGAGTTTTCGGAAGAGTTTCGGGTTGTAAAAATGTAAAAACAGTTGAAGTCGGACGATTCCCGGCTTTATAAAATAGTTTTGTAATTATTCAGAAAATAATTAATAAATTCATAAATCATTATAAAATCATATAACAGTCCAAAATTTATCTGAAAAATACCTTAATTATCTATATTTTATTCTGTACATAATAAAATTAACACACTTATATTTTACCACATCTCAACATCCACATGACAACACCAATCGTCAAATAATTCACCAAAAATCACATAATAATCACATAATAATTATTTGCCGATAAAATAATTACACACGATATCACAGATATTACAATTGGAGATTCTACCCTGCTCATAGAGTTCAAGGAAAGAGCTAGCCCAAGCATTACCTTTGGAGATGACAGCAAAGGATATACTGTGGGATATGTCTTGATTTCAAAAGGGAATGTCATCATTGATGAAGTTACACTAGTTGATGGACTTACACAATATATTGAGTGTCAACCAACTATATGATAAAGGCAACTCAGTTACCTTTAATTCTAAAGCATGTGTTGTCACTTGCAAGAAGGACAGCAAAGTTGTTCTTAATGGAGTAAGAAAAGGGAATGTGTACTTAGCTGACTTCAACTTCGCAGATGCAGATTCAATCACTTTCTTTTTCAGCAAAGCAACTCAAGATGAATGTCTGTACAATATATTTCTATCATAGGAAGAACCAAAGAAGGTAGAAGAAGCTCTAATTGATCCAGATTTGGTTTTAGCTAAGTAGGAAGAGCTAAACCAATTTGACAACACAAAGTATGGAAGCTGGTATCCAAACCTAAAAACAAGCATTATATTAACACTAAATGGGTATTCAGAAACAAGATGGATGAAAATGGCATAGTCATAAGGAACAAAGCTAGATTGGTTGATAAAGGTTACTCACAACAAGAGGGAATAGATTTTGATGAGACATTTGCTCCAGTTGTAAGAGTTGAAGCTATCAGAATCTTTCTAGCCTATGCAGTCATGCCAATTTCAAAGTCTATCAAATGGATCTAAAAAGTTCCTTTCTGAATGGAGAATTGGAAGAGGAAGTCTATGTCAGTCAACCTCCAGGTTTTGAAGACCCCAACTTTCCAGACTATGTTTACTATCTTTTGAAAGCACTTTATAGATTGAAGCAAGCACCTAGAGCCTGGTAAGAAACATTGTCAAAGTTCCTTATAGATAATCACTTCACTAGAGGTACTTTTGACAAAACTCTTTTCTTTAGAAATGTAAATGGCTTTAGTATACTTGTTCAAATTTATGTAGATGATATAATATTTGGCTCTACAGATGATAAACTTTGAAATTTTTTTCCAAATTGATGCAAAGCAAATATGAAATGAGCATGATGGGAGAACTAACTTACTTTCTTGGTTTACAATTTTAGCAAGTTAATGATGGAATATCCAGTAGTCAAACTAAATGTATTCATGATCTTTTAAAGAAGTTTTACTTAATGGATTGCACATCTGCAAAAACTTCCATGGCCACTGCCACAAAACCTAAATTAAACAAAACTGAAAAGTCTGTGGACATTTCAAGTTATAGAGGCATGGTTGGCTCACTTTTATATTTAACAGTTAGTAGACCGGATATAATGTTTGCTACATGTCTTTGTGCTAGATTCCAAACTGATCCTAGGGAATCACATTTACTAACTATTAAGAAAATTTTCAGATATCTCAAAGGGACACCAAAACATGGCATTTGGTACCCTAGAGATTCGGGTTTTGATCTAATTGGCTATTCAGATGCAGATTATGCAGGTTGCAGGATTGACAGAAAAAGCACTACAGGAACATGTAAATTTCTAGGAAATAAGATGGTGTCCTGGTTTAGTAAGTAACAACACTCAGTTTCTACTTCAACAACTGACACTGAATATATTATTGTTGGTAGTTGTTGTGCACAGATCTTATGGATAACAAATCGACTATTGGAATATGGTCTACATGTGGACAGGATTCTAATTTTATGTGACAACACAAGTGTCATTGCGAACACTGAAAATCTGTGCAGCATTCAAGGACAAAGCACATAGACATCAAGTACCACTTCATTAAAGAACATTTTATGAATGGTACAATGGAACTACATTTTATTCCAAGTGAGCAGCAACTTGCGGACATCTTTACCAAGCCACTTGATGAATCAACTTTTACTAGGTTGTTAAGTGAGTTAGGTATGCTAAACTACTCTTAATTTACTATTATTGATGTCTATGCAATTTGTAATGCATCTAGAAATAAATTTGATTTTCTTGAGGAAGTGAAATTCGGGCTAAGTCAAAATTACTCCTTCAACGGATAATCTTTATCCGTTGAAAGTCAAACATATTTTTGGATACATTATCCTTCAACGGATAATGGTGTATGTAATATCCGTTGATCATTCATAAATTTTAATTCTAAAATTTTATCCGTTGAAATATACTTACAGTCTGTGTGAATACACTGATGGATAATTTTAGAATTTCTACAATTTACTTTATTTTTTAAAACGGCTATTTTTGGCAATTATCATTGGGTATTTACTTTTATTTTTAATCATTTTTTTGTCTTATTATGGGAAATTATAAAAGCCAGTTTCATTTTCATATCTCACTTCTATCTTTCTCTAAATTCACAAGACAAAGTTTACTCTATTTCGTCTCCAAAACCCCATTCTCTCTGTAACGTCAAAACTCAGCAAAAATGGCACTGGTTGTGAAGATCATGTCTCAGATAGGGTATGTATATGAGAAGAATTAATTTGTAGCATTGGTGGATAAGAGTGTTGCTCATGAAGACTATCACAAGATGATGGAGTTCATTAGCAACTACAAACTCAAGTATTCCATGCTCTAAGCACCAGTTATCTACTGTGAGGTTGTTGATGAAGTTTGGACTACTGTTGTCTTTGATTCAAAGGACATGACTCTTACCTTTACTCTCAAAGGTAACAATTAGTGTGTTAATTCAGATGATATCCAATCTTGCTTCAAATTTCCTGAAAATAACACAATTGCTCCACACACTGACATTGATGCAATTAACATACTTAATGTGACGACTGAGAATTTTGTGAAGTAATTAAGTCAATAAAGTATGTGTTATGTGATGTGATTATAATTATGTGATTAAGTGCTGATTAATTGTCTTTTATGTACACTAGAGTTTAGGAGCGTGGATATAAACATTCCAATTTAAAATTCTCAGTCAGGTAGAACGGAACCCGTCCTAGTAAGGAATTAAAGAATATAAAATATGAATTATGTGTGATTGAATGAAATGAATGAGTAATAAATTATTTTGTCCTAAGTGACGTGTTGATTGATAATGAGAATAAGAAGCGTAATCGAAACGCTGAGCGTCGGGCCGTCAGGCTGAACGTGACCCGGTACGCGTAAAAGAGGATAAAGATTAAAGAGGGATAGATTCTATGATCAGACCTGAGTCGTTATGTGATTATATATGTGAGATTGTTGTCTGTGTGCATGGCTATGTGATCTGTGACAGTTTTTGTGAATTTTAAAGGAATTACTTGATTTAAATAAAGGTTTAATTAACCTTCGTGCATTTTTATAAAATCATTCGAGTAAGCTAAAAACATGAGATTTGTTCTGTGATCTTCGTAATGGTCCTAGAGACTTTTTAAAAATGATGAGTCACTCCCTTTCTTTTTCTTCTTCTTGCTCCCGTGCTTTCTCTCTTCTCTCTTTTCTCTCCTTCTCACTCGAACACACTCTCTCTCTCTCTCTCGGCTTTCTTCAATCTCTCTCGGTATACCTCTCTTTTCTTTGATCAAACTCACCAATCATCCATAAATCTTCTTGCTAAACACTTATATGTAGGTAGAAGTGTGTGCATGTGTGTATACCCACTTGCATGTCGATGTGTGTGTGATGTGTATGCTCGGTGTGTGTGTGTTCACCCGAGAACCACTTGGTTCTAGTTATTGTTGTTGATGACATCTTGTTTAAGCTTGATTCTTTGTAAACAAATGATAGAGAAGATGTGCATGTTAGTTATTTTGTGTAATTGATGAAAATCGGGGGTTTCGTGGTTGGACACCCTCGAATGAGGGCACCACCGAGATGCCACCGCCACCGGTGATGAACTCCGGTGAACAGGTGGTGAGCCATGATGTTAAAAAAAACTGAGCTCTACTATACCAAACACTTATTTCGATTATTGCATATATCATTCTTGAAAAACCCAAATGGTTTTAATCTTTGAAGATATTGATCTAAGTTAACTTGTTTAAAGTGGTTATGGATTGTTATTAGATTAAAAAGGAATGAAATTGTTGTTGCATGCTAAGTTTAGGTTCGGATTTTGTGCTAATAAGAAGAGGAATTTGATTTTTGTGAGTTAATCTTGGTAAACACTAAGTTTATATGGCCTAAAAGTGATTGCATGTTAGTTTTAAAGAAGATCAAGATATGCATGTCATTGATTTGTCCTTGAGATGTAAATTTGAGTTTTTGTCGAATGGGAATTGAGTTAAAAAGGGATTAATTTGATGAATAAGTGGATGCATGTTGTGATTTAGGTAAAATTCGAATTCTTGGATTGTGTTAAGAAATTTAGTTGGTTTAATTGATAAAAATGAAGTGTTTGATATAATGATGAGTTGAAATTGAATTGCATGCGAGCATGTATGTATGTTTTGGTTCGAATGGTTGTTGATAAAGAAAAGGGTGTTAGTTTAAAAGTTGGATTATGCTAAGAATAAGGATGCATGGTGTAATTTTGAGAAATTTGATTGTATATATATGATTATGGTTCGAATTTTTATGATTAAAAGAAAAGAGAATGATTCTTTAATGGTTTTGAATGAGTTATGTGTTTATGTGAATTAAAGTGCGTATTTGGTTGATTTTATGTGATAAGGCCGAATAGGCCATAGGGATTAAAAGTCAAAAACTTGGTTTTGATGATCAAAAGGATGATTGAAGGTGTATAAGTGAATATCTTTGCTTGATTGTAGTATGTGGTTCGAATTAAGGAACAAAAGAAAAAGGGAACTAAGTTGATTGATTTTAAAAGATATAAGTGATAGTTATGGACGTAAATGTTTGGTTGTGAATACATCTTGTACTCGTAAGAGTTATAATAGTGTGATTTGAGAAATAGCTAAGAATAAGCAAGTGTGCTTCGATTGTTAAGTATATAAGGATATAAAAGTTACGAAAAAGAGATGTGCTATGTGCTTATATGTATAAGCTATATTCGTATGCTCGAGTCAAGGATATAATCGAGTTATCGTATAGAGTGATCGTTCCAGGAACGAGAGTTGAGAATCTAATTAAGGTTTTGGTTTTATTGTAGATTCGGAGCGTGAGGGCATTCAGACTAGGAAAGGAAAGGATTTACTAGGTGGCAGTAGTTCAACCTTCAGGAAAGCAAATTCAGGCAAGTAACTCTGATTACTTGTATAAATGGTTATAAAGAGAATGTTGTTCATACCATGTAGAGTATTGAACTGTTTAAGTATGAAACCCTTGCTTTGTGAAACCCTGATATTGATTTAAAGTACCCTTGTTCTTGATAATCTGTTATTGACAAGCCTATTGATTTCACCCTTTGATAATCTGTCCTTTCTCTTCAACTTACCTATTAAGCCATGAATTGTATTGAACCTTTTGATTATCCTTGTTAACCCTGTTTAATGATACCCTGTTTCTCTTGATCACCCTATTGATCCCTAAACCAATGTTGATCCTTCTAATTTAGTGCTTTGTTATCCCTGATACAGAATTCTTATAAATTGTTCCTTGCGTATCTTTGAATCACTCCCTGAACTTTGTTTCCTTAAAATCTGAATTAAGAATGAGTTTCGACTTGAAAGAGTCCGAATGATTTCAAATGCTTGGTAATGATAAAATGAATTTTTGAAAACCTACTTGTTTTTCCAACTCAAGGTTTTCCAAATGAATTCCTGATGGATTGGATTGGGACGTAAGAGGCTAGTGGGACTAGTCCAGTCATGGTAAGAGGCTAGCGGGGCTAGTCCAACTTAAGGCTGAAATTATGCCGATTGGTACCTTAATGACCGGATGGAGGTCGGTACGGGCTGATGTTATTCCCAGTGGACTAACAATGAGATTTACAGAAGGGGGGGTTGAATGTAAATCTCAAAACTTTTTCAAGTTTTGAGCAATTTGTAAGACTAAGTGTTTGAGTGATCAAATGTGTGTGAATTGCTTGGAGCTGATGCAGACAGATATATATTTAAACACAAATGAAATGAACACAAAGAACTTAAAAACTTTTCTGGTGGATTTGTTGTTCCACCAGAGATGTGTTATTTCAGAAAATCTGTGATTCAAAATTAAATCACAGCTGCTTCCTAGTACAAACTAGATGATTTTCTCTCTTGATATTTCTAAACAGCTCAGGGAAAATTCATATCTAATTACTAGCTACTACTTGGTTTATATATATCAAGTTTACAAGTAAAGACAAAGATAAAGTACAATAAGACAATAGTTCTCCACTTATTTATGTTCCATTTTTATCCAGTGTAATATGGAATTATCTGTTGACTTTCCATTTTGAACCAGACTAAAAACGGCTGCTTTTTCTGCTGTTCCTGAAATAGGTTACCACATCTCTGTCAATCCATGTGCCTCTGTCAGCTTTGTTAACTGTCACTATCAACTGCTATGAGACTGAGCATCCGTTGAAGCTTTCATCCGTTGATGGCTTTATCCGTTGATGCTCTAGCAGTGCATTCGTTGAAGCTTTCATCCGTTGATGGCTTTATCCGTTGATGCTCTAGCAGTTGAAGCTTTATCCGTTGAAGCATTAGAGACATCCGTTGAAGCTTAGTTTCTTATTCGTTGAAGGTCTTCAATATCAGTTGATACTTCTTCACTTATACAAAATTACAAGGCATGAAATATTTATAATTAGCCCTCTTACTTGTACATCCATTAGTAGTCAACATGACTGATTATCTCCTAACAACATCTAAGAATTACAGCTTGAAACCAGAGAGTGAGATGTGCTACAATACCAAACTTATTGCTAAGTAAGGCTACTCCTTCAACGGATAGCCAAGATGGTCTTATCCGTTGAGGCTACAAACACTAGATTTCTACTTAAGTGTTTTGCTGAACTTATCATCAAACTAATACACATATTCCTAACAATCTCCCCCTATTTATGTCTACTAGAACTGTAGGCATAAATTTGGGTTTAGCTTGATGATAACAAAACACTTAACAAATATATAAACTGTAACTAAGCAGAAATTCAAAAGTGCTGCAAAAGTGTATATGCTGAGATGAAATTGAAGAAATACATTGTTTCCAAGGGTGCTCCTTTAGCTTGAGCAAATTACTTTCTTTTCCTTTGATCCCTGGTTTTCTTTCCTAGCCTCCTATCATTCTCCTCCATTTGAAGTTGAAGTTGTCTGTAGAATTCAGCTTCATCTTCTTCATTGATATCTAACTTAGATTGCATATCCTTGAGAGTTTCATTACTGGCAATCTTTAGCTGATCTTCAATTCTGAAAAATCTTCTGACTCCTTTGTTGTCTCTGAACTCCATCAACCAATGAGGTGATTTGTGAATTGTAATACCTCTCTCTGGAATGAGTAAAGTTCTAGGCAAAGCATTGGGCTCCCTCCAAGTTTTCCTTATGTTGGCAATCTTGTTGAGAATCTCAGTCCTGGCAGTTCTGGTAAAGCCAGAATCTTTATATATGGCTGAGTAGACTCTAATCAAGGTAGTGTAGCCTTCATTCAGAATTCTGTGAAGAGGCCATGTTCTTTCCCCAGCTCCTTTATATTTAAACACTAGTCTTTCTAGTAGCTGTCTGTAGGCAGCTATTCCCCTTACATCCTCCAGCTCATCCAGATAGAGTTCAATGTCTGAAAATTCTTTTATATCACAGATGTGAACATAATCATCTTTAGAGTTTTGAGGTTTGGACTTAGGCTTCTGTGTGAATTTGATTGAGGCTTTAGAGGGTGTTGATTTGATTCTTCTTTTCTGCTTCTTGGATGATGGAGAAGAGGTTAGGAAGGTGGGCAATTTGATGGTGTCCCAATCAATTGGTTCCTCCTTGGGAATGATTGTTTCACCATGAATGTTCATGAAGGGGTCAGGTACAATGGGTTCAGGAATGGAGGGTAGTGGTTTGGATATTGATTGGGTTTCTTCAGTCTTATCTACCTTCTTTCTCTTTGCATTGACCTTCTTTCTTTTCCCTTTCTGCCATTCTTCCTTACTTCTTTCCTCCATCTCAGTACCAACCATGTCCCCCATAGCTTCATCTTCACCTTTGTCTTCAATTACTTTCTGATCTTCAGCCTGACTTGACTCTAGCTGTTTTTCAAGCTTTGCTTGTGCTCTTTTGTCAGCCTTTAGCTGTTTGGCTTCTTCCTTCAACCTTTTGGTTTCTTCCTTCTTGGCTATTGAGAATTTGGGATGTCCTTGCATCACATATATGCTCTTTCCCTCTCTGAAAATAATAGCCATGTTTCTCCTTACAGCCTCATCCATGGTCTCTTTGAGATATGCAATACTTCTTCCTAAAAGCTTGTCCTCATCTGCTTTTGGAAGAGGAAAATCCACCTCTTTTAGAGGATTCTTTGTAGAGTCCTTATTGGATCTGTTGTTGGGCTTGAGAACCATAGGTTGCAGATCTTTGGAAGAAGTTTCTCCATCCTTATGCCTCCCTACTGGCTTGAGTTCCATAATAATTGATTCCACTTTTGTGCTATGCTTCACAGATTGTGATTGAGAAGTTATAGAACCAAATATTAGTTGCATCTTTTCATCAATCTTCTTCCTTTGCTCTTTGACTTGCAATTCAGCTGCTGCTATCTGGATTAGATCAATTCCACCTAGCTTTCCTTTGACTTGAATTGGTGGAGAAGTTGTGATGACAGGAACTAGCACTTGAGAAATCTGAACTGTTGTAGATGGCTCTCCTTCCCCTTTCCCTTTATTCTCCCCCTTTTTGTTATCATCAGGGGTAGGGGTCAAGCCTTGTGCTTGTGCCAGCTGCATGAGGAGATTTGTTTGAGTTTGTTGATTCTGAAGAATGGTGACCATAGAGTCTTCAATTATTTGAACCCTATCTTCCAATCTGGCCAACCTCTTGTCAGCATCAGAGGCCTTCCTTAGTCTCCCCAACAAATCTTGCATAGTACCATAGGGTATAACTGAATCCAATTTCTCAGCATTGTAGAATTTCAGATCAGCAATGTCCAGCTTGAGCTCATCCATACTTAGATTGTGCTGGTAATGCTGCAACTGCAAGAGATGCAGAGATTCCAGATGAGCTTGAAGAATTTCCTTGGTGCCAGCATCCTGAGTCTCCTGAATGGCCTGCTGAATTGTCATGACTTGTTTGACCAAAGTGATACCAAACTCTCCTGGTGTTGATGGTTTTGCCCATGCCCATGCAGGAAGATTAGGAACAGAACTTGGGCCTGCTACTCCCCCTAAGTTCATGCTCTCATTCAAAGAATTAGAGTCATCATCATTAGAATTTACTCCAAATTCTTCAGATGGCTCACCAGCTTGAGAAGGCAGCCTGTTGACAGCAGCTTTGTCTCTGAGAAGAGATTCTGAAGTGTGTACAATGTGTAGTGTCTGTTCTGCCTCCACATTGCCCTGTGCAGCCAATAATTGATAGGCTGAAACAGGGTGAGTAAAAGTGTCAGCATCCAAGGAAATGTTATCAATGACAGCTTTGTAGTGTTGCTGAAATTGTCTTCCCTTATCTGCATCATCCACTTTCATGAACTCACTAGCAATGGCTGGATCCACCCTTATAGCTTCTGTACCTGCCTTTCTCTCAATTTCTCTCTTTTCTTGCATCAGGGGCTCCCCCTGGCTCACACACACCCTCACACCCTCACCTTCACCTTCTAAGGTGGTACTCCTCTCACTTACTTTTGCCATGCTGGAAGAAATAGCATGCATTTGGTGACTCTTATCCTCTCCTTTTGCCTGGGAGCAACCCAGCCTCTCACTCAAAAAATCACTCCCTTCCCTCAAGCCTAAAAGTGATTGTACAGTTGCCATGTCCTCTACAGTTGGAGTTGTTTCTGTTAAATGTGTATAGGCCATCAACGGATAGGGAGTATCCGTTGAAGTGGAAACTGATGGTATCAACGGATAACTGCTGTTAAGCTTATCCGTTGAAGAACAACCACTTGTCAACGGATGAGAGATATCCGTTGAAGAAGGAAATGATGTAGAGATAGAAAGTGATATAATTGTTGAATCTGTGTGGATTGATTTTAAGTGAGGTGACACAGATTCTGCAACTACATCTGAAAGAATTGGCTGATGATCCAACAAATCATCTAAAAGATGATGATCACCAGGTTTTGAGTGGGGCTCCTCCCTGAGTTTTAATGAGGGAGAATCAGGAATTGATGTGAATATCATATCCACATCCAGAGAGGGTGTAGGAGAGTTTGAGGAATGGTGTGTGTCTATATTGAGAGAATGGGGCTGTGATTCCACATTTGCTGGAATCACATCAAGCTGAATTTGAGAAGGCACAGATACTGGTGGGTGTATCTGTGTTGTGTGTGTCCCTTGTGTGGAAACTAGGGTTTTGGCCTTCTTCTTCCTTGAAAAGGCTTGAATTGGTGAATGTTTAGCTTCAGTGTCCCTCCCTCTTTTGTTCTGTGTCCCTGGGTGGGGACTATTTTCAATAGTTACATCCTTTTGGGAGGATGCAACTGGGGATGTGCTGGACTCCTTTTGAACCACTACAGTCTTTTGGGAGACTGTGGCTTGGCTGGAATGGGTATCACTCACCTCTCCCACCTTATCCTGGGGGGCTTTTTGATGTTCACCCCTCCCCTCACCACTCACACCCTGTTCACTCCCTTCAGGGTTTATGGTAGTTGTTACAACTGTTGTCTTTTGAGAAACAACAGAGGTAGGTTTCTTTGACTTGACTTTGGAAATTTTAGATTTGGTGGCTTTGGTAGGAGCCTGTTTGGACAATGACACAGGTTCCATAGCCACACTAGAAGGCAAAGAAACATTGGGGTTGGAAATAGTAGGAGTTATAGAAACATTTACCTCACTTACCTGTGGTGCATTCATGATTGGCAAGTATACCAATGGCACCTGGCTGTTGAGATTCATTCTCAAAAGGTCTGCAAGGACCCTTTTCTCTTGTGCCCAGCATTTGAGTTTATTATTCTCATTAGATATAACCAAACCTTCAGCAACATGGTTAGCCAATAACATAAAGAATCTAGCAAAGTAGATGTTATGTGGTCTATTAGCTTTGTTACCTAATCTGGAACCTAATTCTAGCATAACACAGTTGCTAAAATTAAAGTACCTATCAGAAACTAGCATATAGAGCATATTAACAAGAGATGAAGTGATAGCATCAAAATTGCTAATCTTCCCAGAGAAAACCTTAATAAAGGCATCTCCAAGAAAACTCCATTCTTTCCTAAGGCCTTTTCTTCTAATACTACCTAAACTAGTAGAATCAAAAGCATAGCCTATGGAATCTAGCATAGCAGAGACATCTTTATCAGTGTGTGGTGTCATGACATTATTCTCAGGCAACTTAAAGCAAGATTGTAAATCATCACAATTAATGCAATAGTCCTTACCTTTGAGAGAGAAGGCAATAGTCATATCAGTGGAGTTGAACTCTGCAGTTGTCCAAATCTCCTCAATCACTTCATAGTAGATGGTTGGGGCTTCCAGCATTGCATAGCTCAGTTTGCAGTTCTTGATGAAGTCCATCATCTTGTGATAATCAGAATGGGCTTCCTTCTTTTCAACCAAGACTATGAAATTATTCTTTTCATAAACAAATCATGTTTGAGACATAATTTTGACTACTAGTGCCATTGTTGTGAGTAGAGGTTGAAGAGAAGAACTTGAGAATTGAGAGAGAAAGAGAATGATAATTGCAAGAAAGCGTAAAGTGAAAATAAGAATTCAATTGGGCTTTTATACTTTCTTGAATTAAAACACAAATTAAAATAATTAAATGATACTTTTAAGTAAGTGAAAGCCGTTCAGGAATAAATGAAACTGTAGAAATTCTAAAAACTACCGTAAATACAAATACATACAACACTGTATATCTGTATCAACGGTTGAGTAAAAGAATCAACGGCTGTGACTCACTAACGTGACACATCAACGGATAAGGTAAATAGTTATCCGTTGATGAACAACACTATTTTATCCGTTGAAGGATAAAATTACCAGAAATGTATTTGTCTTTCAACGGATAATGAATATCCGTTATTAGAACAATTTTGGCTTTCAACGGATAGGGAATATCCGTTGATAGGTTAAGTCTTGATTAAAGCCAACTTTGTTCTTGCATCAAATTCATTTCAGGCTACGAGACAGATTACATAGATGACATAGATTATGAATAGTTAAGCATACCTAACTCACTTACTAATCTTGTGAATGTTGATTCATCAAGTGGCTTGGTAAATATGTCTGCAATCTGCTTTTCACTTGGAACAAAATGAAGTTCCACTGTACCTTTCATCACATGTTCCCTAATGAAGTGGTACTTGATATCAATGTGCTTGGTTCTTGAGTGCTGCACTGGATTTTCAGTAATGGCAATGGCACTTGTGTTGTCACAAAATATTGGAATTTTGTCAACAGTTATACCATAGTCAAATAACTGATTCCTCATCCACAGTATTTGTGCACAGCAACTACCAGCTGCAATGTATTCAGCTTCAGCTGTTGATGTGGAAACAGAATTCTGCTTCTTGCTGAACCATGGTACAAGCTTGTTTCCTAGAAATTGACAGGTGCCTGTTGTGCTTTTCCTGTCTAATTTGCAACCTGCATAATCTGCATCTGAGTAGCCAATTAGATCAAAACCAGACTCTCCAGGGTACCAAATTCCTAGATTTGGAGTCCCTTTGAGATATCTGAAAATTCTTTTAATAGCCACTAAGTGAGATTCTTTAGGATCAGCTTGAAATCTAGCACAGAGACATGTAGAAAACATAATATCAGGTCTACTGGCAGTTAAATATAAAAGTGAGCCAACCATGCCTCTATAACTTGTAATATCCACAGAATTTTCAGCCTTGTTTAATTCAAGCTTGGTGGCAGTGGCCATGGGAGTTTTTGCAGGTGAACAATCCATTAAGTCAAACTTCTTTAAAAGATCATAAATATATTTAGTTTTACTAATGAAAATTCCACCACTAACTTGTTTAACTTGTAAACCAAGAAAGTAAGTTAGCTCTCCCATCATGCTCATTTCATATTTACTTTGCATTAATTTAGCAAACTTTTTACAAAGTTTATCATCTGTAGATCCAAATATAATATCATCTACATAAATTTGTACAAGTATCTTAGAGCCATTAACATTTCTAAAGAAGAGAGTTTTGTCAACAGTACCTCTTGTGAAGTGATTATCTAGAAGGAACTTTGATAAAGTCTCATACCAGGCTCTAGGTGCTTGCTTTAGTCCATAGAGTGCTTTCAACAAATAATACACATTGTCTGGAAAATTTGGATCTTCAAAACCAGGAGGTTGGGTTACATAAACATCTTCCTCCAATTCCCCATTTAGAAATGCACTCTTGACATCCATCTGATAGACTTTGAAATTGGCATTAGCTGCATAGGCTAGAAAGATTCTGATGGCTTCAAGTCTTGCAACTGGAGCAAATGTTTCATCAAAATATATTCCCTCTTGTTGAGAATAGCCTTTGGCAACCAATCTGGCTTTATTCCTTATGACAATGCCATTTTCATCTATCTTGTTTCTGAATACCCATTTTGTGTCAATAGAACTCTTGTTCTTTGGCTTGGGTACCAGCTTCCATACTTTGTTCCTCTAAAATTGGTTTAGCTCCTCGTGCATAGCTAAAATCCAATCTGGATCCAAAAGAGCTTCTTCCACTCGCTTAGGTTCCTCCTGTGATAGAAAGCTACTATACAGACATTCATCTTGAGTAGCCCTTCTAGTTTGTACTTTAGATGTAGCATCACCAATGATCAGTTCAAAAGGGTGATTCTTGGTCCATTTCCTTTGAGGTGGTAGATTAGCCCTTAATGAGGTTGCCTCAGTATTGTCATGATGTGAGATAGAATGTTGATTTGTTGAAACTCCCCCTGAGTTGCTGATCCTTTGAAAGGAAATGGGAGTTCTATCAACTGATGAGGTTAAGTGATTATCCGTTGACAGACTGTGATCAACGGATGCTTCGTTATGAACTTCAACGAATGATGCACTCTGTCTTTCAACGGATGCTGCATTGTTTCTTTCAACGGAAGCTGAATTTTGACTTTCAACGGATGCAGCATTCTGTGCATTTTCCAAAGGCAGACTCTGGTTTCTTCTTGAGATGTCTTCTTCATCATTCTCATCTTTACTATCATCACAATATATCTCAATATTGTCAAATTTGAGTCCTTCATGATGTCCCTCATCTGTTAGTCCATCAATCTTTTTATCATCAAACACAACATGTACAGATTCCATGACAATGTTGGTTCTTAGATTGTAGACCCTATATGATTTTCCAGCAGAATAACCAACAAATATTCCTTCATCAGCCTTTGCATCAAACTTTCCTTTGTGATCAGATTGATTCCTTAAGATGTAACATTTGCAACCAAAGACATGTAGAAAGTTTAAAGTTGGTTTTCTTCTCTTGAATAATTGATAGGGAGTCATGCATTTTGCTTGATTGATTAGAGAAATATTCTGAGTGTAACATGCACAGTTAACAGCCTCAGCCCAAAAATAAGTTGGGAGCTTTGACTCCTCAAGCATTGTCCTTGCAGCTTCAATTAGTGATCTGTTCTTCCTTTCCACCACACCATTTTGTTGTGGAGTTCTTGGAGCTGAGAACTCATGCATGATCCCATTTATTCCACAGAACATCTTCATGGTTGAATTCTTGAACTCAGTTCCATTGTCACTCCTAATATTCCTTACTTTGAAATCAGGATGATTGTTGACTTGCTTGATATGATTATGATGATTTCACTAGCTTCATCCTTTGATCCAAGAAAATAAACCCATGAAAATTTTGAGAAATCATCTACAATCACTAGACAGTATCTTTTCCTTGAAATTGACAATACATTGACTGGTCCAAAAAGATCCATGTGTAGGAGTTGCAGTGGTTCATCAATTGCAGATTCAAGCTTCTTACTGAATGATACTTTCTTTTGCTTTCCTTTCTGACAAGCATCACACAGTCCATCCCTTGTGAATTCCACTAGAGGCATTCCTCTAACTAAGTCCTTTTTGACCAGATCATTCATTGTCTTGAAATTCAAATGGGACAGCTTCTTATGCCATATCCAACTTTCAACTGGACTTGCTTTGCTGAGAAGACAAGTAATGGATTCTGCATCTGTAGAGTTGAAATCAGCTAAGTACACATTTCCTTTTCTAACTCCAGTTAGAACCACTTTATTGTCCTTTTTACTTGTGACAATACAGGCTTCAGAATTGAAGGAAACAGTATTCCCTCTGTCACATAGTTGACTGATGCTCAATAAATTGTGTTTGAGACCATCAACCAATGCAACTTCATCAATGATGACATTTTCTTTTGAAATCAAGCCATATCCCATAGTGAATCCTTTGATGTCATCTCCAAAGGTTATGCTAGGGCCAGCTCTCTCCTTAAATTCTGTGAGCAGGGTGAAATCTCCTGTCATGTGTCTTGAACAACCACTGTCCAAGTACCATAGATTCCTTCTTTATCCCTGCACACAACAAAATCAATCAAGTTGATTTTGGTACCCAAGTTTCCTTGGGTCCAGCCTTGTTAGTCTTTTTCCTAGACTTCATTCCTCCTGCATCTTTTGACTTAGGTAACTTTGGGTCAACCTTGGTCTCAGATGTGGTTGGTTGAAGTGTAGGGTTAGTCACGGAATCATTTAACACATTTGATTGAATTTGATAAGGCATAGGTTGTGCAAACATGTTATTCCACATAGGCATATTGTATGGCATTTGAGGCATACTAAATGCAGTAAAGTAAGGATTGTTAATGTATGGCATGTTTGCAAAATGTGCATGGGGATTCTGGTGAGACATAACAGGCATAGCATGCAGAGGTGACATAGACATGTTAGGCATGGAGGGATTTGAAGGCATGGGAGCATTTTTAACAGATTTGCAATTATCAGATAGGTGATTAACACTTTTACAATGTACACAGCTTTTTCTAGGAGCATACCTATCAGGTGTGTAATTGTTATGTTTATTAATCCCTACCTTCCCATTTCTTTTAGATTTTCTTTTAGTTTCCTTCTTATCCTCAACCAACTTAAGCCTATCTTTCAACTGATCTAAAGTCATGTGTCCTATATTCACCTTACTGACATCTCTGGATGTGCTAGCTCCTTCTCTGACAAAGTTCTTGAGAGTTGAATCATTCTTTTTATTTTTAAAAGAACTTGCCTGTTTTAATTGATGAGCCTTCAACGGATGCTCCTTTTCTTCCTTCAACGGATAACTTTCATCATCCGTTGATTCCACATCCGTTGACAATCCATCAATTAATTCTAACTTCTTTTTGTTTTTCTTCCAGGCATCCTCACAGAATGATTCAATTCCCTGAACCTTGGCAATTTGAACACCAACATCCCTAGATGTTTTCCAGGCCTTGATTACCTCTTGCTCACTTTCTAACTGTTTAGAAAGAATTTCTACTTTCTTAACAGCTTCTTCTAGTTCACTCTCGACAGTCAAGCATTTAAGTTTAATCTTTTCAAGCTCAATTACCTGACTCTCTAACACAGCATTCCTATCACTTAAAAACACATTATTTTCTTTGATCCTAGTGTTTTCTTTAGCTAGTGATTTAAGAGAAACACGCAAATGATATAATTCATTGGACATATCATTTATGGCTTCATTGCATTCATGTTTAGAAAGCTGAGAGAGATCAGTAGTAATTACCTGGTTGCTTGATGAACTAGTTTCATTTTCATCAGAATTAGCCATCAGGGCTAGGTTGACATATTCCACATCATCATCTTCATTTACCCCATCTGCTGCCCAATCATCTTGAGTGAGAAAAGCTCTTTCCTTTTGTTTGAGCAAATCAAAATACTTCCTTTTGTAATCAACTTGCTCAAATTTCTTTTTCTCAGAATTTGGCTTCCTACACTCACTTGCAAAGTGTCCACTAATGCCACAGTTGTAACATTTGAACTTTGATTTGTCCACCATGTTTTTGTTTGGCTTAGTGAACTTTGTGTTTTTCCTGAACTTCATCTTTGCAAACCTCCTGGACAGATGGGCCAGATGTTCATCAATATCATCAGATTCATCCTGACTGGAATTGTCTTCATCCTCAGCAACTTGCTCTTTACCCTTGCTTGATTCTGATTTGCTTGTGCCAATTTTGAGACTTGGCATTGTCTTTTCCTCATTTCTGGCTTCAACTTTTTCACTGTCAGCTACAAGTGCAACTGATCCTCCTTTTCTCTTTCCCTTTTCCAACAGCTCATCTTGCTTCATCTCAAGTTCATAAGTCTTCAAAATTCCATATAATCTTTCAAGTGTGAAGTCCTTATAATCTTGAGAATTTCTTAGAGAAACAGTCATAGGCTTCCATTCCTTTGGTAGAGACCTTAGAAATTTTAGATTGGAGTCCTTGACTTGGTACACTCTCCCATACAGCTTTAATCCATTCAATAGTTTCTGAAATCTGTTGAATGTATCATTCAATGATTCTCCTTCTTCAAAGTGGAAATATTCATATTGTTGAATGAGATGCTGCATTTTGTTTTCTCTAACTTGCTCCGTGCCTTCACAGATAAGCTGCACAGTATCCCAAATTTCCTTAGCAGTTTGGCTATTGATGACATTGTCAAACATATCTTGATCCAGGCCATTAAACAAAATGTTCATGGCTTTCTTGTCCTTGTGGACCTCTACAATATCTTCAACAGTCCATTCTGCCTTTGGCTTGGGAATAGACTGTCCAACAGCAACTGTAGCAGTAGCAGCTGTGGCCACCTTGTGTGGGATGTGAGGACCATTCTCAATGCAGTTGATGTAGCTTTCATCTTGAGAGAGAAGATGTAAATGCATCTTCACCTTCCAGTGACGATAGTTATCTCTTTCCAGGATTGGAATCTTTATACCAATATCCTTCTTACTCATGATGTTAGCAGAATAGATCTTTAAACTCTTTGTATGTTAAGAGCTTGCTCTGATACCAATTGTTATTCCCAGTGGACTAACAATGAGATTTACAGAAGGGGGGGTTGATGTAAATCTCAAAACTTTTTCAAGTTTTGAGCAATTTGTAAGACTAAGTGTTTGAGTGATCAAATGTGTGTGAATTGCTTGGAGCTGATGCAGACAGATATATATTTAAACACAAATGAAATGAACACAAAAAACTTAAAAACTTTTCTGGTGGATTTGTTGTTCCACCAGAGATGTGTTATTTCAGAAAATCTGTGATTCAAAATTAAATCACAGCTGCTTCCTAGTACAAACTAGATGATTTTCTCTCTTGATATTTCTAAACAGCTCAGGGAAAATTCATATCTAATTACTAGCTACTACTTGGTTTATATATATCAAGTTTACAAGTGAAGACAAAGATAAAGTACAATAAGACAATAGTTCTCCACTTATTTCTGTTCCATTTTTATCCAGTGTAATATGGAATTATCTGTTGACTTTCCATTTTGAACCAGACTAAAAACGGCTGCTTTTTCTGCTGTTCCTGAAATAGGCTACCACATCTCTGTCAATCCATGTGCCTCTGTCAGCTTTGTTAACTGTCACTATCAACTGCTATGAGACTGAGCATCCGTTGAAGCTTTCATCCGTTGATGGCTTTATCCGTTGATGCTCTAGCAGTGCATCCGTTGAAGCTTTCATCCGTTGATGGCTTTATCTGTTGATGCTCTAGCAGTTGAAGCTTTATCCGTTGAAGCATTAGAGACATCTGTTGAAGCTTAGTTTCTTATCCGTTGAAGGTCTTCAATATCAGTTGATACTTCTTCACTTATACAAAATTACAAGGCATGAAATATTTACAATTAGCCCTCCTACTTGTACATCCATTAGTAGTCAACATGACTGATTATCTCCTAACAACATCTAAGAATTACAGCTTGAAACCAGAGAGTGAGATGTGCTACAATACCAAACTTATTGCTAAGTAAGGCTACTCCTTCAACGGATAGCCAAGATGGTCTTATCCGTTGAGGCTACAAACACTAGATTTCTACTTAAGTGTTTTGCTGAACTTATCATCAAACTAATACACATATTCCTAACAGCTGATCACCCGTACATATTGAAATGGAAAGAAAAGTAATCCAATCAAGGGTTCTAATTGATTATTTAAAAAGGGAACTGAAACTTTTGTTCAGTAAATTGATTTTTGGAAATAAAAATGGTTTATAATGCTTTGAAAAGAGTGATTATGTTATTATGGAGCTTAAAGCTCGAGAACCCTGATTCTTGAAATTCTTGATCATATGATTGATTCTATAATTTGAAATACTGTTGTTTTCCTCTATTGAAAGATCTATTCTGATCCTTTAATGATTTGTGATGAATGTCAGCTTTCGTCCTGCTTTGAGCTTTGTTCCTTGAAAGCCCCACACTTTTCTTCAGAAACCTTTCCTTAACCCAAAAGATGGAAATCTGCCACCTAGATCAAATAAAGTAGAATGCCCTGAGTTTGGTAAAGCATATTGTGATTTGATATTGTAGAACTGCTATAAAGTTACTTGCTGAGTTTTATACTCATTTGTTTTGTTTTAATCTAACCATGGCAGTTAAGCAAGAAGATGGCCAGGCTTAGGCGCACTGCTCGTAAGAGCGTACCTGGTGGTCCCTACCGTGTTGAGGGCTTCCGGTTGCCAGAGCAGGTAGTGGTAATTATGAGTGAGCTCACGCCTAGAAAGAAGTGTATAAAGATACAATGGGTTATCTGTCGGTTCCCAGCCGGAATCGATATTGGTTATTTAATAATATTTTGGGCCTGTAAGTTATATTTTATGATTGGTAGTTGTAATCTTGTCTCATACTTTATCCTGTTGATCCTGTTAGTAGTTAATCGGGGTTTATGCATATTTAATTATTAGATTAGAGGTGTGTGAGTCCTCATTTCCTAACCCCGAGATTGAGGGCGTCACAAGTTGGTATCAGAGCTACAGGATCTAGTCCCTGAGACAAGTTAGGAATAAAAAGGGGTATTTTGGGAATATATCTATATTGTGAGAGAGTTCGGCTCATATAGAGTTGAGTTAGACTATTAGGTATAGTCTAAGGAAAGTATTGATTGGTAAAGCAGAAACTAGAGTTAGGGTGTGAGTTAGCTGGAAGCTTTATTTAACCTTAACATTGTTTATTGGTTGTTATTTTGTGATTTCTCTTAGGATCCTAGTAGTTGTAGTGACTCAGACTTAGAGATTAGTTTGACTGGTACCCCTGTGGACCCCATTCCACCCTCTCCAGAGGAGCATGTGTATGTTAGTTCAGACCCAGAGGAGGACCCTTCTGAGAGTAGTGAGATTCCCATGCAGATTTCACCCTTGAGGCCAGATTCAGAGACCCCTGCCCCTGAGCCAGAGTCCGAGATGCCTAAGACTGTTCCTGCCAGTGTTGGTGGCAAGTTAGCCCAGGATCGAGACTTTGTGTACTCTCGCATTCCTGAGTTGGGAGCTTTGGTGGATAGACTAGCCAGAGAGTCTAGGCAGAGTGCTTCTGTTATGGATGATGAGTGGCGAGTTTGGGTGAAGATGGTGGAGCAGGTTGCCAGGAGGAGATTGGATGAGGGACCATCCACTAGTGATGCTGATGCTGAGGCCCAGAGGCTACATAAGATCATTCGCTGGATGTTGGTTGTGTTGAGAGAGATTCTAGATGATTAGACGGGACTTTTGGTTGAGCCCGTAGATTGTTGTTTTCAGCGCCGGTAGGCTTTGGGATACTTGGTCAGATGCCGGGATCCCTTTTTCATTTATCTTGTTATATTTAGATCAGTGTTGTAGTAGTAGTAGTAGTTGGAAGTTAGGGGTAGATAGGGGGATGTTTTCCAGTTTTTCCTCTGTTTAACCCTGCTATTTATTGTACCTTATCTCAGTACTTATGATAACCAGAATTATCTCTATATACCCTTTGCCTAAATAAATCCATTGTCTTGCTTTCCATTGTGCACCTTGATTATCATGTAAATTGTTCTCAATACCATGTTTTCGTATAACCATGTTTAAAGATCATAAAACCCTGTTTTGTGCCATGATAAAATAACACTGATATGAGAATTATGTAGTAATAAGGATTGCATGTGCAAAATTGGGTAAAAACTTAAAACCCACAAAAGAGATTTCATAGAAACTGTTGTTATATATATGCATGCCATTGTATTGCTAAATAATTTCTCAATCAGGTTTGTAAGAAATGGCCAACTCACCAGATCACCAAGAAGAAGAAATCCCCACCCAAGACCCAGAAATAAACCCAGAAACCACTATGATGAGCAGACTTGCTCAGCTTTTGCAACAACCTGTGGCCCCTAAAGTTGGAAACTTTAAGCACTTTCAATCTGTTCATCCCCCAGAGTTCTTAGGTTTGCCAGGCCCAATTAAAGCGCAGTTGTGGTTGAGAGAAATAGAAAAATCCTTTGAGTTAGCAGAAGTTAAGGATGACAAGAAAGCTCAGTACGCAAGTTATTATCTGAAAGATGAAGCAAGTTTCTGGTGGGAGTCTTCTAAGGCGTTGTTGGAAGGCAAAGACTTATCTTGGGAGAAGTTCACCGAGATGTTTCTGGAAAAGTATTTTCCAAGCTATATGCAAGATCAGTTGGAAATGAAATTTCTGGATCTTAGACAGGAGGAAATGTCAGTAGCGGAATATGAAGTGAAGTTTTCGGAATTGTCAAGATTCGTACTTGAGTACGTGAATACGGAATTGAAGAAGGCTAAGAGGTTCCAACAGGGACTTAAGCCGTGGATTAGGAGTCAAATAGCAATGTTGGAGATTAAGAATTATGCTGCTTTGGTTCAGAAAGTAATGATAGTGGAAGGTGAGCGGGAAGCTGCCCGAAGACAAAATGAAGGAAGAAAGAGGAAGTTTGAAAGCTCTGAGCAAGAGCAAGGAAGCTCAAAGTTCAGAGGGAAGTTTGGGAAGAATGGTGGAAGTCAAAACCAAAAGTTCCAAAAGTTTAGACCCGGTAATGGAGCTCAGAAGAACCGTTTCCAGAAAGCTGGACAACCGGGGAAGGATAGCAGACCCCAGATGCAAGAATGCAGGAATTGTGGAAAGAGACACCCGGGGAGGTGTAATAAGCTGGATATAACGTGTTTTAAGTGCAACCAGAAGGGACATTATTCTTCAGAGTGTCCAAATGGAGTAAGGAAGCCTGATTCGACATGTTTCGAGTGTGGCAAAGTGGGCCATATGGCCAGGAATTGCAAGGAGCCTGTGCAGAAGGCTAATGTTCTCAGAATTGCTGGACCGCCATCACTCTCAGCACCATCAGCTCAACCCAGAGCTTGAACCTGTAACATGACAATGAAAGATGCGGTGCAAGAGGTGGACGTGGTAGCAGGTATGCTTGTTATAAACTCAGTAGAAGTAAAAGTTTTGATGGATTCTGGAGCAACTAGATCTTTTATCTCTGAAAGTATTCTTCATAAGTTAAATTGTGTTGCGTACCCTCTAGAGCCAAATATGATTATAGAGGTAGCAAATCAAGTGAAAGTTGTTGTTAATAAGATTTGTCCTGATTGTGATGTGTCTATAGAAGGTCGGCACTTTTCTGCTGACTTAATTCCCTTTAAGTTAGGAGAATTTGAGGTTATACTAGGAATGGATTGGTTGTCAAACCATGAGGCGCAAATAGAATGTAAAAGTAAGAAGGTGAAGTTAAGAACCAAGGATGGTGAGGAAGTGATATTTAAAGGAAAGAGGCAAGAGAAGAAATTTCTAACGACTATTGAGGCAAGAAGATTAATACGTCAAGGATGCGAAGTTTATTTGGCTCATGTCGTGGACGTGGAGAAAGAATCTGTGAAGATCGAGGATATTCCGGTAGTAAGAGATTTTCCAGATGTGTTTCCTGATGAATTGCCTGGACTGCCTCCAGTCAGAGAGATCGAGTTTATGATTGACTTGGCTCCTGGTACGGAACCAGTGTCGAAAGCTCCCTATCGCATGGCGCCGGTCGAAATAAAGGAATTGGCAGCTCAGTTGCAAGAGTTTTTGGACAAAGGAGTAATCCGACCGAGTGTATCCCCGTGGGGCGCACCGGTGTTATTTGTAAAGAAAAATGATGGAAGTATGAGGTTGTGCATAGATTACCGCGAACTGAATAAGATGACGATCAAGAATAAGTATCTTCTACCTCGGATCGACGACTTGTTTGACCAGTTAAAAGGAGCTTCGTGTTTTTCAAAAATTGATTTAAGATCTGGGTATCATCAGTTAAAGATCAAAGCGGAAGATATACCCAAGACAGCGTTCCGAACAAGATACGGACACTATATATTTTTGGTAATGGCATTTGGCTTGACGAATGCGCCAGCTGCATTTATGGATCTTATGAACAGAGTATTCAAGCAGTATTTGGATAAGTTTGTTATTGTGTTTATCGACGATATACTGATTTACTCAAAGACGGAAGAAGATCATAAGGAGCATTTGAGGATTTCCTTGGAAATTCTGCGAAAAGAGAAACTGTATGCTAAGTTTTCAAAGTGTGAATTTTGGCTAAAGGAAGTGCAATTTCTTGGTCATGTAGTCAATAAAGAAGGAATTAAAATGGACCCAGCCAAAATAGAAGCTATAATGAATTGGGAAAGACCCAAGACTCCGACGAAAGTCAGAAGTTTTCTGGGATTAGCCGGATACTATAGAAGATTTGTGCAAGATTTCTCAAAGATTGTCGTTCCGTTGACAAAACTGACGAGAAAGAACGAGAAGTTTGTTTGGACAGAAAGGTGCGAGGAAAGTTTTCAAGAGTTAAAGAAGAGATTGGTAACCGCCCCAGTGTTGGTATTACCAGATGACAAAGGGAAATTTTTGATATTCAGTGATGCTTCATATAAAGGACTTGGATGCGTGTTAATGCAACATGGGATGGTAATAGCATATGCATCAAGGGAACTCAAGCCGCATGAGCAAAAGTATCCAACGCACGATTTGGAATTGGCAGCAATTGTGTTTGCCCTTAAGATTTGGAGGCATTATTTGTACGGGGAAAAGTGCGAGATTTATACGGATCATAAAAGTTTAAAGTATATCTTTACTCAGAAAGAATTGAATATGCGACAAAGAAGGTGGTTGGAATTGATTAAAGACTATGATTGTGCGATAAACTATCATCCTGGAAAGGCAAATATGGTAGCTGATGCTTTAAGTCGAAAAGAAAGGTTGAATATATTAACATCATCGGAATAATTAATCAAGGACTTTGACAAGATGGAAATAGAGGTGCAGACTCCAGAATATGGAGGTGAAGCTATATATGCAATGCTGCTTCAACCCGAGATTTTGGAAAAGATTTGATGTTGTCAAGAGCAAGTGATGAATCGTGAAAAGGATAAGTTGACGGGAGAAGAAATTAAAGCTCAAAAGGATGGAAAAGGGATATACCGTGTTAACTCACGTATTTGGATACCTAATGTCGTGGAACTAAAGCACGAGATTTTGCAAGAAGTACATAACTCGAGATTTTCAATTCACCCTGGAAGTACAAAGATGTACCAGGATTTAAAAGAACATTATTGGTGGCCAAACATGAAAAAGGAAATTGCGGAATGGATAAGTAAATGTTACACGTGCCAAAGAGTTAAAGCGGAACATCAAAGGCCAAGCGGATTGCTTCAGCCACTGGACATACCCGAATGGAAATGGGAACATATAGCGATGGATTTCATGGTAGGATTACCTAAAACCAAGTCAAATCACGATGCGATTTGGGTGGTAATCGATCGGTTGACAAAGTCAGCACATTTCTTGCCGATATACGAAAGGTTTTCATTAGAAAAGTTGGTCAAATTGTATCTGGATGAGATCGTGATGTGTCATGGAGTTCCTGTATCTATCGTGTCTGATAGAGATCCAAGGTTTAATTCGAGATTTTGGTGACAATTCCATGATTATTTGGGAACGAAATTGAAAATGAGTATGGCATATCATCCGCAGATAGACGGACAAAGTGAAAGGACAATCCAGACGATTAAAGACATATTGCGAACCTGTGCAATAGATTTTAAAGGAAATTGGGATGATCATTTGCCCTTAATTGAGTTTTTCCTACAACAACAGTTATCACGCGAGTATTGGCATGCCGTCTTATGAAGCGTTGTATGGAAGAAAGTGTAGATCCCCTACTTATTGGGACGATATTGGTGAGCGCAAGTTAATTGGCCCAGAGCTAGTTCAGCAAACGAAGGAAAAGGTTGAAACGATTCAAAAGAGGTTAATTGCAGCTCAAGATCGACAGGCAAAGTACGCAAATCAAGAACGGAAAGATGTGCAATTCAAAACTGG
The DNA here is from genome assembly GCF_009905375.1 of Apium graveolens. NCBI lineage: Eukaryota > Viridiplantae > Streptophyta > Magnoliopsida > Apiales > Apiaceae > Apium > Apium graveolens. The sequence goes on from NC_133652.1 coordinate 147,151,022, forward strand.
AGACAAAGTCTTATTAAAGATATCTCCTTGGAAAGGTTTAACTCACTTCAGAAAGAAAGGAAAGCTGAGTCCAAGGTACATTGGACCATTTGAAGTATTGCGACAAGTTGGGAAAGTGGCATATGAATTGGCGCTACCGCCGCAAATGCAACATCTGCACAATGTGTTTCATGTATCTCTTCTAAAGAAGTATATTGCTGATGCGAGCCATGTGATCGAGTTGGAACCAGTGGAAATCCAACCAGATTTGTCCTATGTGGAACAGCCAGTGCGAATTTTGGATCGAAAAGAAAGGACGCTTAGAAATAAAGTTGTACCTCTAGTTAGAGTGTTGTGGAGAAATCCATTAGTCGAAGAATCGACTTGGGAATTAGAAATTGAAATGAAAGAAAAGTATCCCCATCTATTTGCTTAGAATAGATTCTGGGGACGGAATCCTTTTAAGGAGGGTAGATTGTGACGACTGAGAATTTTGCGACGTAATTAAGTCAATAAAGTATGTGTTATGTGATGTGATTATAATTATGTGATTAAGTACTGATTAATTGTCTTTTATGTACACTAGAGTTTAGGAGCATGGATATAAACGTTCTAATTTAAAGAGTCAGCTTAGAAGTATAGTTGTGGTGTCGGGCCGTCAGGTAGAACGGAACCCGTCCTAGTAAGGAATTAAAGAATATAAAATATGAATTATATGTGATTGAATGAAATGAATGAGTAATAAAGTATTTTGTCCTAAGTGACGTGTTGATTGATAATGTGAATAAGAAGCGTAATCGAAACGCTGAGCGTCGGGCCGTCAGGCTGAACGTGACCCGGTACGCGTAAAAGAGGATAAAGATTAAAGAGGGATAGATTCTATGATCAGACCTGAGTCGTTATGTGATTATATATGTGAGATTGTTGTCTGTGTGCATGGCTATGTGATCTGTGACAGTTTTTGTGAATTTTAAAGGAATTACGAGATTTAAATAAAGGTTTAATTAACCTTCGTGCATTTTTATAAAATCATTCGAGTAAGATAAAATCATGGGATTTGTTCTGTGATCTTTGTAATGGTCCTAGAGACTTTTTAAAAATGATGAGTGAATTTGATTGTTGATCTTTGCATTTTTAAATCGATTTTATATGAAAAATGTTATTATTAAAGCAAGTTTGCGAAATTCATATAAAATCAGCCGTTCGCTCAAAATCTTATTATGAGTAATGGTTAAAAAGCTAATTTCGAGGCCTACGTATTAAAAATGTCATTTTCAATAATTCTCGACTTCCCGAGAGAGATATATTTTATATTTAATCCTTGTTTTATTTTAGTAAAAAGATGGGACAAGTAAGAGTGAAAAAGGAATTAGTAGATTACCAAATTGCCCTTGTTTTTGAGTGATATATAAACTCACTCCCTTTCTTTTTCTTCTTCTTGCTCCCGTACTTTCACTTTCTCTCTTCTCTCTTTTCTCTCCTTCTCACTCGAACATTCTCTCTCTCTCTCTCGGCTTTCTTCAATCTCTCTCGGTATACCTCTCTTTTCTTTGATCAAACTCACCAATCATCCCTAAATCTTCTTGCTAAACACTTATATGTAGGTAGAAGTGTGTGCATGTGTGTATACCCACTTGCATGTCGATGTGTGTGTGATGTGTGTGCTCGGTGTGTGTGTGTTCACCCGAGAACCACTTGGTTCTTGTTATTGTTGTTGATGACATCTTGTTTAAGCTTGATTCTTTGTAAACAAATGATAGAGAAGATGTGCATGTTAGTTATTTTGCGTAATTGATGGAAATCGGGGGTTTCGTGGTTGGACACCCTCGAATGAGGGCACCACTGAGATGTCACCGCCACCGGTGATGAACTCCGGTGAACAGGTGGTGAGCCATGATGTTAAAAAAAACTGAGCTCTACTATACCAAACACTTATTTTGATTATTGCATGTGTCATTCTTGAAAAACCCAAATGGTTTTGATCTTTGAAGATATTGATTTGAGTTAACTTGTTTAAAGTGATTATGGATTGTTATTAGATTAAAAAGGAATGAAATTGTTGTTGCATGCTAAGTTTAGGATCGGATTTTGTGCTAATAAGCAGAGGAATTTGATTTTTGTGAGTTAATCTTGGTAAACACTAAGTTTATATGGCCTAAAAGTGATTGCATGTTAGTTTTAAAGAAGATCAAGATATGCATGTCATTAATTTGTCCTTGAGATTTAAATTTGAGTTTTTGCCGAATGGGAATTGAGTTAAAAAGGGATTAATTTGATGAATAAGTGGATGCATGTTGTGATTTAGGTGAAATTCGAATTCTTGGATTGTGTTAAAAATTTAGTTGGTTTAATTGATAAAAATGAAGTGTTTGATATAATGATGAGTTGAAATTGAATTGCATGCGAGCATGTATGTATGTTTTGGTTCGAATGGTTGTTGATAAAGAAAAGGGTGTTAGTTTAAAAGTTGGATTATGCTAAGAATAAGGATGCATGGTGTAATTTTGAGAAATTTGATTGTATATATTTGATTATGGTTCGAATTTTTATGATTAAAAGAAAGGAGAATGATTCTTTAATGGTTTTGAATGAGTCATGTGTTTATGTGAATTAAAGTGCGTATTTGGTTGATTTTGTGTGATAAGGCCGAATAGGCCATAGGGATTAAAAGTCAAAAACTTGGTTTTGATGATCAAAAGGATGATTGAAGGTGTATAAGTGAATATCTTTGCTTGATTGTAGTATGTGGTTCGAATTAAGGAACAAAAGAAAAAGGGAACTAAGTTGATTGATTTTAAAAGATATAAGTGATAGTTATGGATGTAAATGTTTGGTTGTGAATAAATCTTGTACTCGTAAGAGTTATAATAGTGTGATTTGAGAAATAGCTAAGAATAAGCAAGTGTGCTTCGATTGTTAAGTATATAAGGATATAAAAGTTACGAAAAAGAGATATGCTATGTGCTATGTGCTTATATGTATAAGCTATATTCGTATGCTCGAGTCAAGGATATAATCGAGTTATCGTATAGAGTGATCGTTCCGGGAACGAGAGTTGAGAATCTAATTAAGGTTTTGGTTTTATTGTAGATTCGGAGCGTGAGGGCATTCAGACTAGGAAAGGAAAGGATTTACTAGGTGGCAGTAGTTCAACCTTCAGGAAAGCAAATTCAGGCAAGTAACTCTGATTACTTGTGTAAATGGTTATAAAGAGAATGTTGTTCATACCATGTAGAGTATTGAACTGTTTAAGTATGAAACCCTTGCTTTGTGAAACCCTGATATTGATTTAAAGTACCATTGTTCTTGATAATCTGTTATTGACAAGCCTATTGATTTCACCCTTTGATAATCTGTCCTTTCTGTTCAAGTTACCTATTAAGCCATGAATTTTATTGAACCTTTTGATTATCCTTGTTAACCCTGTTTAATGATACCCTGTTTCTCTTGATCACCCTATTGATCCCTAAACCAATGTTGATCCTTCTAATTTAGTGGTTTGTTATCCCTGATACAGAATTCTTATGAATTGTTCCTTGCGTATCTTTGAATCACTCCCTAAACTTTGTTTCCTTAAAATCTGAATTAAGAATGAGTTTCGACTTGAAAGAGTCCGAATGATTTCAAATGCTTGGTAATGATAAAATGGATTTTTGAAAACCTACTTGTTTTTCCAACTCAAGGTTTTCCAAATAAATTCCTGATGGATTGGATTGGGACGTAAGAGGCTAGTGGGACTAGTCCAGTCATGGTAAGAGGCTAGCGGGGCTAGTCCAACTTAAGGCTGAAATTATGCCGATTGGTACCTTAATGACCGGATGGAGGTCGGTACGGGCTGATCACCCGTACATAATGAAATGGAAAGAAAAGTAATCCAATCAAGGGTTCTAATTGATTATTTAAAAAGGGAACTGAAACTTTTGTTCAGTAAATTGATTTTTGGAAATGAAAATGGTTTATAATGCTTTGAAAAGAGTGATTATGTTGTTATGGAGCTTAAAGCTCGAGAACCCTGATTCTTGAAATTGTTGATCATATGATTGATTCTATATCTTGAAATACTGTTGCTTTCCTCTATTGAAAGATCTATTCTGGTCCTTTAATGATTTGTGATGAATGTCGGCTTTCGTCCTGCTTTGAGCCTTGCTCCTTGAAAGCCCCACACTTTTCTTCAGAAACCTTTCCTTAACCCAAAAGATGGAAATCTGCCACCTAGATCAAATAAAGTAGAATGCCCTGAGTTTGGTAAAGCATATTGTGATTTGATATTGTAGAACTGCTATAAAGTTACTTGCTGAGTTTTATACTCATTTGTTTTGTTTTAATCTAACCATGACAGTTAAGCAAGAAGATGGCCAGGCTTAGGCGCACTGCTCGTAAGAGCGTACCTGGTGATCCCTAACATGTTGAGGGCTTCCGGTTGCCAGAGCAGGTAGTGGTAATTATGAGTGAGCTCGCGCCTAGAAAGAAGTGTATAAAGATACAATGGGTTATTTGTCGGTTCCCAGCCGGAATCGATATTGGTTATTTAATAATATTTTGGGCCTGTAAGTTATATTTTGTGATTGGTAGTTGTAATCTTGTCTCATACTTTATCCTGTTGATCCTGTTAGTAGTTAATCGGGGTTTATGCATATTTAATTATTAGATTAGAGGTGTGTGAGTCCTCATTTCCTAACCCCGAGATTGAGGGCGTCACACTTAATTCCATGGGTTATTCTCTAGATACTGCTAGTCTAGGTAGTATTAAGATAAAAGGACTTAGAAAAGAATGGAGCTATCTGTGTGATACTTTATTAAAGTACTTTTGGTAAAATTAGAAACTTTGATGCTATTACTTCTGCACTGCTTAACATGCTCTACATGCTATTATCTGATAAGTACTTTAATTTTAGCAACTATGTCATGCTAGAAATAAGGTATAAATTAGGAGATATTCAGAAAAGGCCTAGAAATGTGTACTATGATAGGTTTCTTATGATGCTAGATAACCATGTTTCCAAGGATTTGGTAATTGAGGGCTCAAACAACAAGTTGGATTGTTGGGTTCAAGAAAAGAAAGTTCTTGCAGATTTGATAGGGAACAATCTCAACAATGAGGTGCCCCTCAATTGTCTTTCAATCATTGATGCACCTCAGGTAAGTGAGATAAATAATTCTATTCCTATCTCTTATCATCCACCAACTTCTTTACCTTCAACTGTGGCTATAGAATCTGTGACAGTGACCAAACATATTCCTATCAAAGCCACTAAAACAAAAATTTCAAAATCTAAGCCAAATAAAAACCACCTCTAGTGTTTCTCAAAAGACACCAGTTGTAAAAACCACCAAAGCACTTGAGGGGAGTGAACAGGGTGGTGAGCAAGGTGAGGGAAGGGGTGAAAATCAAAGAAGCCCCAAAAATAAGCCCCAAGAATAAGGCAAGCGGGGCAAGTGTGACTCAAGCTAGCCACACTGCAGTCTCCCAACAGACTGTAGTTGTACAAAAGGAAATTAGCTAATTCCTAGTTGTATCCTCCCAAAAGGATGTGACTATTCAAACAAACTCTTAACCAGGAGCATTTAATAAAAGGGGAAGGGACACTAAATACCTAGCCCAAACTTACATTAGAAAGAATAAATCTAAACCTATGGGAGAGTAACAGGGTACACATATTGTGAAATCACAAGTCAAAGACTTGGTATCTACACCTTCTCAAATTCAATTTGATGTGGCTCCAGTAAATGTGGAGTCATAGTACCACTCTCTAATAATTGATACACCTCAAACACAAAGCTCTCCAACCATCTCTCGGGATGTAGACATAATTTCTACATCAATTCCTGATTCTCCATCTCTTAAACTCATGAAGGAGCCCACTACTCAATCAAGTGATCATCGTCTAATTGATGATTTGTTGGATCACTTTCCATTTCTTTCTCAAACTGTTGAAGAGTATATGCACCAAAATTTGAAATCAATCTCCGCAGACTCAACAATAGTTTCAACTTTTATTACTCTCATTTCTTCTTCATCAACGGATATCCATCATCCATTGATAAGTGATTGTCATTCAATGGATATGCTTCACAGCAGTTATCCATTGATAGTCACAACTACACCTTCAACAGATATTTCATATCCGTTGACAGTCACTGCACAACTATATATTTCAAAATCTATTACAAGTGTAGATGACTTAGTAGTTGTTCAATCACTTTTAGGATTGAGGGAAAGGAGTGATATGAGTGAGAGGCTGGGTTGCTCCCAGGAAAAAGGAGAGGAAGAGAGTTTATTAAAGCACACTACTTCTTCAAGTGTGGCAAATGTAGTGATGTAGTGAAGAAGGATGTGTACACAAGGTTGGATGAGAAGCTTCCTGAAATTACAATGAGAGAAATTTAGCTAAATCTAAGGAAGGAAAGTGACATAGCTAGAAAGGTTGAGGCTTTGAGTACAAGAATGTCAAATGTTGAACACTCAGTGGCCAAGATACTTTAGAATCAAGAGACTCAAACTCAATTACTTCAACAGCTGGTGGCTACATAGACTTCATCAACTACTACACTTCAACTTGATGATAACAAAAAGGGGGAGAAGGACGTGCATGTTTAAGTAACTAAAGTGAGAGTTCAAACTATGACCATGCCAATGCCACTAGCAAAGGGGGAGTTGGACAACATAGACCTCATCAATCTAACTGCAGTTGAGTTGGAGCTCAAACAAGAAAAAAAGAAAATTGATGAAAGAATTGCTCAAGTTTCTAGCTCAACTGCACAACAATCAAAATCTGTGAAACACATCACACAGTTGAGGCCACTAAATTTAGGAGAAATGAAGATGGGGAATGGTGCAAAGGGAGAAACTTCAATATCAAATGAATTCAAGTACATTGTGGTGCTCAAGCTAAAACCATCAACTTTTAGGTTTACAACCAAGCACCCAATATTGCTTGACTATGCACCTCCCAGGCCCGATGAACAGAAACTCATGGGTAAAAAAATTTCCAGTTACAAGACAACCATGGATTCCACTTTGAGAGACAGAATAGCAAGAATTTATAGATATGGAGAAATGATCTGTGTGATGAGTGGACATCCAAGGTTTAAAGAAGCCAAGAGGGTAAGGCCAAGGAAAAAGCGGGCTGCTAAGGAAGCTTAAAAGAAAACTGAGAAGCCTACCAATACAACTGAACAGAAAATGGTTGAGAAGAAAGACCTGTATGGGAAATAAGAAAAAAGGTTAAGGTGAAATCAAAGAGGCCAAGAAGTGCTACAGAATAGGAAAGTGAACCATCTCAATCTATGCCTACAAGTCAACCAACTGTAACCACTATGGAAGCAGCTGAAATCAAGGTCAATCATGAGTTCAACTTTCATGGTGAACCTATAGTGCCAATGGATGAGCCTATAGATTGGGATAGTTACCAATTCCTGATCTAAACATACCCTTGCCTACCAAGAAGAGAACTCAAAGAAAGAAAAATAAGCTAACCTTGCCTCCAACCAAAGACATCTCAAAACCTAAGCCTACTGTCAACAAGGATGATCAACTCTACATCTGTGACATCAAGGAATTTTCAGACATTGAACTCTTTATGGAAGAACTGGAAGCAGTTAGAGGAATTGATGCTAATTACAGACTTCCAGAAAGATTGGTCTTCAGATATAGAGGGGGTAATGAGATAACATGGCCTTCCTACAGGATTCTCAGTGAAAGCTATAATATCTTTGTCAAAGTATTTTCTGCAATGAATAAGGACTTTGGATTCACAAAGGTTGTTAAGTTAGAAATACTCAAAAAGATCAGTCAAATCAGACAAAGTTGGAGAGATGCTAGTGCACCACCAAGGGTTCTAACTATTTGAAATATTGGAAATATAGTGCACATACAATCCTACTGGATCATGGAGTTTGAGGATGAAAAGTATGTCTGGAGATTTTTTAGACTTGAAGACCAGCTTAAAATTTCAAGTAATGAAACTCTCAAGGAAATACAGGAGATGCTAGATATCAATGAAGAAGATGAAGTTGAATTCTACAGATAATTGTAACTTCAGATAGAGGAGAACAATGAAAAATTGGGGGGAAACAAGGGAATCAAGGAAAAGGAAATGATCTGCTCAGGCTAGAGGAACACCTTGAAAATGACATGTAAACTTCTATAAACCTTCTCTGAACAGTTCAATTTTAATGCATCACTTTATAATTTATCTACTTTTTAATGTATCAGTTTTTAATAGGGTATTTTGTTATCATCAAGTCAACCTGAATTTATGCCTATAATTCCATTAGACAAAAATTGGGGGATTTTGTTAGGAATATGTTTTAGTCTTGATGATAACTCATGAAAACACCTTACGTAGATTTATTTAGTGTCTTTTGTAGCCTTCAACGGATAACCTCGGTTATTTATCAGTTGAAGGAGTGGCTTATATAAATAAGTATGTAGCACATTTTGTACACTAAAATAGCTAGGGGATTTGGTAGTTTTAGTAGTTTCTAAGTCATGTTGACTACTAGAAAGATATGTAAAATAGGTGGGTTAATTATAAATATAAAATATCTTGTAATTTTGTATAAGTGAAAGAGTATCAACTGCTATGGAAACAACTTCAACTGCTAATCTACAAAGCTTCAATGGATGACTCTACAAGCTTCAACGAATAACTCAATATGCCCTCAACGGATAAGCCAGTCAAGTTTTCAATGGATAAAAAATAAAGCTATCAACGGATAATATCAAGAAATCTTCAACGGATGACACCGATATAGTGTCAACGGATAACTTCTAAGAAGCTTCAACGGATAATCAACAAGATGGCCGTTGAAAGGGACTTGACAGAAGCCGATAGAATCACATGGGTTGATAGTGCACTAAAGGAATGTGGCATCCTGATTGTAGATGTTAGAAAAAAATGAAGTATTTCCATGAAATAAAAGCTCATTCAAAGATGTTGTATCTAACTTGGATTGCATTGGACAGAGGAATGAAAAAACATGTGAATAGACCTAGCTGATAGGAATATTATTTGTCTTATTTCACATGTAACTTGGTGATATATAAGCCAAGTGTAGCAAGTAACTTAAAACTAAAAAAATCAACTAGAACAACAAGTAGAAAGAAAGTTGTATCTCTAGAAATACTCTCAAGTCCTAAGTTGTAAAGTTTACTTGTAAGCAGCTGTGTGCAGTCTTGCATCACAGAGATTTTCTCAATATATAAATCTCTGGTGGAAAGACAGATCCACCAGAAAGTTTTTAAACTTGTGTTTATTTACTTTGTGTTTGTTAAATACTTTTCAAGTCTTATTTGTACTCTTGCATATTCAAAGCACAGGTGTATATTTAAGATAGAATTTTTCAAAAAGCAAAAAGAAACCAGAATTCCATTTAACCCTCTTTCAGTATTTCTATTGTTGTATTGATTAGGGAATAACAAATAGTTTACACATTATTCGCATGATCTAGATACTTAGAAGAATTACAACTAAACCATGTGCTACTACATATCTAGTACATCTAGAACAATATCGAGACACTCTTAAGAGTATTATATTTGTACTCGAGTTCCAAATGTGACCAAGCGTATTAAGGCAAGTATGAGTAATTAGCACGTTAAGAGTACTAACATAGTACAAAATATCCACTATCAGATAAATTCATTTGTAAATGCTAGTATCTATCTAGTAAACTAGGAACAATATCAAGACATAAAAAGAATAATCAAGTTCCAAACAATACTCGAAATTTGACTATATGTCCCGGCCGAAAAATATCGTCACATTCTAACTTTAGTAAATTTAAATTACAAGCCCTGCGAGAATATCTTACCAATAATGTGAATTTTTTTAATATCTTATGTTTATATAAATTAATGTTTTTGAAGTCTTTATAAGATCAAGTCAATTGATTATTGTATTAAAATTACTAACTTGACTGGTAGCGCATTATTATTTTTGGGACTTGTCCCGATTTTAAAAATATTCGAAATTTGATATGAGATCTCAAGAGATTTGTAAAAACTAGGATGATACATTAAATCGATTTACATTTTATTTTTCACTTTAAAAAATCTAGCTTTTTTAAAAAGAATTCTTTTAGATAAGCAATATTCATTGACGAAGATAATATTATTTTCTCGAAGACATTGTACAAATATTTTGAATTATTTTTAATATTTTGAAGTATTCAAATAAAAGTTATATATATACACACACACACACTATACTCTAGCATTTGATTTAAAGAAAAATTATACATTATTCAATAATTTAAAGAAATTAACCAGTTCACATAATATTTATAAAACTTTATTGAATTAAAAAATATTTAATTTTAGGAGAATAGTATACAATGCTATCAAATTATTATATGAAGAAATATTAGAGTCGTAATGAAATAAACTTAAAAACGGTTTTAAAATGATATAATTACAATTTTTCCTTCGAATTCTTGAAAAAAAATCATGAATATCAATAATAAAGCTTTACAATTTATAATTTATTTTTATATTACAACCATGATTGATACTTGGTTGCGTAAACAATAGATATGGATTGTTTATCAGTGATAATGTGAATACCATAGATAAATTATTGTAATTTATTTATTATATTATTTTAATTTTTGAATAAATATAAATGCATGGCCTCACTAGATGTTAATAATGAGTATATATGTATGTACATAAATCATATATTTAGCATATAAATAAATGAAACTATCGTAATTTACTAAGAAATGTAACATACCATATTTACATGCTGACACAAGCACATATAACTTAATCTTACTTTTTTAACAGTAGTGTAAATAAAAAACTAATTTTTTTCCATACATACATATGTTGAATTTCAAAAACTAACATTTTTCATTAAAATCAACTTTTATATTAACATTTTTGTAGATTTTACATTATTGTATATTATGATTGCGAGTCATTCTGACTTCAGTTATGCATTTTTCATCTTTTTAAATTGAATAAGTTAATTGTAAGTTAGTAGTGAACTCAGTAATCAAATAGCCCAGTACATATAGTTTATTTAAATAAAATTTAAAATTTTTGATCAACTCTGTATTCAACATATATGTTAATTTTTAGATTTTTCTTTGTTAACATACTAACGACATTCTACAGATTAAGGTTAATCCTTTCGTTTTAAACGTACACTGACTACCCTGTTTATATTCATTCATTAAATACAAATTACACAATACAAACAAAATTATATATAATTTGCTTAATGAGCTATATTGGAAACGTTGTGTAATTTGGTAATGTCTTGTATGAAAATAATACACATTGTTAAACAATCAACTTGTATTTGATATACGTTAGACATTGTACAACATTTACAAATAAGAAAATAACTAAGAACGTTGTAATTACATAATGCATAAAAAACTCTAGAAAATTACCGGTGCCTCGCACGGGTTATTATGCTAGTTTTATTTAATGGAAGACCAAGAAGTAAATTTAGGGCTAATCGGTTGAATTAAGGAATATGATGATTTATTGAATCGAAGGCAATGAAAAATTAGGGCTCATTGAAGCATGGAAGTGGGGGGATATGTAAAATTTGGGCATATCATGATTTGTTATGTGAGGGGCAGACTATAGTTATATTTTCTTATTATTGTTTTCATTCTTTTAATGAACTTTATGCATTTTGGCGTCCGGCGTAAATGGAGTGACATAAAAATCGCCTAACGGATGTATAAAAATGGTTTATGCATCTGTTGTAAACTAACAGACATATATTCAAATCTCATGACTACGTATGCGTCTGTGGAAGATATAACAAACGTATAAAAATACTTTTTACATCTATTTTGCATATATCAGAAGCAAATAAAGTGACGCATATGACCGTATTTGTAATAGTGCCAATAAATTATTCAAGTAAAATGCATTATCAATTTAATTAAAATTAATGATATAATATTAAAATTTCAATGCATATCTATCTATTTATATATACTGTATTATAATAGACGAAATATTAAAAGTTTGGTTGGCACGGTCCTTCGTTAAATTACTTAGTTACCATTACTTAATTATTTCAATTATAATTAATGTTAAATTCAACTTATTTTATAATTATTAAATCCTAATGTAGAATAGGAATAAGAATTCCAATCATATCATATACTATATTATAATAGACGAAACATCAAAAATTTGTTGATACTGTTCTACGTTAAATTACATAATTACCCTTACCTAATTATTCTAACTATAATTGATATTAACTTCAAATTCTGTCCTTCGTTAAATTACATAATTATCTGTCAGATATATTTGATAATGTCATGTGTAATATGATTTGTGTTTAGTTTTCAGATCTTACCTAACAGGACAAATCAGTACTTAACTAGAAATCAACACTTATACTGAAGACAGAACTTGAGATATCAGAACTTAAGTTATCTGAACTTAAGTTATCAGAAGATATTTATCAAGAGATAATATCAGGACTTAAGATGACTTTCAGATAAGGGAGGCGGCTGATTGAAAGGAAAGAAGATCGAGACTAAGACAGAAAGAATTCTATGAAGAATAGAATACTTGGAAGAAAAGATAACTAGTTGATATATTTTAGGAAGCAGAATTAGATTCCATATCAATTAGAATTTATCTTGTAACTGTGTAGTATATAAACACAGTCATAGGGTTTACACTATAAGTGTTATCATTATCGAAGTTATTATTCATTGTAACCCTAGCAGCTCTCGTGATAATTTGTTCAACACTGAGAGAGGACATTTCCATATTGTAACAGAGTTTATTGTGTTGAATAAAATCTGTTTTCTGTTACTTGAGTTCTTATATTCGATTTGATTGTAGTAAACACTGTATTCAACCCCCTTCTACAGTGTGGGTAACCTAATAAGTGGTATCATAGCAGATCTGTTAACACACATACAGTTTAACATAAAAAACAATCATGTCTGAAGAAGAAACTCCAACCAAGCCCACCAAAACTGAAGAACCTCCAAAAACCATAACCCATAGTCGATATGAGACTATAAGAGTTCCCATGTTGAAACCTTCTGAGTATTCCATATGGAAAGTGAAGATGGCTATGTTTCTGGAAGCTACAGATCCAGAATATCTCGACAGGATTAATGAAGGACCACATATGTGAACTAAACTCTCTGTGGAAGTTGTAGGTCATCCAGGAAAGTCTGTACCAAAGGAGAAAAGTGATTACACTTCTGAAGATATCTCATCGATTGCAAATGATGCAAAGGTAAGACACTTGCTGCATAGTGCCATTGATAATGTCATGTCAAACAGGGTAATTCAATGCAAGACTGTAAAAGAGATATGGGATGCTTTGGAAACAAGGTGTTAGGGAACTGATTCAATCAAGAAGAACAGGAAGACTATACTCACTCAAGAGTATGAGCACTTTGACTCAAATCCTGATGAGTCATTAACTGATTTATATGACAGATTTGTCAAAATCTTGAATGATTTGTCACTAGTTGACAAAGAGTATGATATTGAAGATTCAAATCTTAAATTCCTGTTAGCTCTTCCTGAAAGATGGGATTTGAAGGCCACAATAATAAGAGACAACTATAATCTTGATGAAACAACTCTTGATGAAATTTATGTGATGTTCAAGACTCATGAACTTGAGATGGAACAAATAAGCAAGAGAAATGGAAGAAAGTCAAGGACAGTTGCTTTTGTGGCTGAGGAGGAAAGTCCCAAAGTTGTTGCCTCAAAGAAAGGCAAGGGAAAAGCTCTCATCACAAAGTCTGATACCGGGTCATCAAGTTCTGATAGTGATGATGACTCAAAAACTGAAAGTATACCTGAGATAGACCCTGATGAAGAGATGATGAAGCTGTGTGCTCTTATGGTGAAAGGAATCACTAAGATTACATACAGGAAATTCAGGAGAGGAAAGAAGTTTTCCAGGAAAGGTGCAAGTTCTGATAAGAAATGTTTCAGAAAATCTGAAGGCGAAGGAGGAAAGTCTGACAGAGGATATTACTCAAATGTTAAATGCTACAACTGTGGTGAGAAAGGCCATATATCTCCTGATTGCAGAAAAGGGAAGAGTGACAAAGATAAGGCTCTTATCAAAAAGAAAAAAACCTGGTCAAATGCCTCAGATTCTGAGGATGAGGAAAACTATGCCTTGATGGCAAATGCTGATAGCAGTTCTGATACTGCTGACTTAAAGGTACCTCAAACTACTTATGCCTTTCATACTGATGATATTACTGAGTTGCGAAGATATCTTAAAACCATGTTCATTAGTTATAAAGATCAAACTTTAACATGTGAAAGATTAACTTCTGAAAATCTTGCTTATAAAAAGAGGAATGATTATTTAGAAAAAGAGTTAGTCATGTTCCATCAAACTCAGAAAGATAGAGATGATGCCTTTTATGTTAGGGATGAAGTGCTAAAAATGAATGAATCTCTAAAAACTAAGTTAGAAAAGGAAAGAGAGATTATTAGGACTTGGACTAAATCTAGTAGAACAACTCAGGATATTCTTAGTAGTGGAAACTGGAAAGAGGGCTTAGGTTATGGAGATGAAAAGAACAGTAAGGAAACTGTAGAAACTGAGCCTATAGTTGTTAAACAAAAACCGAAGGTAAATCCTGTTAAGTTTGTAACTGTAAAGTCTAATATTGAGAAATCAGAAGTTAAGGAGAAAGTAACTTCTGACAAACCTAAACAGGATAAGCCAACTGAAGTTAACATAGGCCTAATGACTAAGAAGCAGCTTAAACATAAGCTGAAAGATGTTAAGAATGTAAACAAGGTAAAGCCAACTAGGAAAAATAGGAATAGAAAGGAAGGTATGAACAAAAGTAACAATTATAAGCCTGTTCCTAATGCTCCTAGAAAAACATGTCATAACTGTGGAAACTCTAACCATCTGGCTTCTTTTTACAGGAAGAATAAGAACATAAACTCCTTACCTTCAAAGTCAGGAGTTAAGGGTCAGTCTGTTAGATATAAGCCACAAAATCCTTGTTTTCATTATGGTAGTTTATGGCATTCCATTTATACTTGTAAGGAATATCATAGTTTGTACTATGATTATTATCAAATAAAACCTTCTGTAAAGAAAGTTAGCATTATTCCTTCTAGTGTAAGTTCTGATGCAAAGTCTGATATTGCAAATTCTGATAAGAAAAATGTTAACATAAACTCTGATGCTAAATCCGCTGCAAATGTTAACAAACTTAAAAAGGCCAAAGGATCCAAGCAAGTCTGGGTCCTTAAAACTAATCAATAGTGGTCTTTGTGATTTCAGGGCAACAGGAAAAACATCATAGTTCTGGACAGTGGATGTTCAGGACATATGACTGGAAATAAAGCCCTGCTATCAGACTTTGTGGAGAAAGCTGGCCCAGGTGTTTCTTATGGAGATGGCAACATTGGAAAAACTCTGGGATATGGCAATATCAATCTTAGGAATGTCATCATTGAAAAAGTAGCTCTGGTCTCAGGACTTAAACACAATCTGCTGAGTGTGAGTCAAATCTGTGACAGAGGTTATCATGTGGATTTCTTTGAAGAACACTGTGAAGTTGTAAGCAAATCTATAGGCAAAGTTGTTCTGAAAGGATACAGGCATGGTAACATTTATGAAGCCAAGCTTTCAACAAGTACTGATGGTTCTGCAATCTGTCTGTTAAGTAGAGCATCAATTAAAGAAAGCTGAGATTGGCATAAGAAACTCTCTCATTTAAATTTTAACAATATAAATGAACTAGTCAAGAAAGATCTTGTGAGAGGACTGCCAAAATCAGTATTTTCTCATGATGGCCTTTGTGATTCATGTCAGAAGGCAAAACAAAGAAAATCTTTATTCAAGAGCAAGACTGATTCATCAATTCTTGAGCCTTATCACCTACTACATGTTGATCTATTTGGTCCAGTGAATGTCATGTTTATTGCAAAGAAGAAATATGCTATGGTCATAGTGGATGAGTTCACCAGATACACATGGGTGTATTTCTTGCACACAAAAAGTGAAACTGCATCTATCTTGATTGATCATGTCAAGCAACTGGATAAATTGGTCAAAGATTCTGTGAAGATCATAAGAAGTGATAATGGTACTGAGTTCAAGAATTTGATCATGGAAGAGTTCTGCAAAAACCATGGAATAAAGCAGGAATTTTCTGCTCCCGGAACTCCACAGCAAAATAGAGTTGTTGAAAGAAAGAATAGAACTCTTATTGAAGCTGCACGAACTATGCTTGAAGAAGCAAAGTTACCAACCTACTTTTGGGCTGAAGCTGTGCAGACTGTTTGTTTTACTCAGAATGCAACACTTATCAACAAGCATGGAAAAACACCATATGAGATGGTGGAGAAAAAGAAGCCAAATCTGAAGTATTTTCATGTATTTGGATGCAAGTGTTTTGTTCTTAAGACTCATCCCGAACAGCTATCCAAATTTGATCTAAAAGCTGATGAAGGAATTTTTGTTGGATATCCACTTTCCACAAAAGTCTTCAGAGTCTACAATTTAAGAACAAGGGTTGTCATTGAATCTATCAATGTCTCTTTTGATGATAAGAAGATTACTGGACTTGAAGATTTCGATGATCATGATCAGCTAAGATTTGAAAATGAAGTTTTAAATTCTGATTCTGTAACTCCTGACAGTTTAAATCCTGATACTGCAAACTCTTATGGATTAAACTCTAATGTTATTGAAACTGTGGTGACTACGCCAAAGGAAGATGCACCTATGCAGGGGGAGCATACTGAAGATCCAACCACATCTCAAGAAGTATCATAATCTACAACAGGCTCTTCAAGTTCTGATTCGTCAAGTTCTGATGGGCCAAGTTCTGATAATTCTGGAAACTCATGTTCTAATATTTCTGGAAACTCAAATTCTAAAGGATCCAACTCAGAGAGCATAATTTCAGGGGGAGCATCAGAAAATGTTGATGGAGACAGCATGGATAATGGGGGAGCATCCAGTTCTAGAGAGAACCTTCCATCTGCAAGGAAATGGACTAAAGCACAGACACCTGACTTAATTATTGGAAATCCTGATGCATGTGTCAGAACTAGAACAGCTACATCAAATGAATGTCTCTATCATTCTTTTCTATCTCAGACTGAACCAAAGAAAGTGGAAGAAGCTCTTCAAGATGCTGATTGGGTGCAAGTAATGCAGGAAGAGTTAAATAAATTTGAAAGAAATAAAGTCTGGACCCTAGTGCCAAGACCAAAGAACAGGTCTGTTGTTGGTACAAAGTGGGTGTTCAGAAAAAAAACTGACAGTGATGGAATAATTACAAGGAACAAAGCAAGGCTGGTTGCAAAAGGATACTCTCAACAAGAGGGAATTGATTATGATGAAACATTTGCACCAGTTGCTAGATTGGAAGCCATTAGGATATTTTTGGCTTATGCTACTCACAAGAAGTTTAAAGTCTTTCAAATGGATGTGAAAAGTGCTTTTCTCAATGGAGAATTGGAAGAAGAGGTATATGTTGAACAACCTTCAGGCTTTGTAGATCCCAAATTTCCCAATCATGTCTACAGGCTTGATAAAGCACTTTATGGCCTTAAGCAAGCTCCAAGAGCATGATATGAGACTTTAGCTCAGTTTCTTCTGGAAAGTGGATTTAACAGAGGGACTATTGACAAAACATTGTTCTACCTCAACCATGGAAAGGACTTACTTTTGGTGCAAATATATGTTGATGATATCATTTTTTGTTCTACAAATGACAGACTTTGTAAGAAGTTTGCCAAGTTGATGCAATCAAGATATCAAATGAGTATGATGGGAGAACTTAACTATTTTCTGGGCCTTCAAGTCAAGCAGAATGAAGAAGGAACTTTTATTTATCAATCTAAGTACACCAGAAATTTGTTGAAGAAATTTGGAATGCAAGATTGTTCAAGTGCATCCACTCCTATTGCCACTGCAACAAAGTTGGATAAGGATACTGGTAAATCAGTAGATAATACTGATTACAGAGGTATGATTGGCTCTCTACTCTATCTAACTACAAGTAGACCTTATATCATGTATGTTAACTGTCTTTGTGCAAGATTTCAAGCAGATCCAAGAGAACCTCACTTAACAGTTATGAAAAGAATTTTCAAGTACCTTAAGAGTACAGCTGATCTGGGATTGTGGTATCCTAGAGAATCAGACTTTAAGCTAATAGGTTAATCAGATGCAGATTTTGTAGGATGTAAAACTGACAGGAAAAGCACAAGTGGAAGCTGCCAATTTCTTGGAGGCAGATTAGTTTCTTGGTTTAGCAAGAAACAGAAGTCAATTTCCACATCAACTGCAGAAGCAGAATACATTGCTGCAGGAAGCTGTTGTGCACAGATTCTTTGGATGAAGAATCAGTTACTGGATTATGGGTTAGAATTTTCTAAAATCCTTATTTACTGTGATAATCAAAGTGCTATTGCTATGACAGGTAATCCAGTTCAACACTCAATGACAAAGCACATCAGCATTATGTACCACTTCATACGGGAACATATGGATGAAGGTACAGTGGAATTGTATTTTGTTCCAACCGATCAACAACTAGCAGATATCTTCACAAAACCACTGTGTGAAGCTACTTTTACAAGATTGGTAAATGAACTTGGAATGGTTTCAGGTTCTTTCTCTAAATCTGCTTAGTTTATGTTCTGATATATCAGACTTTATGATCAGTATTTACAGATATTACTATCTTTGTGTATTTTGTGCTTAAATTGAAAATTTCTTAAGTGTTGATTGTTGTCTAATGTGAATTTCTAAACTCTGATAGTGATATGAATGTTTCTGTGACTATTCAATCCAATGAGGATAACTGTGCTAGATGCTGACCTAGTAGTCTTTAATATACTGAAGATCCCATGTTTGAAGTAATTGTTTATGTGGAAATCTTTTAACATAAGCAAATTCTGATATTGAGCTTAGTTAAGTTTATTTTGTGTATCTTATTACTAAGTCAAAAACTAGAATAATGCTTCTTATCTGTTAAATTCTGATATTAGTAAATCTGATGGATGTACTAAGTGCTGATAAGCCTCACTTATCAAAAGAAAAAGAAAAGAAATAAAAATCAGGTACTCCTTTGAGATCTAGAGTAAAAATTGGAAGGGAAGATCCAAGTGCATTGCTGGTATTAAGTAATATGCATTAGAAAAGCAAAATAAAATTTTCTTGGTGACTTTTCATACTCTATGATTACTGGAGAAATACTCTGATAAAAGCATAAATTCTGATAAACAGTCGTGACTCACTTACACTGAGAAGCCACTGTAAAATAGAATTTCAAAAGATGCATAAAATGAGCACAAAACAGTTGAGGTGGACTCATGCATGAACTCATTCTAAAGTAGACTTCAGAATAATGACAGATTTTGAGTAAAGTTCTTAGTTATGCCTTATTTTTAAGATGTACTGAAGTGAATCAGACTTTACTCTTTGTCTGATATTTAGCTTAATGCACACACATACACTCCATATGAATGATGAAAATTACTGTGGTGATAAATGTTGTTTTAGATGAACAGTGTATGTGTCAGATTGCATAAATTCTGAGGACAAGTTCTTATGGAAGTTCTGATGATTAAGTTCTGATGAAACCATATCAGTATTTATATGAAGAATTACAGGAATACACATTCACTTTTCGAGTTAAGGGGCCATATTCTGATGACTTTTAAATCCTGATAATAATCAAGTTTTGATGCTGACATGGCAGTATTTATTTACTTAGTTTAATTTTGGTCATTACCTGAACGATAATATTTTTACAGAATATTGGTTAATGTGAGATAAAACAGTCATAATCATTATGGGTTAGTGGTTAGCGTGTATGTCTTGAAAAACTGCATGCGCACAGTAATTATTATTATATCCTGTGCCCATTAACTCTAGCTTTAGATCTTTTATTGACTGTTATTATTACACATCAGTCTATGTAGTCGAGGGGTCATTATTTTTACTTGTAATTTTTAATTAGTCCTCGCGTCCCTTGGTATTCTATTGGCTATTTAAACCAACCATTCATTCCAGCCAAAACATCTTTAATTTTCTCACAAACTCACTCTCTTTTTATTCATATCAACAAAAATTGTCCGTTTCAACATGTTCCTGAACTATGAAACCTTTAACATCGAGTTGAGTTGTGATAAATGGCAACAGGAGTGGCATGTCACCGCCATTCCTGACGAGCTTTGGAACTCAGTTCCACAAGAGGTTCACACAGAACTCTTGTTCTTATCAATGGAGTATCACCTCCATCTTGATAGGTTGGAAGAGGAAAGGAGAGAAGCTCTTCGTCAGCAAGAACAGATCATCTGTCTTGCAGTGCTCTTTGTCAGCAGCAGAAGAAGTAGTCGTTAGGTCTTCTTAGACTAGGACTAAGGTTGTTGATGTTAAGAATCGTAGAATAGGACTATCTTGTAATTTTTGCATGTAATTGCTAAATTTCATGAAATGTACTCATCTATTATATCAATGAAATTTTTTTTAATTGCAAGATTTGTTCTTTGTTTCTCAAATTATGTGACTGTGCATGTTTAATTGTAATTTATTAATCTTTACTTCATTGACTTTAAATTTTATTTTGTGATGAATGTTTTGATTAAATTCTGTTGATTTGAGGAAACAACTGAGAAACAGGTTCCCATATAAGAACCTGTTGTTGTAGAAGCTGAGAAGGTTTCTTCTCAGAAAGATACTGTAACTGGGAGTTCTAGGCCTCTCAAAAGGCTTAGAAAGTTAAATTCTGATGATAAAGCTCCTACAGTGTCTCCACCTTTGAAGAAGTTAAAGAAACAGAGAACTCACAGGGACATAGTTGAGTCAGATTCAGAGGATGTAGTGGAAGCAGCTAAGGAAGGGGATCGGGAATCTCTGATCTCAACAGAACCAATTGTTATTGAATCACTTCCTTCTGCACAACAAGAAACTGCTCAAGACAGAATTTCTACACCTCAAATGTCACCTATAGTTGATCCAGTACATACTGAAGAACCAGGTACAAGTGCTGAAATTGATATTAATAACTTGATTGTGCCTGAGGTTTTGTACTTGGAAGCTCCACCAATTCAACTCACTCCACCAACAACATCAATTTTGGATGTTGATCAGAACTTGGCTGCAGATCAGAATTTAGAGGATGATGTTGAAGCCTCTATAGCCTCAAATACTGCTATTTTATCAGAGGATGTTGATACTGCAGGGTCTACAAGTTCTGATGCTGCCAATGAAGAAACTACTGGTAAAGCTGCTGCTAATTTAGATGTTGATACAGCTGGTCCATCAGGACATGCACCTCAATAAATAGTTAATAAAGCTGATTTAGTCAAGAAGTTTGTTACAGGGGAAGCACCAGTACCTTGGACTGAAACTCCTAGAGGAAAGGAGTGGACTAAGGAATGGAACACAGTTAGTTTTGTTCCTTCTGAAAAGATTCTTGCTGAGCATCTGGAAAAAGCTGATGAAATGCTGATAAATGATGATTTCAAGGCACAGCTGAGAGTTACTGCATTGAGTACTAGGCACCTTCAGGGTCAACACTCAACAACTCATGCCAAGGTGAACAAAATTCAAGAAACCTTGATCCAGCAAGATATGAATGTGAAACTTGAAAAGAACATATTTTTCAAGCCAGCCTTTGACAGAATTGCCTATATTGAGAAAACTCAGGAGAAGCAACAAACTCAAATTGAAGAAATTCTGAAGAATCAAGCTTCTCACCAAAATCAACTCAATGAGATCCAATCCTCAGTGGAATTGCTTGTCTCTCTTCTTTTACCTGCTGATGCCAAAAAGGGGGAGAAAGTAATTAAGTCCAAATGCAAATCTATTCAGACACTGAAAGGAAAGGATGATGGAAATGATGACCAGGGAAACTCTAACAAGGGTAGAGGTCAAGGTCAAGGCAAAGGATTTTCATCAAGTAAAGCTAGAATTACAAGTCAAGGAACAAGTTCTGATACTGGGAGAAGAATAAGTTCTGATACTGGTAAAAGGATAAGTTCTGGTGAACATCTCGAACTTGATGAAGAAATTTCAAAGCAATTATTTTTTAAAGAAAATCCAGGAATGGACTTTGAGAGTCTAAATGAAGAAGAAGCTAGACTCAAAGCAGAAGGTGTCAAGACAAAATCTAAAGCTTCTATTGTTGAAAAGAAATTTCCAAAGCCTAAAGGTATTGTGATAAATGAAAGAACAAGTTATGAGGCAACCAAAGCCAAATCACAAGTGGAAATTGATCCAAGGTCCAAGGGCAAAGAAAAAGTTGATGAACCTGTAAAGGGTTATATGCCAGTAATGGATGAAGAAATAATTGATGATGAAGAAGATGTTAATCTTACTCTGATGCAAAAGAAGATTTTTCAAACAACCTCTAACATGGCTCATGTTGTTCAGAGTCAAGATGTAGTAAGTTCTGATATGACAGTGAAGCAAGCAACCTCTGACATAGCTCAAGTTAGCTTGATATCAGAAGATAAGGAAAAGGAAACCTCTGACATTGCTCATGTTAAACCTTCAAAGATACTCCTACCAGGATTCACCAAAGCTAAACAGGCTCAATATTTGAAGACTGCAACAAGTGGTTTTGAAGCAAGAGTTGTTACAGGAAAGGAAGCAAGAGATAAATCTAGATTGGTAGTTCTGATAAAAGAAGAGTACATAACAGTACCAATGATCCAACTTCCTTAAGTGAACCAGGTGTTGAAGCAACTCCTGAAAGATTGAATCGACTTGAATCTGTACAAATGGTTTACCATACCTTTTTGAAAGAACATATCTTGTTATATTTATGACAGATGGAAGGGTATACCAGATTAGGCAGAATGCTATACCACTGAAGTATTTTGAGGAACTAGAACATGTTCTGTTTCTACTTCAAGTCAAAGACAGATTAACAGATAGTGCTGCAGGTTATTTAAAGTCTCAAATTCAAAGACAGAAGAAGCTTTATTCTGTACAGTCTGACATCACATACTGTCCCAAGTACAGAGATCACAAAGGTGATATTGTCGAAATGAAGCCTAACTCTGCTAAGATTATAACTACTTTTCTGGGTTATAAAGCTGTGGAATTCAATCTAGAGTCTGACAAGGCATATCTGATAAGACTAGATCAGGAGATAAGAAAAGCTAAGATAAAATGATCTCAGACAGCTATTTTTCAAACTGGAGAAGATACAGTTGAATTGATAAATGCTAAAAGGAGGATGGTTAATGAACTTCAATATGCTGAGAGATGTTAGTTGAAGAACTATCTCAGAACAACTCCTAATATCAAAGAGATCAGAAATTGAAGTCAAGTCAAAGATCTACAACTACTTAAATTCTGAAGTGTATACAAACTGAAGCTGTTATCAGAAGTTTAAGATGGTAAAGCTGAAAGGACTGTAAGTTGTAGTTATCTAGTCAAATTCTCATGCATTTATACTTAATGTTTTTGACATCATCAAATATCTGTTGAACTTGTATATTATGATAATTTACAAGTTGGGGGAGATTGTTAGTTATATTTGATAATGTCATGTGTAATATGATTTGTGTTTAGTTTTCAGATCTTACCTAACAGGACAAATCGGTAATTAACTGGAAATCAGCACTTATACTGAAGACAGAACTTAAGATATCAGAACTTAAGTTATCAGAACTTAAGTTATCAGAAGATATTTATCAGGAGATAATATTAGGACTTAAGATGACTTTCAGATAAGGCAAGCGGCTGATTGAAAGGAAAGAAGATCGAGACTAAGACAGAAAGAATTATGCATGGAGAAAGAATTCTATGAAGAATAGAATACTTGGAAGAAAAGATAACTAGTTGATATATTTTAGGAAGCAGAATTAGATTCCATATCAATTAGAATTTATCTTGTAACTGTGTAGTATATAAACACAGGCATAGGGTTTACACTATAAGTGTTATCATTATCGAAGTTATTATTCATTGTAACCCTAGCAGCTGTCGTGATAATTTGTTCATCACTAAGAGAGGACAGTTCCATATTGTAACAGAGTTTATTGTGTTGAATAAAATCTGTTTTCTGTTACTTGAGTTCTTATATTCGATTTGATTGTAGTAAACACTGTATTCAGCCCCCTTCTACAGTGTATGTGACCTAACATTATCCCTACTTAATTATTCTAATTATAATTGATATTAAATTTAACTTCTTTTATAATTCTAAAAATATCCATTTATGTATTAGGATTAAGAATTATAATTATATCATATTATAGAATAGGCATGTGTATTAAGAGTTCATATCCAAATAAATATATTTATAAATATCAATTAACAATAATAAAATTAGCTAATTATAGTCGTACGTAATGTTCGAGGCACTAATTTAAACTTAAATTGTACCAACCTAATGTTGTTATTAGCGAATTTAATAGACGAAATATTAAAAATTTTGTTGACACGGTACTTGGTTAATTACTTAACTACCCTAACTTAATGATCTCATAATTTTAACTGATTAACTTTACTTAATTAGTATATAAATAGATTACCTTTTTCAAGTAAAACACCTTATTTTATTATCTCTAACTAAAACTTCTCTTTTTCCAAAATAATTACGAGCATTTCAATTACTATTATAATTACGGGCTTACTCGACTATTTATATTATTAATAGCATTTTAATAAAATCAAATAATAGACAATTTTTGGTCGGTATATAATAATCCCAGGCTCAAACAAAATAATATATATTATTCTTGTTGTGCAAGACATGCATGTACATAACAAGACTAAGTCATCTTGGCAACCCTAAGGATAAGTTGTATGATAATCTAATTGTATTATGTAAATATATTTCTTGAGTTTATAAAAATGTTAAGTAGATTAGACTAAAAAAATTTCTATGAACATCTATCAAGCTAAGGAATAAACTCTGGAAGAAGATCATTCCTGATCATGCCTCAGAGAGAAGTATAGAAGCTTGGAGTTCAATAATGTTGTTCTAGGAAAAATGTTTTAAGTCAGATATCGACAAGTCACGGATCAAGGAATATCGAGAAGTATGTCGAGAAGTCTAAAATGACTTGTAGAGAAGTCACAAGAGATATCGAAAAGTCAATCTGCATGTAGAGAACTTAGATATCGACAAGTCAAAAAGTCCATATAGAGAACTGGAGATATCGACAAGTCAATTTTTCATGTAGAGGACTAGAGATATCGACAAGTCAAATCCTCATGTAGAGAACTAGAGATATCGACAATTCAAAAGCTTATGTAGAGAACTGGAGATGTCGACAAGTCATTCTACTTGTAGAGAACTGGAGACCTCGACAAGTCAAAAATACATGTAGAGAACTCAATATTTCGATAAGTCATTTTACTTATCGATATGTGACATCTCTACAGAACAAAAGAGATCTCGACAAACAACTTCATAATTCAAAATACAGATAACTTGAAGATCCAAGATTATCAGTCAACAAATAATTCTATCACTAAATTGGAAAGACTACAAATGCAGCTTGACGAATACAAGATCAAAGTCCAATATAAACTGGATAAAGGAGGGTCACAGATCTACAAGATTCTGCACAGATTTGCTAACACGGAAATGTACAAAATAGCTTTAGAAATTGTATTAGTCCATTTTAGTGCAAGTTTTGTAAACTTGTGCATGTTGATCAATAAAGCATGTCACGGATCCTTTGTTTAGAAGAAACAAACATATATAGAAAATCTTGTATTTTCTCAAGAGTAGAAGCTGAGTTCTTATTTCTAAGAACACAGATTTGTAGCAGGACAAATTTGATTTAATATAAATCAAGTGAGTTTTTGATAATTGCTTGTGTGTTTGCATTTAATATTTTATCAATGACAAGTTCATACAACTGTATGTTCAACTACAAGTTCATACAACTGTTTGTTCCATAAGCCAAAAGTAATTCAAAATCAAAAAAACACATTCACCCCCCCCCCTTCTATGTTGCCTTTTATACCCAATAAGTGGTATTAGAGCAAAATCTGAAAGTAAACAGATTAAATCTTGGAAGTATGAGTGCACAGAAGGTCAGCAATATCAAAATTCTTGTCTTTGATAAGGTAAACTACACTATATGAAAAAAGAAAATGATGTTGTTCATCAGGATGGCCAATCCAATGTATATTGAAATTCTTAAGCATGGACCATTTATTCCTATGGTAAGGGTTCTTGAGTCAACAGAAGGAGAGATGGTCATTCCTGCACACTTTGATCCTAAAGATCCATCTACCTACAATGAGCTAGAGAAAGTGAAGGTTGCACTTGACAGTGGCTTATAACTCATACTCATTGAGTCACTTGATAATGTGATGTACAACAACATTATCAAATGTGAGTCAGCTAAGCAAATCTGGTAAAAGATTGAGATCTTATGTGAAGGAACTAAAGAGGTGAGATCTAACCAGAAAAGGATTTTGGCTTCTCAGTATGGGGGTTTCATGGCTAAACCAAACGAAGACATTACCGAGGTCTTTGAGAGATTCAACAAACTGATAAATGATTTACAGCTTCATGACAAGTACTATGAAGCTGAAGAAGTTAACCTCAAATTCTTGTTCACTCTTCCTGGCCACATGGAATAAAAGATCTCTACAATAAGAGAAGGAAGAGATCTAGGGAGAATAACTTTGGAGATTTTGTATGGTATTCTCAAAATCTATGAGCTAGAGATGATGCAAAGAAAGTCATTAAAAGCTAGTCAATGGCATTTTAGGGATGTATCAAGTGTCTTGACAGCAAATGACAAGAAAATGACTGAAGATGAACCTGAACCCCAGACTCAAGTTATTCAAGCTGTTGAGCAGAAACACAAGAAACCTAAAAAAATAAGTCATTTTGGAGCTATAAGAGGATGAGTACTATACTCTGGATAAATTGGATGAAATGGATCAATCTATGGCTTATATAGCAAGAAAATTTTCAAAATCAGAGTCAAGAAGCCTAGATATTTCAAGGGTAAAGTCCAAACATCCTACAACAACAACTGAAAATGAAAGACTCGGACAAATGCAACTGGAAAAGGTGGCTACAAGTCAAGATCTGTAGACAGATCAAAAATTAGATGCTACAACTGTAATAAACTTGGTCACTTTGCCATAGAATGCAGAAAGCCAAAGAAGGTGAAGAAAGACAAGGCTTATTTGGAGCTTGAAGCAAAGTATGAAGCACTTCTAAGAAAATAACGGGGGAAAACTTATATTGTTGAAGGAAAAAGTTGGGATGACACAGATGATGAAAATATTGGTGAAGAATATGGAAACTATGCTCTCATGGCATTGGAACAAGGAGAGTCATCTGCATCTAAGGATGAGGTACCTATCCTAACCACCATTTATTTAAATGCTAAACAATATAAGGAAACTATTGAGAAGATGAGTGTAGAAATGTTCCACATTCATACAAGCATGGTGGCAGCTATTGAGGAAGTGAGTAGGTTGTCAAAAATAAATGAAAAACTTGAAATTGAAAAACAAGAGCTAGAACTGCAGCTTGTTAGTCTTGAAGCAGTTAAACAAGAAAATGAATACCTCAAGAACAAGTTGAAGTGTGCAGAAGAAATAGAAGCTGTGTTGAGAGAAAAAGTGGAGAATAATGAACTGAAGCTCAAAGCATTCAAAAATGCATCTCAACTGGTTGGTCAGTATCACGAGAAGAATAAGCCATATGTTAACATAGATATTGGTTTGGACTATGAGGTTGTTGGTTCTCACAAGAAAAGTGATGTTAACAAGGGAAAGGAAAGTGTGAACCAAGATGTTCATATAGTGCTCAAAAAGGTGAGTGCACCCTATTTAAAGCTTGTGAGGTGAATTTCAGTGAAGTGGAGCTTGTCATCAAGAGGAAATTGCAGATAAAGACAAAGAAAAGGAGGATATGAATCCACTCTCAACACTGAATGTGAGAAGAAGCCTACGGTGTGTTCAAGACACCAGTAAATGAGATCAAGAATGATAGCACTGGAAAGAAGAAAAAGAACATAAATGGAAAGATATGTGTCATCAAAAGCAACAATTATGTCTATGTTGCAGATGCTCCCAGAAAGCAGTGTCAAAAATGTGGCTCAACAAATCATCTAACTCACCTTTGTAAAAAGGCTATTAGTGAGCCAAATTATGGAGCTTGCAAATACAATGAGGCACAAACAAATGACCCATATTCTTTCTGTGACAAGTTTGATTGCATTCCATGCAATATAAAGGTTATGACCAGTTGTCATAAGTTGAGAAAAGATCTTAAATAAGTTAACTTTAGATCTGTGATTAAGGATGAAAATGCTGATCAAACTAAGAATGTTATTCCTTTTGAATGCTCAAGTTCTACTTCTTTAACTTCTGTGAAAAAAGAAGAAAGTGCCCCACACTGTTTGGGTAGCTAAACACACTTAAACCTCATTATGTGTAGGGTAAGAAGAATAAAGTCATATGGATCATTGAAAGTAGATGTTCCATGCATATGACAGATGATAAAGCCATGCTATCATAGTTTGAGGAGATGGTTGGCCCTTTGGTGACCTTTGGAGACAACAACAAAGGATTCATAATGGGATATGGCAAGTTAATTTCTGGAAATATTTTCATTAAAGATGTAGCACTGGTTGCAGGTCTTGAAGTGAATCTTCTTAGTGTAAGTCAATTTACAGACAAAGGATTCAAGGTCATTTTTGAAAAAGAAGATTGCTCAATAACAAGCAAGAAAACTAGTGAAGTTGCTCTGAAAGGAGTAAGGAAGGGAAGCTTATTTGTTGCAGATTTAAATTCATCAAACAAGGACATAATATGTTGCTTCTACACCAAGGCATCTAGTGAACAAAGCAAACTCTGGCACAAGAAGCTCTCTCACTTGAACTACAAAGCAATTAAAAAAGTGTAAGTCGGGAAAATCATGCATAAAAATAAAAAAATGTTTCTAAAAGTAGAGGAAAATAAGAGGCATAAAAATAAAAAAGTCTGTCATATAAAGAAAAATTGACGAAAACAAGAGAACTAAGGCGGAACTTTGAAAAATAAAAAAAAATCATTTTCCCTCGTAAACAATAAACACACTCACCCCACGCTCCTCCCAAATCATTCAATCACTCAAACCCCCAAATTAATCAATCTCACAAACAAACACAACAAACCCAAATTATAACACCAACCCACATCAAGATTTACCAGAACACACTGTAAAAATGTTTGCGTTATCACTTCGCCGGAGCAAAGACCCTACTTCCGGCACCAAATTAACCGTTGTAAAACCCATAATTACATCCAACCTCATCAAATATACAACCCCAGTTGCTAAATCGGTGATGGATAGTACTGGAAAAGACTCAATTAGAAGATCTAGTGGTAAAGAAAACCCTAGGCCCAGTACAAGAATTGGGGGTTTTGAGGGTTCTGTTAGGCCTGTGATTCGAAATGTGCCAAGAAATGAAATGGGTAGTGGTCATTTTGATAATAGGCTTCGGTGGTCTACGTCGTCCATTCCGAGAGGTAAGAGTGAGAGTCCTTGTGAATTTAGTAGGGGGCTGAAGGTTTTAGTAAAGCTCAAAAACTTCATATTTGAGTTCTTGACCAGATAGATTCTTCCATGCAACCTTAGACCATTCAACAATTTTTGAAATCTGAAAGTCTCACTCAGTCCTTCAACATTGATAGAGTGAAAGTACCCATATTGTTGTATGAGGAGTTGTATTTTGTTCTCTCTGACTTTCTCATATCCCTCACATAGAGTTTAAATGGTGTCCTAGACATCCTTGGTTGTGGGACTGTTCATGACACATTCAAACATGTCAGAATCAATACCATTGAACATGATGTTCATAGTTCTCTTATCTTTATTGACTTCCTCCATATCTTCTGGTGAGTAATCATCTGGATGCTTTACCACTATTCTATCAGCACTAATGGTTTTGTCGGCTGCTGCAAGTCCTGTGATTGCCTCCATGGGAACATGAGGAGCACTGTCAATGCATCTGACAAATCCCTCATCTTGAGACATCAGGGGAAGCCTCATCTTCACTTTCTGGTGAGAATAAAATTCTCTGTCAAGAACTGGATTCTTTACACCAACATGCTTCTTGCCCATGATTGATTGTTTATAACTTCAAGATCTTTAAACTCTCAGTATATTGAGAGCTTACTCTAATACCAATTATTATTTACCAACAATCAATATATGAATAATTTGTAGAAGGGGGTTGAATACATATTATGATTTTCAACTTTTTCTTCTTGAACAATTGCTAAATTAAAATAAGAACACAAGAATTAAAATTTTCAGGTGGTTTTTTTTTTGACTTGCCACCTAAGTTATATATTGAAGAAATAATCAGTGTAAATTACAAGAATTTCACAACTGTATTTTACAATATTTTTCTAGGAGATATTGCTCTCGGCTAAATTTTGTTGAAAACCCCTAAGTTTCTTATTTCTTAGAGAATACACTGCTACTACTTGGTTTATATATCACCAAGTTACAATGCTTGCTAGACAATACATAAGACAGTCTTCGAGGTCCAATAAGATTGCTTCTTCATTCTATTTCCCGTGAGACTTGACAAATGAGGCTAGATTTTATCTTGATATATTGCTTTGAATATCCCTCCAGTTTGTCATTCATGCAAATAAAATGTTTGTTCTTCTTCTCTATCCAATATCACATGCTCGTTTTGTCCTAGCTTCTATTTTTTAAACTGAGATATTTTATTAGCCAATGTGCTCTGTCAGATTTGATATATGTGCTATGTCAAGTCACGGTCAACTGCTATTTATTACCTTGGCCATTGACAGTGAGATCTTCTTAGCCATTGATGCGTAGATCTGTTAGTCATTTAAAGTCTTTTCTCCTTAGCCATTGAAAGCTCACTTTATTTAATTAGAATTACATGGCATCGAGTATTTACAATTAACCATCCTATTCTATTTATCTATTCAGTCAGTAATGACTATGGAATGCACAATTACAATAATGACTATAAGTTGCGATCTACTTAAAAAATGCTACAAATTCTTATCACAAATAAGTTACTCTATCGATGGCTATCAAACAAAGATAATTTAGCCATTGATAGATGCTTCCTACTTAATGAAATATTATGCTATATGTTTTGTCCATCATCAAGGGCATATGCGACTCCTAACAATATCCAACTATTGATTGCTATAAATAAGTAAAACCCTACACCGACATATCTCTACAAATATATCCTCATGTGATATATCCTGATTTTCAACTTGAAAAATACTGATATGAACAAATGCTGATGATAAGTACTAATAAGCAAATACTGATGACAAATATTGATGACGTCATCCTTTGTCAAACTCTGATATCACAAGTACTGATGGCAAACTCTGATAGCTTAAGTAATGGTATCATCAATTACATCTAACATTGTACTAGCTTAAAACCCGTGTCATGCCCGATTTTTGTTAATATTTACATATTTTTATTTTTTTATATATAACTTTATTAAAATTCTAATAAATATAATTAAATACTAAAATTAATAATTATATAATAATTTGATTGTGTATAATTTTAAGTTAAGATCAAATAGTGTAGTATGCAGTATTAGAGTTATATTATATGTAGATCACTTAAATTTTACTCCCTCTGTCCCCTAGGTAGTATACATTGGAGAACAGAGTTCGGCATGCATTTTAAAACTCCTTTAAAATATAGTTCCGTAAATAATTTTTTTTAAAAAATCTTCTGAATAAAAATTTGTTGTCTAAAGATTAATGTAAAAAGAATTTAAAAATAAATTATGGAAATATACTTTATATTACCTTAAAATATGTGTCGAGTATTGAAAAAAAAATTATGTATAATTGGAGGATGGGATAGGGAGAGTAGAATTTAAAGCACTTGTAGTGTGATGCATTACATACTAAATATTATACAAACATGCCGTAATTTTATACAAACTATACTGCAATATTATAATTTGTAGTGCAATATTATATTCCGAAGTGCAGTATAATATCATGTAATATTATAAGTTTATGAGACTGCAGTATAATATCATGTATTCTTATAAGTCATAAATATATTTGCACTGCACTATATATCCCAACAAACAGTGTTGAAGGATTTAAGGTTTAAATGGATTACATGTAACATTTTACCGGATATGATTTATATGATTGATAAAATTAGAATCATTAATTTTGTTTGTAAATAATAATTAAATGTTTAATGTTGACGATACTTGAACATGTGAACTTGGTTAATTTATTATTTTTATAAATATTAATATTAATATTTTTTTGTTAACCAGATTCGAACTTAGAAACTTTTTATTAATTTCATAAATGATAATATATATATATATATATATATATATATATATATATATATATATTTGTTGTTGGCAGGATTCACAACTTGTAACTTGGGTGGTGTATTTTTTTTACTACATGAATCTAACGGTTTAGATCATCGGATTAAAAGATCTGACGAACGTGATCGGAAAAAATAATCAAAATAGGAGTTAATCAAATTACAAATTATAACTCATTTTGATTATTATAATTTAGTAAACGTTTATCATTTCCTATCACGTAACTTTCTATCAACCAAAGTCGTACTTGTCTAATAAATTAGTTTTTCTAATGTGTTGCATAAAAACATCCAATAAGCATTAAATCTCATCAGTTTGGTTCATTTTGATTGGTACTCTCATCATAAATATAGTTGAACCCTCTGCATTTATAATAACTTCACTGATAAAAATGTACCAAACTTATAAAATTTAGTGCATATTATTAGACCTGACATATCGTTCGTGTCGTGTGCCTTTTGATGTCATGTACTTAAAAGTCAAATACAAACCGGCCCATTTAGGATTCGTGTACTTTTATGTACCTCTGTTTCGTATCGTTCTCATGTCGTGTCTCGTGCAAAATTGAATATTAATATTAATATAATTAAATAAATAAATAAATGTAAATATTGAAATTTTTAGGTAAAATATATACAAAAAATATGAGATATATACATTTAAATCATTTATACTTACAATATTATAAATCTATGCATTATTTTTAAAGTATTTATTACAATTATACATATTTATATTTCCATTTATTTAATTTAGATATTAATATTATAATATATATTAATATTTAGTTAAAAATATATTTATTTCGTATAACTCGTGTCGTGTCGTTTAATCAAAGGTTAAATACAAAACATACACAATATCTCAGTCGTGTATCTCGTATCGTGTAACTTTTCATGTCATGCACTTAAAATGTAAATACAAAAATTAAACTTTTGTGTCGTGTTGTGTTAAAAGTTGTCGGGCCTACTTATTTTATAGAAATATGGTTAATAAATAACTTAAACGTAGATGTACAAAAATTATTTAAATACTTGAGTGTTGGTAAATATAAAAAAGAGAGTAAAAAACTGTTTCCAAATATAGTGATATATCTGACCGCTTTATAAAATGATTTAATTGGTGTTGTTCAGTGGTGGATGCATGATTTTAAATATGGTGTGTCACTCACTCACGTGTCTATATCACTCACTTGTCTAATATAACTAACAATTTTTAAAACATATTTTATAAAAATTAATTATGACATTTGCGCAAACATCGAGTACTTCTGAGAAATGTAATAAAATGCTGATGACATGGAGAATTTGGAATATAATTTTGAATTGGGGGATTTAGACTTTTAGAGTATAAAAATACAAAAGGCAACGGAGAAGCCACCGGAGGTAGTCTGGTAGAGCACAGCCGAAAATAGGAAACAAAAGCCTGTTAATACATACACATAGACACAACACACATAGCAGTAATAATTTGTAAATACATAAAAAAAAATAAAATTATAAAATATAAAATAATTGTGTGTCCCATGCTCAAGCATAAACCCGCCCCTGGTGTTGTGGGTCTAAATCGGGTTCCATTTTTATTTAATATATATCATTTTTCTAAATAATTAGGCAGACTCCTTGAAAAAGAAGGTCGCGCACAACCGTAATTTAATTTATTACTCACAACAAATTGTTGAAGTTAATCTCAAAGTTTATTTAAATTTAAATATTGATTTATTTGTATTTGTTTTATTTAGTTTTCAGCACGTTGTTAGGAAGGAGAATAAGTCAAGTAGCTGTTGCATGAGTATAGGAGCACATCTGATCGTGTGCAAAAGAATAGCTGTTAGTTTTGCAGTTTCCTAGTATGAGTATGCTTCTTATAATAGTTGTATCTCTCATTCAGAAATAATAGAGCCAATACAAACGTTCTCTGGCAACCTTCTGGTCTATTCAATATTCTGCAATACATTGTTTAGGTTAAGAAGTGGTATCAGAGCCAAGGAGGTATTGACTGACGTATAAACACTGAGATGGATGCGAAAGACGCAAACAAACTCAAGATAGGAGGCTCATATGGCTTAAGTTACCCATTGCTGGCGAGGAGCAATTATACAGCGTGGGCACTTAAGATGAAGGTCGTAATGCAAGCCCAGGGAGTGTGGTATGCAATTGAGTCAAGTGATCCCAAAGTTGCTGCGGAGGAGAAGATTGACAAGGTGGCACTAGCAATGATCTACCAGGGCATTCCTGAAGACGTGCTACTTTCAATCGCCAATAAGAAGACAGCGAAGGAGTCATGGGACATGATTAAGACGCTTTGCCAAGGGGCTGACAAAGCTAAGAAAGCTCGAGTTCAGACATTAAAATCTGAATTTGAAATGTTAAGCATGAAAGACAACGAACAGGTTGAGGACTTTCACCTGAGAATGAATGGGTTAGTCACAAATATTCGGGCACTAGGAGAAGTGATGGAGGAATCGTACGTAGTCAAAAAATTACTCCGTGCGGTCCCTGCAAAATTCGTGCAGATAACCTCCACCTTGGAGCAATTTGGGGATATGGAGACTATGACAGTGGAGGAGGCTGTAGGGTCACTCAAGGCACATGAAGAACGGATTAAGGGAAAGACAGATGTCAAGGAACAACAACTCATGTTAACGGAAGAAGAATGGATGAGACGTGAAGGAGGTGAAAAGAAATTATTACTCACATGAGAAGAATGGATGAAACGGAACAGTGGTGGAGAGAGGACTGTGAAGCCACGAGGTCGTGGAAAAATTGACAAAAGCACCATTAAGTGCTATAACTGCAATGTCTATGGCCATTTTGCCTCAGAGTGCAGAAAACCACGGAGGACCAGAGGAACCCAGGAGCTGGAGGCGAACATGGCTGTTGTAGACGACGATGAACCTGCCTTGCTCTTGGCCAAACATGAAAAATCAGGTCTGTTGCTGAATGAGGACAATGTTTACTCTAATCAGCTATCTAGAAACGGAGAAGGAGCACGTGAATCAAATGTCTGGTATCTTGATAACGGCGCGAGTAATCATATGACGGGTGCAAGAACCAAATTCATTGAGCTGGATGACAGTATCTCTGGCCAAGTTCGGTTTGGAGATGGTTCAGTGGTGGAAATAAAGGGAAAGGGAACGGTTCAGATGCTGTACAAAAATGGTGAAGAGAAACAATTAAACGAGGTATACTATATTCCATATTTACAAAGTAATATCATATCGTTGGGGCAATTGTCTGAAACAGGAAATAGAGTGGAGCTAAAAGGGGAGTTTTTGAGGGTGTTCGATGATAAAGACCGTTTGATGATGAAAGTTAAGAGATCTCCAAATCGTCTCTACAAAATTATCATTGACACGAATAAACATGAATGTATGATGACAAAGGCAGAAGAGATATCAAAGCTTTGGCATGCCCGTCTTGGGCACGTCAACTACCAGGCTATGTCCCTCATGTCAAAATTTCAGATGGTTGAAGGAATGCCAAGAACTCTAAGCCTGACTCAGGTCTGTGATGGGTGTCTCATGGGAAAGCAGACCAGAAAATCCTTTCCTCACAAAGCTAAGTTCAGTGCTAGCAAGGCACTCGAACTCATTCATGGCGATCTGTGCGGTCCGATCTCTCCCACCACCAACTCCGGGTACAAATATTTCTTTCTTTTAGTGGATGACTACAGCAGGTATATGTGGGTCTACTTTCTTCGAAGCAAGGACGAAGCGCTTCAAGCATTCAAGAAATTTAGAGTAATGGTTGAGAATGAATCCGGGAAAAGAATCAAAATGTTTCGAACCGACAGAGGTGGTGAATTCAATTCCAATGAATTCAAGGAGTACTGTGAGGGAGCTGGGATTCAAAGGAACTACACGACTCCCTACACACCCCAACAAAACGGGGTTGTAGAGCGTCGTAACAGAACTGTTGTGGAGATGACTAGAAGTAGCCTAAAGGAGATGAAGCTACCACCAAAGCTATGGGCTGAAGGAGTCAGAAATGCCATATATATTCTTAACAGACTTCCAACACGAGCTTTGATGAATCAAACTCCATATGAAGCGTGGGAAAGCAAGAAACCAGAGGTGAGTCATATACGTGTATTTGGATGTTTGGCACATGTCAAAACGCCAAGTGTTCATAACACCAAACTTGACGATCGAAGTAAAAGAATGGTGAATCTGGGGCGTGAACCAGGAACGAAAGGATACAGACTATACAACCCAGTGGATAACAAAATTCAGGTTAGTCGGGATGTAATTTTCGAGGAAACCAAACAGTGGCCTTGGGACTCACTGTTAGAAGGAGAAGATGTGCAAGAGACATTCTCAGTACCGGAATTATTTGACACAAATGAAGAAGCACACTCAGACGTTCACGAACCTGCAAACTCTGATGACTATGACTACAGTCCACAATCTAAAATTCATGGTGAAAGCAGTGGTGAGAACAGTGGCCAAGGGAGAACAGGTACATCTCCTCAGACGTCAGAGTTGCAGACGCGAGCAGAAACTCCCAGTTATGCAGAGCAATCCTCTACAAATATTGTTAACCGGGACAACTATGATGACAGCACTACTCCAAAGAAGTTCAGGTCAATCAGGAGCATATATCAGACATTGGACGATGAAGAGTTGCATCTTATGGGCATTGATGAGCCCGTCAACTACGCACAAGCTGTAAAAGATGTAAAATGGAGAGATGCAATGAAGCAGGAGATGAATTCCATCGAAGCAAACGAGACATGGAGACTCATGGAATTACCACCCGACCAGAAAATCATAGGCTTGAAGTGGATTTACAAGCTCAAAAAGGATGCAAATGGGAAGGTCGTGAAACACAAAGCTCGACTTGTCGCGAAGGGTTACGTGCAAGAGCATGGAATTGATTTTGACGAAGTCTATGCACCTGTTACTCGCATAGAAACAGTGAGACTATTGTTAGCCTTGGCAACCAAAGAACAATGGGAAGTTCACCATCTAGACGTCAAAATGGCCTTTTTAAATGGAGACATAATGGAGGATGTGTATGTTGCACAGCCAGAGGGATTTGTGAAAAGGGGACAGGAGCACCTGGTGTATAAATTGGCAAAGGCCCTGTACGGGCTTCGTCAGGCACCACATGCTTGGTACGCAAAGCTGAATGCTTGCCTGTTAGAGCTGGGCTTTATTCGTTGCCCTTACGAGCACGCCGTGTATACACGTAAGGAGGGAGCTAATAAACTGGTAGTTGCAGTATACGTGGACGACCTGTTAATCACAGGTACCTCCATAGATGTCATAGAGGAGTTCAAGTCACATATAAAAGCAAGGTTTGAGATGAGTGACTTGGGCAAGCTGAGTTATTATTTGGGAATTGAGGTCGTGCAAAGAAAAGGATTTATTGAGTTAAAGCAAGGAGGATATGCACGGAAAATTCTTGAAAAATCTGGGATGGCAGATTGTAATCCAACAAAATATCCGATGGACCCAAAGGAACAGCTCAATCGTGATGAATCCGGACAACTGATAAATGCTACTGATTATAAAAGTATGGTGGGTGGGCTTCGCTATCTGGTTCATACACGACCAGACATAGCATATTCAGTGGGTATAGTAAGTCGTTTTATGGAAAAGCCCACAAAGAAACACCTGGACGCTGTCAAGAGGATTCTCAGGTACATAAAGGGAACAATGCAGTACGGCCTGGTGTATTCCAAAGACAGTGGCAACAACATTCTCACGGGGTTCTCAGACAGCGATTTGGGAAGTCAAATGGACGACAAGCGAAGCACAGGAGGTATGATCTTTTACCTAAATGAAAGTGCTATTACTTGGGTATCACAAAAGCAGAAGTGTGTTGCACTTTCTTCGTGTGAGGCCGAATTTATGGCCGCCACAGCAGCTGCATGCCAAGGTATATGGCTGAGAAACATTCTGAATCGAATCACCTCTAAAGCAATTGACCCCGTGACTCTGTGTATAGACAATCGAAGTGCTATAGACCTGGCGAAAAATCCGATGTTTCATGGGAGGAGCAAGCATATTGATATACGTTTTCATTTTATAAGGGAATGTGTAGAAAGAGGAGAAGTAATTCTAAAGCATGTGTGCAGCAGTGAACAGAGAGCTGATGTACTGACAAAAGCCATGGTGACTAACAGGTTCGAGAAAATGAGACAGCTACTGGGCGTCAAGAATCTGGGAAGACAACTTTGAGATTAAGGGGGAGAATGTTGAAGTTAATCTCAAAGTTTATTTAAATTTAAATGTTGATTTATTTGTATTTGTTTTATTTAGTTTTCAGCACGTTGTTAGGAAGGAGAATAAGTCAAGTAGCTGTTGCATGAGTATAGGAGCACATCTGATCGTGTGCAAAAGAATAGCTGTTAGTTTTGCAGTTTCCTAGTAGGAGTATACTTCTTATAATAGTTGTATCTCTCATTCAGAAATAATAGAGCCAATACAAACGTTCTCTGGCAACCTTCTGGTCTATTCAATATTCTGCAATACATTGTTTAGGTTAAGACAAATAACAAGTGCAGGAGCTAGAGTACTAAACCAAGTCACTGCTACATTTAGGTTGTCAGAAATATAAATGTTATGTGTTTGTTAATATGTATCATTGGAGCTTCACCCACAAAGCAGTACTAGGTATACCTGCATGCACCACAAACAACATGTAAAACCCAGGCGGTGCTATCTGAGGTGTTGAGGGACCAAAAACAGATAAGCTTAACGCACCGAAACTCACGACAGGTAACACCCCGTTTATCTCCCTCAGCACCACCATTCTCTGACTCATCGAAAATGCATGTGTCGCAAACGATGGTGCCACAATTCGAGCGGTTACTACTCCC
This sequence comes from Apium graveolens, assembly GCF_009905375.1. NCBI lineage: Eukaryota > Viridiplantae > Streptophyta > Magnoliopsida > Apiales > Apiaceae > Apium > Apium graveolens. The sequence goes on from NC_133652.1 coordinate 147,190,155, forward strand.
ATTTTTAAATACTTTGGTACCTTGAAAATTACTGAAAATGACTGATTGTATCCGATGACATTGTCGGTGTACAATATTTGAGGCCGTATTGTATCGTATCCTTCTGCTAAATAAGGGGGCGAAAACGCCTCCAAACTAAGATCAGTTGGGTACTGCACACCGCTGAAATTGTAAAATACGTGTGGATTGCTTCCTCCGACTAGTACTTTAGTATCTGGTAGTAAGATTGCTGTGGAATGGTATAGTCTTGGCCTGTTTGCTGGTTTCATTACCCAAAATCGGGTGCTATCTTTCGCTTCATTTGGATGGTAAAGCACTGGCCTTAAAACAGGGTTTCTGGCATTCCCCCAACCAGCTGTTCCGGAACCTGCACCATTAATTATTAAAACATCTCCACTTGGGAGAATTAACATGTCTCCCATTACTCTGCCTAATGGCATTGTTTCCATTTCCCAGGTAGGATTTTGATCATTGATTCTTAACCGTCCGCACGTTGTAATTGCTCTCACAAATGTACCATGAATTGCACTAAGATATGCATTACGTGGTGCGCCACCACACACCATGATTTCTATTACCAGAGGTTGATTTTCGTCCATGGGGAGTAAAACAGAGGAGCCCGAGCTGGGGTAGTTCCGAGGTTCATCTCCAGGGATTGGAGGGAAACTTCTAATGACACGGTTCTGTATGTAACTGAAAACTATGGACCTAGTGTTTGCGAAAATGAACAAATTTCCATCAGGTAATAGGTGGACGAAGGGGTACAAATTGTTTTCGTTTTCATCAGTAGTATTTCTAAGGAAATTGAGAAAATTAACAGGACTAGGAAATTGTTTAGGAAAAAATTCATAGTTAAATTGTCTTCTCCCACCAATAATAATAATTCTTCCATCAGGAAGTATTTGGTTAGTAGCATACCATCTGCGATGTATAAGATATCTAGGAAATTCAACCCAATCGCAGCCTTCATCATCTTCGCATGGAACAATCGTACGAATTGCATGATCACCATCATTAAATCCACCGGTCTGAATTAAGGTTCCATTGGGCAGAACAGCTCCGGATGAGCACCATGTATCAGTTTGAACCATCAATGGCCGGATCGTGTTTGTAAGAGGGTCATACATGACAGAGTGAGCAGAGCAATCTCTTCTGAGGAAGCTGTCATTTGGGTCAATCCGACACCGGCCATCAGAAAGAGAGAGATTGGAAGAACCAAAATCAGTCCTGTCATAAATGACCACTTTGTTGTTACTTAGAAGCTGCATGTGCATGGCTGATATGCCGATACTTGTACGCAGGAATTGCCATTCTCCTTGATTTCCAAGTAATCTCGCTAGCCATTGACTGGTTGCAGGACCGAAAAATCGTGTGAATAGGATTGATAGAAGAAAGAAGGTGAAAAATTTGCAGGCCATTGCATTTGGAAAAGGGAAGGGAAAGAAAGAGTGTTGAGAAGTTGGTGTAAAATTGTTAGTGAAGTTGGGGGATTGCAGGTACGAACTGTAAATCTATAATTTAATAATATCTGCATGTAACACATAATTTTAAAGACATCACTAGCTAGCTTCTTTTATAACTTGAGTAAAAATAAATAGACATGGATCACATGGTCATTTGATCATCCAAGGTTAAGTAAAAGTTGACATATCTTGACGTAACCAGATAGGATAGGAATACAAGTGCAAGAATTAAGCATGATTAATCATTCAAAAATGAGAGATTAGTTGGAACTTAAAATGAGATGGAAAGAGAAAGGAAAGACCCCGAGATTATGTAGCGAGGTGGCCTTTACCTGATCGATAAAATCTCGCTTCTACTAGCATTATTGTGCGAACTTGTTACATGCATTATCAGTTTATCACAATTCAAAGAGGGAGACGCTATGCATCAAGTGATTATTTGTAATATATGATAGAGTAATTTACAATATGTGTACCTGAACTTTTCCATATATGCATCTTGTGTACTTATAGTTTACTATTTAGCAGAATGGATGCTAGAGTTTCATAATTCTTGCGAATTGCATACTTCCCTTCAAGTTTGTTAACTTTGTAAGGGTAGTTTTGTAATTTTAGATGATACATATATCAATTTAACTCCAAGGGACGCCTGTGCAATGAGCTGGTGTAGGCCTTTTAATTCTTAAATAATCAAATTAATTTAAACAACTTAAATATATTGTTTCCAAAATAAAATTTATAATGAAGATATTAAATATAATGAAAATAATTCTTCTAAAATATTTTAATTGAAATAAATGTGGCGTACATGATTCGTTATGGTGCACATGATTATATTTTTTTTCTTATGTGATTACTTTTTTATATAAATAATAATTGTTTTATGAATATTTCTGATTTGAATAAAATAATTTCAATTTACTTATTTATTTTAAATAAAATTAGAATATTAATCCAACCTCTAATTTTTATCCGGATATTAATCAACATTTTCATAAATTTGAATGGAAAAATATAATATATTCTAATTTATAAATAAAAAACTTGTAATCTAGAATAATTGATGATGATTGTTTTAATATTTTAGGACTTGTAGATACAAAATATTATTTTGGTAAGTTCGAAGTTTTTAAGAAGCCAGGATGGAACGATGTAAAAAATACAGTGTGTACACACGTGAACACCGGAGCTTAATTTTATCATTTTTAATATTTTTTATTATAGAGAATCCGCAGCCCGGGTGCGTAATAGGTAAATCCCAGAGGTTCACGCAATAGCGTACAAATCACGTGAATTAAAATAAACCGCACTTAAGCGGCGGGTTCTGGTCTAAGAGGCATAATTATAAATTCTTCTGTCGTGAGATTCGAACTTGTGACCAAGAGGTAATTATCCACTCTTTAACCAATTTAGCCAACTTTTACGAGGTCATTTTTAATATTTAAAATTATGTTACGCATGTTTTTATAGTTCCTAGTTGTATTTAGAGTTTTATAATTTTGTTATTAATTTGATGTTATTAATTGAGCGGCCATAAGACATTTCAACGGTAAATGAATTATTTCTTGTCGTCCCATGTTATAAATCATACAATTTTATTTTTTGAACATAAAAATTAGCTAATAATTATCTCATGTCATTCTGATAATAATTTAATTTGAATAGCCTAATATTTGGAGAAAGTTACACTTACATAAAAAACTCGCTTAAATATTGTGTCATGCATGTGCTAGTTTTATTTATTTTTGTTTTTTATTTTATTACATTAAATTTAAATAAGTATTTTCGTTAAAATTAATTTTAAGATAATTGGGAGCATCTTTAATTAAAACATTTACATGTTATATAATTGGTATCATAAAATATGCTGCTTACAATTTTAAATTATCGATATTAATTATTTTGTACAATAATTTATTATTTTGAATTTAGGTTGTTGAGACATATATGTATATCCGCATCAGCAAGTACTCGGAGTTTAGGTTTTAATTTTTTAATGTTTTAATTAATTTTCTTTATTTATTTCCAAATACAGTGTTATGTTTTTTTTTTTTGAAAACAACTTAAATTGCATTAACTCAAATTTGCTTCGTACATCACTGTCTCCAACACAGAGAATGGAGGAGACCAAAAAACATTAGAGCAATTCACCAAACAAGGTACCCTAGCTAACAAATGAGCAACCTTGTTGGCCTGCTTTTTAACATAAGAGATAGTGATACTAGAATTACTTTCATGAAGTACTTGACACTCGTGTATCACATTGTCTACTTCCAAATAATTTTCTGCTCCTCTGACAACCGCATTAACCGTGAGCATAGAATCACTTTCAATATCCGCATTATTAAGTTGCAGTTCGTTGATCCACTGCAGAGCTTCCAACAAACCCCTTGTCTCAGCCTCAAAAAACCGATACTACACCTGCAATCCTACAGTTCTTTGCCTGAATGAATTCACCACCATGGTTCCTGATCACCATTCCCACTGCAAATGTTGAATCACCACTGAAAACAGATGCATCTACATTTAACTTTAATCTACCTGCTATTGGAGCTGACCACCTCACCACCTCTGATCTAGAACTTTGTAATCGAAACCCAAGCATCCCATTCTTTTCACGTCGCACTTCTCTCCACTGACTGACTTGAGCTAAACTCCATTGCATTGCTATCTCAGGTGTCAGTTTCTTTTGCTCCCAGACCTGCTTGTTTCTCGCCAACCATATACCCCATAATATAGAGGCCGTTTGCACCAAAACTTCCTGTGATTCCATAGCCAGTCTTTCAAGTAGCCATCTCGGTGCTGATTCCACCAATGAACTGTCAAACTCTGCATTCAACAACCCCCAACACTGTTTTGCGTAGCTGCAGTCCAAGAACACGTGAAGTAGATGTTCAATGTCAACTCCGCACATAGGACACATTATAGTTGTTCGTACACCTTTTCCCTTCAATAGATTCCGAACAGGCACATTGTTTCTGCAAATCCTCCAAAGTAGGATCTTAATCTTATGTGGTACATCAATCTTCCATAGTTTTTTCCATCCTTGCTCATGAGCATCATCACAATATACTCCATTTCTAGTATGCCAGTACCTATAGCCAGATTTGACACTATTATCTTTAAAGATTTACAGTGATAAAGTGATTATCTCAGCACGTGGCACATTTGGCATACTACAAACGCAAAACAGAAAATGACTTATTTGCCCTCCTATATTTCTTCATTTACCTAACTATACTAACGGCGTTACATCATGTTTGACAGAAGTATGCATTTCGCAAGGTTTCTGAAACTCCGGCATACATTTTGCTAGATATTGAAGTTCAGGTACACAAAATGCACAATTCCAAAACTTTAGCTACACAATTTGCAAATTACTCTATATCATACCACGGACCTCAATCACATCACAAGTCCTAGGTTAACATTACCTCGGATACTTGCAACAAATTTCTCTTTTTTCAATACTTTCTGCAATGACGAATTATCAAAAACATCAAAATTACCAATAAATGTATAAAATAAAAATCATATGTGATATATGACTATAGAGTATAGACTAGTAGAACCTTGGCCTTCTTCATTATAAGATATATATGAAAAAGGCCGATCAACCAGCTTTCTGAATTTTTTATTTTGGAAGATTGACAGATTAATATTTGAATGTAATAAATCGGTGGTCTTTTGGTCCAGGGAAGAAGTTTCATGACCAGCCAGCCAAAACTAAACCTTTTAACACATAAATTCACAATATAAGAATTCCATGCAAATTCTATGATTTCCACTTCATAGTACATATTCAAAAACAGCCACTAAAGTGCATGTATATGAACATTATGTTTAGCAAAGAGGATTTTGCATTATAGTATCTAAGAAATAACTTGAACAGCAGTTCAGTTCTGTGTACTACTGTTCTTTCCAAATCCTACCAGTAACCCGGAGTTTCAGTTCCTTCCGATCACCACCTGAGAAGAAAAGCGCCATGTTACGTTGTATGATGAGACCATCAAAACTGTCACGAACTTTATTGTGGCCGTCCCTTATGCTACGTGGCTCTCCTTGCCAGGTTATCTTCCTCCCATTGCCTCCAACCTCAAGACTATAGCAGTACTTCTTTGCGTCATTTTCGTCACCCATGAAACGCAAGAATGCTATGTAGACCGGAGCCATCCCCAGTTGGAAGGCTTCAAAATGCAAACAAAAATACTGCCCAAAGCAACTGAATACCTATATATCGGAAAAGATGCAATAAAGTGACGCAACATATAATCTCTTTAAAAAGTAGGAAAAAAATGAGAGGTGAGTTGGAAAATGTTCCGTCCCAAAGTGATAACTAGTTAAGCAATCACAATTAGACTATCAAAAACGATACAAGTCAGCTTACCCTAGATCATTCAGTATCCGCGTCTTGTTTAATTTAAATATTCAGTAATCTATACAAGCTGCACAAAGCTACTCGTAGGTAAAACACATATTCCGGTATCCTGATGTGATTACTATTTAGCAGAATTACCCAAATTTCACATCTTTTTACAATTAGCTAAAAGGAAGAGAAGACTTATTTAGCACCAAAAAAACAAGAGTATACTATGATGGCAAGTAAAAGCCGTTGTTTTGGTCTATCTTGCCCGAACTCTTTGCACTTAGAGTACCCTTGTCACTTTCCAGATACTCAAGAATTTGGGATGGGCAGACAACACTTCATTTTGGGCAAATAAATATAAAAACAGTGTCATTGTGGGAAAAAAAATAAAACGAATGCCGAGTACTCTTGTCACTCTCTGGATACTCAAGAATTGGGGATGGGCATAGACGAAAAACACTTCAATTTGGGCAAAAAATAAAAATAAAAATAGTATCATTGTGGGAAAAAAAATTAAAAGAATGCCGAGTCCGACGCTTGGACACATGTCTATGCTGCACACTTGCAAGTTGCAACCGAGTCTGGGTAACATAGGTTTTGGAATTCTGGTGTCCCTTAAGAACCTTAAATAGTTTATAGATAGCAATACAGAACTCTTCGCATCAATTAACTTTAGGAACCAAGACAAAAGCATACCGTAAGCATCCAAGTCGCATTCTCAACCTCGTGGGGATTTGATTTGACATAGCGATGATTAAAAGTATTACCATTATGCATGTCAACTTTGTGGTCATCTTTCAGATGGTCCACCAAATAACTGATATCACCTATAACAGTGCATTCTGATCCAGCATATGGACAGTTATATGGTCTATAAGCACATCCTATTTCATGATTTAGCTTGTTGTAGTACGGAAATATGCCTACACAACCAAAACTCTGATATTGGCATGGAAGTTCAAGAGATGCAGCAACTTTCTCAAGTGCAAGACATCTGATATTCCCAAGTTCGTGTCTACAAGTTGGGCATCTGTTGTGCACCTGTGGCTTGCATCCAGAGCACAATGTGTGGCCATTTGAACACTGCAAAAATAAAAACACAAACATAAGCATCAGAAAGATCAACTAATATAAAGCAAAAGCTTTGCATTCAACTGTTCATGCAGATTATGGCTATTGCGGAGGGCGGACCTACTGCAAGTCCATCACTGACTTTATTTGCTAGCAACAAATTCTCCTCATCAAACATGCCCTCTAATAAGTGATTCCGTCATGTGCAATGCATCATTTGACATAAAAATTTGCAAATGTAATGCATCATTATATTTTGTCCGTCACTAATAATGCATCATTTAGTTTGTAACTTTAATACCGTAAAAAGACAAGTATAATGTAAAATTCAACTAGAAAAAGAGGGGGAGTAGAGGCTATCATATTTAAGAAATTACCTGGTGGATGGGAGGGTACATAGCATTTAAGCATACAGGACACTCTAGTAGTTCTCGAACACTCTTAGAGACAGCCAGACTAGGCTTTCGAGCAATGTGGGCAGGGTCATTCACATATTCGATAACATCAGACATGTCATCACTTTTGGCAGTATCCATAACCTCGGATTTACTTCGGAAATCATCAAAGAAAGAGTTCCCACTAGCCATCTAAAGTAGCACCAACCGCTTGCTTCATATCCAGAGAAAGAACACCACAAAATTAATAATGCTATTGGATGTTCAAACTTATACAAAAAAAAACAAACAAACAAGAAATTAAGTCTACCACCGAACATTTATAGTGAAATAAAAAACTGATAAACTCAAAACAAAAAAATCAGAATTTATAACCACAAATTTTCCAACATTGAAACGAAGAATTTGTACATTCTATGTAACAAAAATAGCAAATAAACAAGTGGGTTCTAAAATGAATTGAAAATAAGCAACAACCAAAGCAAAAAAGGGTTTAAACTTTGATATGGTAAAGATCCAGCCTAACAAAGTCAAAAGAACAAACAGGACTCTCAACTCAAGAGAAAGAAAACCCAAATAAAGGCATAAAATATAAACCAAATTACAAGAAGAAAGTAAAATCAACTGAAACTGAATAAAGAGAAAAGTGGTTACCTGGTCCAATTCAACACAACTGAAGGAGAAGCTAAACACTTGCAGCTACTAGTTAAGTGAAGCTACTTGATATATAGTAGTAATAATCTTGATATATATTTATGGGATGGTGGGGTTGAAATAAAGATGAGGAAGTGGGTGTTTATCAATGACCAACAGAAATTCAAAATAAAGTAGTAGTAGTAGTAATTAGATTCTCAAAGGGGAGAAAGATAGAGGAGAGGGGGGGGGAGCGTGTGTACAGTACAGTGAAGGGGAGGAGGGGAGAGTGGGGTCCACGTAGACAACAACAAATGTAGAGGAGCACATTCAAACTAATGCCTCTCGGGGTCAATGGTTTCTTAGCAAACCGCCTACATTCCACTGTACACGTCGGTCTATTTTCAAGTTTTTGACACTCAAGCCTTTACACGTCTTTGAATTCAACTGCTCTCTCCCCGGGCCTCATTTCTATTTCTATAATAATGAATATTAAGAAAAAATATAGTTTTATAAAAAAATATGAGAAAAGTGTAAAAAATAATAGTGAGATCGGTTAATATTTAATATAATAATATATTATAAAAAAATTATATATTCAAAAAGTTGTGTATAAAATTTTGCATAAAATAATATACATTATATTTTAATTGAAATGGACACCACATACTTTACATTATTTTATAAAATTTTTGTAATTAATTTTGTATATATAAAACTACTCAAATTATAAAATTTAAAATATGCATAATTAATGCAAAATTGTATAGGATTGAAAGGGCATCATGGAGTGAGAGGGAGTAACATTACATTTTCGTTCTTTATCCATTGAAAATAACAATCATAGTTTAGTTTTATGTTTACTTAATTTTAACTGAAATATTTGTATAATAATATAATTAATAAATTGAAAACATATAATATTCAAATATATATATACATGTGATTTGAAATATTAAAAATTTGGTAGTCGGTCGATACTCGCTGAAATTACTTAATTACCCTTAATTAATTATTCTATATCTAATTGCTTAGTTAGTCGATCGATCCATTCCAATTCTTATTGATATTTGAGTCAACTTTCTTTATCAATTTAAATTATATTTCATATCCAACTCTATTTTATTATTAATTGATATTAAAGTCAACTTTTTCTACCAATTCTAATTTCTAAATCATATTTAGTTCTAAATTATTCTAATTAATATTTCGGACAAAAATAAATTTAAGGAAACTAAATATAATTGTTGAATTTAGTTGATATAATGTGCATCAGGTTAAGAAAAAATAATAAATATTATCGGTCCGTCTAAAAAATGATATTATATTGAATTAGGATAAACGAAATAATATATATTAGTCATCCAAGATAATTAAAATATAATTAAACCAACTAAATTAAAATCATAAATATTAATTATTCTGGCTAAGATAAAATTATCTTATTGATCCAGACATAAAAAATTAAAAGTAAACTAAATTTAATTAGTTGAATTTGGTTCTAATAATGGGACTCGGGTTAAAATAAAATAAATTAAACCGGGATAAATCAAATTAATATCAGATTAAGCATAATTTGTATCCTTTTGATATGAACCAAAAATTAACTTTTAACTAAACATAATAATTATTATTTTTAAAACACATAAAATGATCTATAAAATTATATTGTTTAATTAGTACTATTGTCTTTTTTCAAATAGTTCTTATGCTTTATCGATTAAGTAATAAAATCTCATAATAATATTTTTGTTAAAATTTCAACATAATAGAAACGTTGTATTTTTATTCTCAAAAAACTATAAAATCGCTATAATAATATTTTTTAAAAACCGTTATGGATTGAAAATTAGGGTGTATTAATTGTTGTATTTATTACTAAGGTTCGGGAGCTCAAGGCCTTTAATGGCTGCTCTCGTGTTTCGAAGCTTAACTCTGCCTTTACGAGATGCCTACGTATCTCTGCGAATTTGAAAATCAAGCCAAAAACCGTAGTTCTGATTTGTGGGGTGAGGCCCCTTATATAGATGTTGGGAGTCCTTGAATTGGACTAGGGTTAGGAGACTTGGTGGATAAGTCTTTGAACTAGAATGAACTTTAGAATCCTAGAAAGTCGGAAACTGATTCCTTATCCTAGCAGGTTTCTTGGAAGCCAATCTCCAAGAAATTGTATCCTTGTTTGGACTTTATCACCAGCTGATTTATCCCTTTATTAACTACTTACAAAATTAATTAATATTCAGGGTTTTGGACCCTTTCTAACGGGCTTAACTGTCAGCCTCATTCTGGTATAATTAATGCAATATTAACCACGCAATCAGGGTTTATTTTATTGCCTATCATTTGTCCCCCAACTTCTGGGAAACTGTAAAAGATTTCACAGAAGTTAAGTTCATTCGGTCCCTTATATGGTATCATTTTTGCGTAAAGTGTGGAGCGACCTACACATTTACAACTATTTTTCTTGTACTAGGCTTCAGGGTTGTTTTTAGAATCTCCCATTTGCTTTCTTTATCTTATTCCTATTATTTAGGAGTCTTCTGGTATTTTTCTAATTTTGCAAGAATTTTCCCTAATTTCTGGGATTTTTTCATAATTTACAGGAATTTTCCATTAATTATGGGATTTTTCCTTAATTTACAGGAATTTTCCCTTAATTCTGGGATTTTTCCTTAATTTACAGGAATTTTCCATTAGTTATGGGATTTTTCTTTAATTTACAGGAATTTTCCCTTAATTCTGGGATTTTTCCTTAATTTACAGAAAAAACCCTTATGTGCCAGAAAATATTCATAATTTCCAAGAATTTATAAGTAATTTTCTGCAATTTCTTTGAACTATTCAGGAATTTTCTTCAAAATCTATCATTTTTTCTGAATTTTCCTGAAATTTCTGCTCTCTTTCCTTTTTTTAATACCCTTTTTCGACCAGGAATCCTTTCGACCAGGATCCTGGTCGAATAACGTGCCAATTTGCCCTAGTCGACAGCCATCTCGAGCAGAAACAGTCGACCGAAATTTGGTCAGGATTTTTCCTGTTTTGACCGAATAAAGCTCTCATTTAATCCTGATCGTGTGCAACTTCGACCAGAACTTTTCAACTAGAATCCTGACCGAAATTCGGTCAGGATTTATTTGCTGGATTAGCTTTTGACAGAATAATTTCTCAATATTTTCTGATCGTCAACTTTTCGACTGGAAACCTTCGATCAGAAATCCTGATCGAATTTTCGATCAAAAATCTGATACTCGTCCCTTTTTCGAACCGAATAATGGGCCAATTAATCTCTGGTCGTGGTTGTTTTCGACCACACTACTTCGACCAGGAATCCAGCCATAATCCTGACCGAATTTAGGTCAGGATTAACTTCTGATTCTTGTAAATTGGGCTCTTTTTTGCTTTTACCATAATTGGGCCTCAACCCTGGTGTTACGTGCTGATTCTCAATGATCAGGAGAAGCTCGGGATATGACTGTTTTGGATGTCATCAGGATTTGATTTGCCATTAGGATTTGATGCATCAGCAGTATCTGCAGAACATCAGCATCTGAAGATAGTCTGTTGTGAAGATTAAGTCTGTTCCTTATTTTGAGGGATGGATATCTGTTACGTTCTGAGTGAAAGTATTTTGTATATTCAGTTAAAGATATGTATCATTTTCTGTTAGTAATTGATAATGTATATCTTAGACTGATTTGTAGCGCTGTGTATTATATAAACACAGTTTAGGTCATCACATAGTGATTAACTCGAGCATTGTACGAACTATCAGCTCTCAAGAACATCAGTATTTCTTGAGAGAGTTTGTAACAATTTTTATCAGAAATATAAAGAACTGTTATATTTTTATACTTGTTCGAAACGTTTATACAATTGTATCCAACCCCCCTTAAAAAATTGTATCATTACTGGGCAACAAGTGGTATCAGAGCAAACTGATAAATTTAGAATCAGAAGTGATCTAAACATGTCTCTGAACAAGTATGAAAGTATTAAAATCCCCATTCTGAAAAAGGCAGAATATCCTAGATGGAAGGTGAAGATGCTCATGCACCTGGAGGCTACGAATCCAGACTATCTCGACGTAATCAATGATGGGCCCTACATGCCAACAAAACTGGTGCCTGTAACTCCTACTGTTGCTAAATACTATCAGTTGAAGGAGAAGTGTGAGTGGACACCAGAAGAGAAAGTAGTTGTGCTGAAAGATGTAAAGGTAAGAAATATTTTGCATAACAGTCTTGATTCTGTGATGTCAAACAGGGTCATAGCCTATAAGGCTGCCAAGGAGATCTGGGATGCTCTTGAAACTCAATGTCAAGGAACCATGGCCATCAAGAAGAATAGAAGGGTTGTTCTAATTCAAGAGTATGAACATTTTGAGGCCAAACCTGATGAAAGCCTCACTGATATCTATGATAGGTTTCCTACCCTTCTCAACAACCTATCCTTGGTGGGAAAAATGTATGATTGGGAGGATTCAAAAACTAAGTTTCTGAGAGCCTTGAATGAGGAATGGGAGACTCAGACTTCAATCATACGATATCAGTATGATTTGGAAATAAACACCCTGGATGAAGTCTATGGCATGCTGAGAACTCATGATCTGGAAGTTCAACAAAGGAAAGAGAGGAAATGCAACAAGGGAAAATCAGTTGCTTTGAAAGTGAATGCTAAAGTTTCAAAAGAAAGGTCTGTTGAAGCTGCAAGGAAAAAGAACAATCTTCCAGAATTAAATAATGATGATTCATCATCAAATCCTGATGATGATACTGATTCTGAAACTCATGAGAACATGACAAATTCTGATGTCATGCAAATGGCTGCATTGCTAGTTAAGGGCTTCAAGAGGATGCAATTCATAACGTCTCGAAAAAATAGAAGCTTCAGGAAAAATTTCACTGGAGGAGAAAAGAAGTCATCTGGAAGAAGAGAAGGGAAGGACTCTAAAGCTGGAAAAGTCGACAGGTCAAAAATCAAGTGCTATAACTGTGATGAACCTGGTCACATTGCTATAGAGTGCAAAAAGGTGCAAAAAGGCAAAGCATGACAAATGGAAGAACAAAGCCTTGATTACATCAAGCAAGGATTGGATGGACTCCACTGATTCTGAAAATGAAGAAACATGCTATGCACTAATGGCTAGCTTTGATGCTCCTGCTTTTTATGATTCTAAGGTATCAACTTCTTTCTTCTCTTTTAATACTGTAGATATATCTGAACTGAAATCTATTCTTAAGTCTTTACATGGTAATTTTAAAAATAAGACTTTGGAGAACAATAGGCTGTTATCTGAAAATGAAATCTTAAAGTCTAAAGAATGTGAGAAAGCTAAACATAAAGTAAAGATACTAGAAGCTAAGTATAGTATGTTGGAGAATGAATTAGAGAATGAGAGGAAAACCCTTAAAGCCTGGACTAATTCAGGCAAAAAGGTTCATGAGATAATCTCTAAGAAAAACTGGAAAGAATGTTTTGGTTATGTTGATGGAATTAAGGATGTTAAAACTGAAAATAAAACTACCCTTAAGACTCCTGTAAAGTTTATCTCTTCAGAAGCTGATGAACCCAAATCTACCTTTGAAAAGGGTTCAACATCAGCATCCAAAGAAAAGTCAGTAAGTGATAAATTTCAAAGAAAGGAAAACAAGAAAATCATTAAGACTGTTAAGAAAGAAAAGAATATAGGACTTTTGTCTAAAAGATAATTGAAAAATAAATTATCTGAGGTTACTCACAAACCTCAAGTTAAAAGTCCTAAAAGGAACAGAAATGGTAAGCAAGGTATTTCTAAGGATTCTAATTATAAGTTTGTTTCCAATACTCCTAGAAAAACTTGTTTTAACTGTGGTAATACTAATCATCTTGCTATTGATTGCAGGAGGAGTAAGAAAGTGAAAATTGTTATTCATGAGTCTGATGTTAGGGGTAGATCAGTATTTTATAAACCACAAAATCCTTGTTTTTATCGTGGTAGTAGTTTACATTCAATTTACACTTGTAGTTCTTATCATAAGCTGTATCACAACTATTATGAACCTTGGCCTAAATTCAATAAAACTGCTTATGTACTCAATCCTTCTACTTCTACTAGATCTACTTCTGACAAAACAAATCCTGATAAAGGAAAAACTGTCAGAAGTACTTCCGAATCATAAAGGCCTAAGTTGTCCAAAAAGAGGGTCCAACAAGTCTGGGTCCTTAAAAATCCTTCTAATTAATTGCTCTTCTGACTGCGGGGTAACAGGAAAAACACTCTTGTCTTGGATAGTGGATGTTCAGGGCATATGACTGGAAATAAATCCCTGATGTCAGAGTTTGAGAAGAAGGCTGACCCAGATGTATCTTATGGAGATGGAAATATAGGACACACTCTGGGATATGGCAACTTGATAATTGGAAAGGTAGTAATAGAGAATGTAGCTCTGGTGGAAGGACTGAAGCATAATCTTCTAAGTATCAGTCAAATCACTAACAGAGGTTATTATGTTGTGATCTATGACTCTCACTGTGAAGTGGTTCACAATAAGTCAGAGAAGATTGTCTTAATGGGATACAGACATGGAAATATATATGAAGCAAGGCTACATGAAAGTCTTGAGAAGGAAGCTACTTGCCTTATCTCAAAGGCATCAGTAGATGAGAGCTGGAACTAGCACAAGAAGCACTCATATCATAACTTCAATTCAATAAATGAACTTTCCAAGAAGGATCTAGTAAGAGGATTACCAAATATGATATACTCATCTAATGGTCTTTGTGATGCTTGTCAAAAGTCTAAACAAAGAAAAGTATCTTTCAAAAGCAAAACAGAATTCGCCATCACTGAACCATATCACATGTTACACTTAGATCTCTTTGGACCAGTGAACATAATGTCTATCAACAAGAAAAGGTACACACTTGTAATTGTTGATGATTTCACTAGATACACTTGGGTATATTTTCTACACATGAAGGATGAAAATCCAGAAATTCTTCTGGACCATATAAGGCAAATTGAGAATGGATCCACCCACAAAGTGAAAATTCTGAGAAGTGATAATGGCACTGAGTTCAAGAACTCAAAAATGGAGGAAGTCTGCAAGTACAAAGGCATACAACAACAATTCTCATCTCCTGGTACACCTCAACAATATGGTGTTGTTGAGAGAAAGAACAGAACCCTAATTGAAGCTGGAAGGACTCTGCTGGAAGAAGCAAAACTACCCACTTACTTCTTGGCTGAAGCAGTAAACACAACATGTTATACTCAGAATATCACACTGATAAACAGACATGGTATTACTCCTTATCAGATGTTGAAAGAAAAGAAGCCCAATCTCAAACATCTTCATGTATTTGGATGTAAGTGCTTTGTTTTGAGAACTCATACTGATCAGCTAGGGAAGTTTGAATCAAAAGCTGATGAAGGAATCTTTGTTGGTTATTCACCATCAAGAGCATACAGAGTTTTCAATTTGAGAACAAATACTGTATTTATCTCCATAAATGTATCTTTTGATGATAAGAAGATTCTTGGTTTTGAAGAAGTCTCTCATAAAAGTCTAATCTTTGTAAATGAAAATGCATTGTTGGAATCTGGATCAAACTCTAATGAACTGTCAAATCCTGATGATCCAAATCCTGATACTCCTTCAGATTCTAAAGATGATCATTATACTAATGAACTTGCACATATTGAGGGGAAGCAACAACAAGGTTCTGCTGATGGTACTAACACTGAAGAAACAACTCAAGGTTCTTATCAATCTGGTCATTCAGAATCCAATGCTGATTCAATATCAGATGGACATGATTCAAGTCCCAAGACTGCATCAGGAGATAACAGCACAGATTCAGGGGGAGCCTCAAATGCATTTGATGAGGTATATAATTCAGGGGGATCATCTAGCTCCAGAAGGACACTTCCTAGTGCCAGAAAATGGACTAAAGATCATACTCTTGATCTAATCATTGGAAATCCTAATGAAGGTGTAAAAAAAGGAGTGCAACTCATAATGAATGTTTGTATCATAATCTACTTTCAAAAGAAGAGCCAAAGAAAGTAGAAGATGCACTCAAGGATGCAGATTGGGTTATAGCTATACAAGAATAGTTAAATGAGTTCGAAAGAAATGAAGTTTGGAAGATGATGCCTAGACCTAAGAACAGGTCAATTGTGGGCACAAAGTGGGTCTTCAGAAATAAGAGTGATTCTGATGGAACAATTGTCAGAAACAAGGCAAGATTCGTAGCTAAAGGATATTCTCAACAGAAAGGCATTGACTATGATGAAACATTTGCTCCTGTTGCTAGGCTGGAAGCAATCAGAATTTTCTTGGCATATGTTGCACACAATAAATTTAAAGTCTTTCAGATGGATGTCAAGAGTGTATTTCTCAATGGAGAACTCGAAGAGGAAGTCAATGTTGAACAACCACCAGGTTTTGTGGATCCCAAACATCCTGATTATGTTTATAGGCTTGACAAAGCACTCTATGGACTAAAGCAAGCACCTAGGGCATGGTATGAGACTCTTGCTCAGTTTCTGCTGAAAAGTGGATTCAAAAGAGGTACGATAGATAAAACTTTATTTTATCTGAATCAAGGTAAAGATCTGATTTTAGTTCCAATCTATATGGATGATATCATTTTTGGATCAACTAATCAAAAACTGTGTGATAAGTTCTCAAAGTTGATGCAATCAAGATATCAAATGAGAATGATGGGAGAGATTGAGTTACTTCTTGGGATTGCAAATTAAACAAGTTGATAATGGTATCTACATTAATCACTCAAAGTACACAAAGAATTTGTTAAAATAGTTTAATATGCAAGAAAGTGCAGCTGCAACTACTCCTATGGCAACTGCTACAAAGCTTGATCTTCATGAAGGTACATCAGTTGATGTCACAAACTACAAATGTATGATTGGTTCTCTTTTGTACCTAACGGCTAGTATGCCAGATATTATATTTGCCACATGTCTGTGTGCAAGATTTTAAGCAAATCCAAGGGAGCCACATCTAATTGCAGTAAAGAGAATCTCCAGATACCTCAAAGGTACTGTATCACTTGGTCTCTAGTATACAAGGGAAGCTGACTTTGAATTATGTAGATATTCAGACACTGACTTTGTTGGCTGTAAGATAGACAGGAAGAGTACATCTGGGAGCTGTCAGTTTTTGGGAGATAGATTAGTCTCATGGTTCAGTAAGAAGCAGAAATCTATTTCTACTTCAACTGTTGAGGCTGAATATATTGCAGCTAGGAGTTGCTGTGCTCAGTTGTTATGGATGAGAAACCAGCTCATGGACTATGGATTATCATTTTATAAAATTCCTATTTATTGTGATAATCAAAGTGCTATTGCTAAGACAGAAAACCCAGTACAACACTCTCTTACTAAACATATCAGCATCAGATATCACTTTATAAGATAGCATGTCATGGAAGGAACGATTGAGCTTCATTTTGTTCCTACTGATTAGCAGCTGGCTGACATTTTCACGAAGCCATTACCTGAAGCAACATTTACAAATCTTGTCAATGAACTTGGTATGGTTAGTTGGGACAGATAAATTCTTTTAAATTTATATTTGATCAAATCCTGATGTAAGTTGATCAAATCCTGATATGTCCTAAATACTACTCAAGATATTAAGCTGGGAATTTTTGGTATATTTTTATATATGCATGATAAATTAAGTGAATTTATTTGCTAAATGTGCATGTATGAATATATATCATTGTCATCATTGCAAATCAGTCTAGGGAGATGCGTTTTAATGAGATATCTTTTGGTTAAATCATTAAGTTAACTCTACACTTAATAATCAATCAATCTCTTAGTCCTTGATATTCCCTCGGTTATTTAAACCGTCATTCTCATTCAGTCTAATCATCTCTTTCCAAACACAAAATGATCTCTTCACTTTCATTTCTCATATTTCTTCTTCTCCATCACAAAATGGTACTCTGCAATATGTTCATGAACTACAAAAACTTTAGTATGGAGTTTAGCTACGAAGACTGGCAGCAGGAATGGCATATCACTGCCATTCCCAATGAAGTGTGGAACTGGGTTCTACAGGAGGTTCTGACAGATCTCCTATTCTTCGAGATGGATTATCGCCTCCATCTCGATCGTCTGGAGGAAGAAAGACGAGAAGTTCTTCGTCAGCAAGAACAGATCATCCGTCTTTCTGTGCTTTTCGTGGAGAGTGGGAGGAACTAATACAAATCACCAGCTTCTTCTATTAGACTAGGATTTTCTTGTAATCATCTATGCATGTAATCAAAAATTTCATGAAATGTACTCTCTTGAATTATTAATGAAATTTTGTTTATTTTTCTTCCGAGACCTAATCTATGATCTTTAGTTGTGTATGCATGTGGTCATTCTTTTATTGTAGCCTGTTAATCTCTAAATCACACTATTAACATCTATTTTTTGATGATTCTTGAGATTAAAATTGTGGTCGTCTGATAAGCTTGAGTAGTTTTGACAAACACTGATGAATTTGAATCGACAAATCCTGACGATGTCATATCCTGATAGATAAGAGGTACCAAATACTGATGACAGGTCAACTTGTTTTAATTTAGAAAATTATTGATAAATGATTTCTGAATTGTTTAATGCTGAAAAAGTGATTTTCTTCTTAATTATTATTTGAAAGTGGATAAATTGTTGAACAAAGTCACACAACGATTTACTAAAAGAGCAGGTGCGTCCTTTGATTTTGATTCCGCACATTACTCCACTTTCCACTCCAATTCTTTATTAATTACCCTCTATCAGAAGTCTAATTCACTAAACTTCCTTCTCCGAGTGTGTTACATACAACAAAGCTTTGCAAACCTATATTTGTGCAAGAACCTCTGTGACACATATTATCATACACACATAGCCTCACTATTCATATCTAACGAACATCTTTTCTCAACACCTACAAACATCATGTCATCTTCTGAGCCTTCACCCTTCTTCAGTCAAACCACTATTATTCATGGCAACACTTTTGGAACCAATAACTACTTGGCTCCACTTACACAACAGCAGTTTCCTTAATCTTTTCATGATATGCAGGATTTCTTACTCCAATTTCCAATTGGATATGCTCTCACAAATCCTACTAAGGTATCATACAGAGCTGTAATGCATGTATGGGATACAACTCTAGTTAATGCAACAAATACTGGTTTCTCTTTTGAATTTAAGGGACAGAGGTATGAAGTTGATGTTAATGTTCTAGTTCAAGCATTGAGGCTGCCTGCCTGTGATGGTGCTCCTGACAATTATACAACTGAGCACCTGTTTGATATGCTCAAAACTCTGAACTACAAAGATGACATCACAACAATTGGGAAATTGACAAGAATAAAATTAAAGAGGGAATGGAATTTCTTCTTTGATTGCATCAGCAGATTTTTCTTGAATAAGACAACAAATTTTGATGTTCTTCCATCCACTTCTCTGAAAATTGGGTATTATCTTCTCTATTCTGGTAATTTTGATTTTGGTTCAATTCGTAATTGCTAGGAGAACAGATGCATCAGGAGTAATAGGGTATACTAGATTTCTTTAACTAATTTCTAATTTTCTATGCCCTAATGTTGAATTTGATAATGATGAATTGCTTCCTGTATTTCAAATTTCTGAGAAGGCCATTACAGATCATATCAAAAGAGATGAAAAGAATAAGTTTTCAGGACTTCCCTTCCTGCCTCAGGAGGTCAGGAAATTTCTATTGAGAAATAGACCTACTCTTTCACAAGTGCCTGCAAATCCTGATGCTTGCACCTCTGTTAAATCTCCTGATGCTGTGGAACAAGACACTACCCTTCTTGTTTCTAACCCAAACATCTTTTCTACTAAACAGAACTCCAAGTCAGCTCCTAAATTAGCCTCCTCTGATGTCACTCAAAAGGCATCAGTTGTACTAAAAAAAAGACTGGTCAAGAAATCTGTTCAATCTAAACATAAAGCTCAACAGGCCTCACTGACTGAGAGTGAGAAGAAAGAAGAATGTTTTCCAGTCAGGAAAAGAAGGCTGATTAAGCAAGATGATTCTAACTCTGATGATCAAATGTCCATTGTGCCAAGGATGAAGACAAAGAAATCAACAGTTGCAATTCCTGATGACTCTGTTGACACAACTGGAACTAAGGAGCCAACTACTGATGTTAGTGCTCTGATCAAATAGATTTCAATAATCAAAGAATCTGTTATGTTCAAGAAAACTGACAAGAGCAAGTTGAAAAGAAAAGCTGAAGATTTGGTTAGGTACATCAGGAAGAAGAAAAAGAGTCAGTCTTCTACTATGGATCCAGTCCACAAAAACCTAATTCTCAAAGGGATTTAGAAACTGAGATACATCTAGTCACACAAGAACCATCATCTAAAAGGGAAGTTGCAGACAAAGATGTTGCACAAATAATTGTTGACTTTGCTCAAGGTGATCTTCTTGCAGACTCTGAACAACTACTGCAAGAAAAGATGGCTCATCAGGATGTGTTGTCAAAGATGGATGCAGTATTAATGATCTGATGTTTGAGGAGAGTACAAAAGAACCTTCATCACTTTTCGCTGAAGCAGCTCATATTCCTCAGGCCCCACAAGAACCATCAGTTCAAAGTACTGATGCTGGCTTAGTTCATTCTCCTGACAAATCAAATCCTGATGCTCCAACAAATCCTGATGTTGATCAACTGTCCATTCAAGCAGCTTCCACTGATGATTCTTTGCTGCTCACTAGCTTGTCAAAGTATCCTGATGCATTGTTTGTTCCTCCACTGTCGTCACTTCCATTTGAGGACTCACCTTCAAGTATTACTTATTTTCCTCTGCTTTTCTTAATATTTGTATGATTATAAATAATCTCTTATTTGAGGTTACCTCTATTTATATGACAAGCATACTACTCCTCTCAGCCATCTCTTATTTCTTTACAAAAAAAATATGATTGTGCCTTTCCGTAAGACTGTGTAAAAATACTATGTGAAAAAAATCAAAACTGAGTGGCAGTCTCCTGTACTGGCAAAAGGAGAGGTAGTTTTGAGAAAAGAATTTTATAAGTTTTTCTTTGCTTATAAACTTTCTTATATGAGAAACATATTACTCTTCAAAGTAATATATTGTGTGAGAAGTGATGAGATCACTTGAAAAGAAAAGAGAGATTTAGGTGTTACATTGTTTTATATTTCAGGATCTCATCAGAAACAGATAAATATTGCTAAGGATCCTCTTAAAGACAAAGCAATTTTTCCGAGCTCTGCAAATTTTTCTGAGGGTCTGTCTTGCTCTGATTCTTATGAAGACAGTGATCCTGATGATCCTGACACAGCTCAGCTTAAGATTGCTATCGATGCATCTAAGAAGTCCAATGTTGGCTCTTCTTCACATTTCAATGTTGATCCTTCTTATTACAATGCTAATGTTGAGCATTTTCGAAAGACTGAATGGGATTTTGCATGAAGAGATGCACATACTTCTATCTCCTCAGCTGTTGGTATGTAACATGTTCACGGGGCATATGATGGACTTCAAAACCCTGACCTTAAATTGCATCTCAAGGCTTCTACCATCTCTGTGAAAGGAATTCTCTCTGAACTTGCTGATATAAAGACATCTCATGCTAATTTACAGAACAAGATTAACGCCTTTATGATTAATCCACTTACTTCAGCTAAACTCATAAGTGTGAAAAAGGATGTTAAAGCCGTGGTTCAAACTCAACAAATCATGGATACTCGATTTTCTTCCTTGGAAGATAAAATGTCTTCAATAGTTGATAAACCGGATGAAATATTTTCTCTTCTTTCAAAAACTGATTCCAAAAAGGGGGAGACGATAGCTGTCACAAAATTTACACCTGACTCTATTCAGTTGAAAGATAAAGATACTGATGATGATGATGATGATGATGATGATAAGAATCCAGTTACAAATGTTCAAATTGATCCTGTTGCTCAACAACCTCAACAGTCTAAAAGATCTGGTTCTTCAGGACAAGGAAAGTCTACTGGTGCTCATGAAGTTAAGCACAAGACTAATGTTGATGCTCCTGAAACTGGTGATATTACAATATCTAACATAGCATATGCTAAAGGATTATTCTTTCCTTAAAGTCACAAGGAAACAGGTGAAGAGATTGTTCTGTACTACAAGGATAAGAGGTTTGAGCAAAAGAATGCCAAAAGTGCTTTTGGATTGATAACTGAAGAGTTTCCTGATCTAACAACTGAAGAAGTAGTTATGCAACAGAAGGAGCTAATGGCTCAAATTGAAGCTGAAGCAAACACCTCTAAAGGAAGAGGAAAAAGAGGTGGAAGAACCACAAGAGCCAGAGGAAGAAGAGGAAGAGGAATAATTTATAATTCAAGTCAAGGTTCTGTAATTGATTCTGTATTTCTGAATATTCTATTCAGTGAAGGTTTTGTTCCTGTACAAGGAAATGATGTAAAAGAAGAAGCTGAGGATACTGAAGAAATGATTGTCCAAAGAAAGAAGAAATCAACCGCTGACATTTTTCAAGTTGATATAACTAATGCAAATATGTCTCTTGTAGCAGACACAAATTTTAAGGTAAAAGCAGATCCTGATATTGTGAATCTGATAGCTGATTTTGACACTGATGAAAAGGTGATCAAAGTATTGGATGAATCAACTCTTGATGAACAAGAAAGAATTGACATAAGGAAAGTTGATCAAGCATGTAGTGACTATGAGCAAAAAATTCTAAATTCAAGGAGAGAGTTATGGCAGAAACCAAGAGAAAAGATTCATGATTTATCTACAAGGTATGCTCCTCTCAGCAAGAAGGATAAAAGATGGAAAAATGTTTATATATTTAGTTATCCTACAGAATTCAAGCATATTGAATTTGTGTCATCAGGACTTAGGGATTCTATTTCAGAACAGGAGGATATTGATTAGTCCATTAAGAAACCTTTTTGGGTGGAACACAATGAAAAGCTAAAACTTATCAAAACCCGTACTAGAGGAGGTATTGGTCATCCTGGAATGGAAACACTAAGGTCTGATTTACTGGACACAGATATTCTGACTGACAATCTTGATGAGAGAGTTACTCCTTCACATCTTGAGAAAGTTGAAGCTGTAAAGATTGTTTATAGGAAGATAAATATTGGTGATGTCATAGAAGAGATTATGTACTTCTTGAGAGATGGTAAAGTGAAAAGCTTTACATTGCAGCAACTCTTGATGAAAACTGTGACAGAGTTGAAATATGTCCACTATCTTTTTAGAGTTGAGGACAATGTCACCAGAAACTGGTCTTCTATGATACTTGAGAGTATCAGAAGAAGAGTCATGAACAGAGATGATAAATACAATGATGATTATGTTCCTATGTACAGAACTTATACTGGTCAAGAAATGAAGATGGAAAAGGGAGCTGCGGTTCTGAAAGTTTTTCTCAACAATCCCCAGTTATCTTTTAGTCCTGATCATGAAGATGTCAGCTTAAGCTTTATGTTAATTGGTGATCTTGAAATAACTAAGAGTTCGATTTCTAAATTAAGATCAGACATTTATCAGCTTGGAGAATTTACTGAAGAGAAGAAAGAGTTGAAGAAAAAGCTTGTCAAAGTCCTTCAAGACAAGGAGGAAGAAAGGTTAAACAGATTTCTGGAAACAACTGTCAGTTATCTTAGGATACTGAAGTAAGCCTTATTCCTTGTACATTTTGTAATTGGTTTTGGCATCATTGAGAATGGAATCTGTGCTTCATTACATTAAAGCATAAATTGGGGGAGATTGTTACGTGCTGATTCTCAATGATCAGGAGAAGCTTAGGATATGACTGTTTTGGATGTCATCAGGATTTGATGTGCCATCAGGATTTGATGTATTAGCAGTATCTGCAGAACATCAGCATCTGAAGACAGTCTGTTGTGAAGATTAAGTTTGTTCCTTATTTTGAGGGATGGATATTTTTTACGTTCTGAGTGATAGGACTTTGTATATTCAGTTAAAGATATATATCATTTTCTGTTAGTAATTGATCATGTATATCTTAGGCTGATTTGTAGCAGCTTTGTATTATATAAACACAGTTTAGGTCATCACATAGTGATTAACTCGAGTATTGTACGACCTAGCAGCTCTCAAGAACATCAGTATTTCTTGAGAGAGTTTGTAACAGTTTTTATCATAAATATAAAGAACAATTATATTTTTATACTTGTTCAAAAGATTTATACAATTGCATCCAACCCCCTTAAATAATTGTATCATTATTGGGTAACACTTGGGCCTTTCTTTGGGCCTTTTTCTTCGTTTCTTTAGAAAATTCTAGATTTGGGCCCTGATACTGGGCTTCTTTGGGCCCTTTAACACAGGCTTGCTATACTCTTCAGGCCCAAAAACACTTGGATTCTCTAGATCCTTCCAGAGTTATCTAAAATATATATGTGTAGTTTTATATATTTTGCTTTGGTTATTCTGGACTCTTCAAGAATTGGACCCAAGAACTGGGCTGGACTTTTTGCTGGGCCCCTTTCAAGGGCTTCTATCCCAAAATCCAGAATGTTCTAGAGCCTTGTGGCAACTATATAAATCAAATTTTTATTTCTATTTTCCCAAAAATCCTCTAGATTCTTCTAGAATTGTGTAAATTTGGGCCAAATGGGCTTTTTACAGGCCCATTTACCGAATAATAATGGCTATAAAAAGGGGGAAGAGTGAAGTGAAGTCTCACACTTCACTTTCTCATTTCTCACTTTCACTCTTCAAAGCTTTCCTCCTCTCTCTAGCCTTCAAGAATTTCTCCGGTTAGGAGCTAGCCTTTTCTAGCCACCCTTCTCCTCCTTCTAAAGCTTTCAAGCTATCTTCTATCTCCATCAATGGCGAATAAAAGTTCCGAGAGAGCGACTAAGATCGCTTCTACTTCAAAACGAGGTAACGATATTGAAATCCGCTCTTCTTACATGTCATTGCTAGACATGATTAACACTAGGGGGGATGAATACCCATCTAATGCCCATTTAGATTTGTTTGATTACTGTAATAAGTGGTACAATGTAGATTCCATTAACAATCTTAACACCACATACAATGTTCGTCCCCCACTTAGGATAGATCCTGTTGAAAGTGGTGATCGCACATGCCACTAGAAGCCCGACACTCTTTTTATCTATGTAGATGCCCTTACTGCTGGGCTTAGGTTTCCATTTCATGAATTCATTCCTATTTTATTAGCAGACCTACAAATTAGTCCTTGTCAGCTTTCCCTAATGCTTGGAGAAACATTTTATGTTATATGGTCTTGTGTCTTAGAAGCGGTTTCCCTTTATCAGTAGCTATTTTTAGAAAAAAATTTAGTGTTACAATAGCTCCCAGAATTCTTGTGGCTGGGTCTATATTAGACAGAGGCCCAAATGCAAGAAAATTTTTAACAGTGCCTCGATCCTGCTAATAACCAACACTGGAGGGATAGCTTCGTTGGGCTTAAGTGGGAAAATGGGGACTGGGGTACCCTCTTTAGATTTTCCTTCGGGAAGGTCAGCGATGCTAGCCTCAAATCCATTCACCTTACTCCCGAGGAGACTATCATCTATGATGAGCTCACAAAGGATAATGGCATAACTCCCAGCTGGATTTTATTAGAGGAGTTTTCCCTAATCCATGTGGGGCTTTCCTCGGTTACTGTGCAGGGTATTTGTCTTCCCTTCTTATTTTTACCTTTTTCTCATGCATTATTGACACCACTTATTTTTGTTTCCCTTTTATTTTTGCAGCTGCTAAGGAAATTAATGAAGATAACTTGCATGTTGTTGAGGAAACAGCGAGGATGAAAAAGGCCCGGCTCGTAGGGTTGGACACCCGGGGAAAGGCTTTGGAGCCTAGCTTTTTGAGGAAGCATAAGGAGCCTATGGTGGAGGCTTCCTCGGGGGGAACTGAAGTCCCCAGTGCTCCTGTTGCTCCCATTTCTGTTGCCACCGGCGCTTTCCAACCTCTTTGGGGATTTAGCCGAGGGACACCGTGGTTGGATCCACGAAACATGCCTGTGATTGGTCCTACCACTCTGTGACCTCTAAGGACTTTACTGATATCATGGTGGGCCCATATTTGGAGAGGATAAAGCTCATGGGTGCTCAGTCTTTGGCCTCGGTACTCCTTTTCTTCATATACTCGTAGCATTCTCTTGTCTTACATTTTTTGTTTATCGTTTTGTTTCAGTCCAATGCTCATTTCCAAGCGGCTGTGAGGCAAGCCGAGTCATGGAAGAAGGCCTCAGATAACGCTGATAATGCCCTTAGGATACAGCAGAAGAAGTACGCTTCGCTGGAGAGAAAGATGAAGTGCAAGGAGGAGGAGCTAGGAGAGGCAAACGCTGAGCTGGTCATTCTGAGAACCGAGAAGGACAGAGTGATTGATTCTTATCAGGACTCAGAGGAGTTTTTCAGTCCATGAGGGTGAGGGACAACACGGTGTTCCCTGGGTTTTTTAGGACTGGCTGGGACACGGCCCTTCGAACCGTGAACAAGGCTTGTCCCGATATTTATCTAGCGGACTATGTGTGCCCTGATGATGAGACTCTACTACAGAGGTTTCGCACCCGTGTAGTTGTCTCGAATCGTATCCCTCAGGACCCGCTTCTTCCTCCTCCTGAGTCATCTTCTAGGCCTACAGTAGCTGATCACAGCTCTTCTTCTCCGAGACTGGGACTGCTGAGACATCCAACGAGAGCGGTGGGGATGATGACATGGATACCGAGGGCACCTCCGCTCCTTAAATTTTTACTATCCATGTATGGCTTATTTATCTTATTTTATCCTTGAGACTATCCTGTTTATTGAACTTTGTATTTCATATTTGAACTTGGTTTATTTATCAAACTTTATGTTCTTATTGGAATTCATGCATTTAGTTCATTTATCAGGCCATAGGGACTTTAACCATATTTTGGAAATTTTATAAATTTCATAAACTTTTGGGACGCATCCCTTACAGAAGTCTTAATAAACCTTAAATTTGAAAGAGTAGTTTTATAAAACTAAAACAGAAAATCCCAAGCAAGCAAAGCTTCAAGGTGCTTTTCAACCTACTTGTCATTTTAACAAGTGCGAATCATGCTCAACCATCTTACATATAGTAAATTTTCAGGTTCTGTGTGTGCCAGGTTCTTGGGACTACAAAACCATCCATAGTCTCCAGCTTGTAGGATCCTCTTCCTTGAACACTTTTGATCTTGTACGGCCTGTAACGCCCTCCAAACCCGGGTCAGAAGTTTGGGGTCCACAACACACACACCATATTTAAACCTGTTTATGTATATATAATAATATATATGAAATGACCCTACTTACCATAATCCATGGATTAACGCAGTTTAAAGTATGCCCACAAGCCACAACCTTATGTATTATACAAACGTAACAAATCCCAGTTTATTTATCTTACAACTGAAGTTTAAACTTTATTACAACTATCAACACAAACTAAGCCAAACATCATCTGCTAGCTTATTCCATCTCAACCTGGATACCTAGCTCGCACACTTGTCGGGGGATCCTCGCTACCACCAGTTTCCCTTTTCACTGGAAAAAAATATAAACAGATTTGCAAGAGTGAGCTAACTAGCTCAGCAAGTCATAATGACAACACTGAGATTAATCAATGATCAATTGAAATGATATAAGGAATTAAGATTACTGATAAGCAATGATTAAAATTGGATATTCACTTTTATTTTAAAAACCAAGGTTAGGCTGCTGATCAGTCACGCACTAACCCCGAGCAAGGATCCCAGCTTTGCTCTATATACTAGATCCAAGGCACACATTGGCCTATTATGACCACTGTTATTCCCAGTGGACTAACAATGAGATTTACAGAAGGGGGGGTTGAATGTAAATCTCAAAACTTTTTCAAGTTTTGAGCAATTTGTAAGACTAAGTGTTTGAGAGATCAAATGTGTGTAAATTGCTTGGAGCTGATGCAGACAGATATATATTTAAACACAAATGTAATGAACACAAAGAACTTAAAAACTTTTCTGGTGGATTTGTCGTTCCACCAGAGATGTGTTATTTCAGAAAATCTGTGATTCAAAATTAAATCACAGCTGCTTCCTAGTACAAATTAGATGATTTTCTCTCTTGATATTTCTAAACAGCTCAAGGAAAATTCATGTCTAAGTACTAGCTACTACTTGGTTTATATAACACCAAGTTTACAAGTGAAGACAAAGATAAAGTACAATTAAGACAATAGTTCTCCACTTGTTTCTGTTCCATTTTTATCCAGTGTAATATGGAATTATCTGTTGACTTTCCATTATGAACCAGACTAAAACGACTGCTTTTTCTGCTATTCCTGAAATAGGCTACCACATCTCTGTCAATCCATGTGCCTCTGTCAGCTTTGTTAACTGTCACTATCAACTGCTATGAGACTGAGCATCCGTTGAAGCTTTCATCCATTGATGACTTTATCCGTTGATGGTCTAGCAGTGCATCCGTTGAAGCTTTCATCCGTTGATTGCTTTATCCGTTGATGCTCTAGCAGTTGAAGCTTTATCCGTTGAAGCACTTATCCGTTGATGGATATTATCCATTGAAGCATTAGAGACATCCGTTGAAGCTTAGTTTCTTATCCGTTGAAGGTCTTCAACATCCGTTGACACTTCTTCACTTATACAAAATTACAAGGCATGAAATATTTACAATTAGCTCTCCTATTTGTACATTCATTAGTAGTCAACATGACTGATTATCTCCTAACAACATCTAAGAATTACAGCTTGAAACCAGAGAGTGAGATGTGCTACAATACCAAACTTATTGCTAAGTAAGGCTACTCCTTCAACGGATAGCCAAGAAGGTCTTATCCGTTGAGGCTACAAACACTAGATTTCTACTTAAGTGTTTTGCTGAACTTATCATCAAACTAATACACATATTCCTAACAATCTCCCCCTATTTATGTCTACTAGAACTGTAGGCATAAATTTGGGTTTAGCTTGATGATAACAAAACACTTAACAAATATATAAACTGTAACTAAGCAGAAATTCAAAAGTGCTGCAAAAGTGTATATGCTGAGATGAAATTGAAGAAATACATTGTTTCCAAGGGTGCTCCTTTAGCTTGAGCAAATTACCTTCTTTTCCTTTGATCCCTAGTTTTCTTTCCTAGCCTCCTGTCATTCTCCTCTATTTGAAGTTGAAGTTGTCTGTAGAATTCAACTTCATCTTCTTCATTGATATCTAACTTAGATAGCATATCCTTGAGAGTTTCATTACTGGCAATCTTTAGCTGATCTTCAATTCTGAAAAATCTTCTGACCCCTTTGTTGTCTCTGAACTCCATCAACCAATGAGGTGATTTGTGAATTGTAATACCTCTCTCTGGAATGAGTAAAGTTCTAGGCAAAGCATTGGGCTCCCTCCAAGTTTTTCTTATGTTGGCAATCTTGTTGAGAATCTCAGTCCTGGCAGTTCTGGTAAAGCCAGAATCCTTATGTATGGCTGAGTAGACTCTAATCAAGGTAGTGTAGCCTTCATTCAGAATTCTGTGAAGAGGCCATGTTCTTTCCCCAGCTCCTTTATATTTGAACACTAGTCTTTCTGGTAGCTGTCTGTTGGCAGCTATTCCCCTTACATCCTCCAGCTCATCCAGATAGAGTTCAATGTCTGAAAATTCTTTTATGTCACAGATGTGAACATAATCATCTTTAGAGTTTTGAGGTTTGGACTTAGGCTTCTGTGTGAATTTGATTGAGGCTTTAGAGGGTGTTGATTTGATTCTTCTTTTCTGCTTCTTTGATGGTGGAGAAGAGGTTAAGAATGTGGGCAATTTGATGGTGTCCCAATCAATTGGTTCCTCCTTGGGAATGATTGTTTCACCATGAATGTTCATGAAGGGGTCAGGTATAATGGGTTCAGGAATAGAGGGTAGTGGTTTGAATATTGATTGGGTTTCTTCAGTCTTATCTACCTTCTTTCTCTTTGCATTGACCTTCTTTCTTTTCCCTTTCTGCCATTCTTCCTTACTTCTTTCCTCCATCTCAGTACCAACCATGTCCCCCATAGCTTCATCTTCACCTTTGTCTTTAATTTCTTTCTGATCTTCAGCCTGACTTGACTCTTGCTGTTTTTCAAGCTTTGCTTGTGCTCTTTTGTCAGCCTTTAGCTGTTTGGCTTCTTCCTTCAACCTTTTGGTTTCTTCCTTCTTGGCTATTGAGAATTTGGGATGTCCTTGCATCACACATATGCTCTTTCCCTCTCTGAAAATAATAGCCATGTTTCTCCTTACAGCCTCATCCATGGTCTCTTTGAGATATGCAATACTTCTTCCTAAAAGCTTGTCCTCATCTGCTTTTGGAAGAGGAAAATCCACCTCTTTTAGAGGATTCTTTGTAGAGTCCTTATTGGATCTGTTGTTGGGCTTGAGAACCAAAGGTTGCAGATCTTTGGAAGAAGTTTCTCCATCCTTATGCCTCCCTACTGGCTTGAGTTCCATAATAATTGATTCCACTTTTGTGCTATGCTTCACAGATTGTGATTGAGAAGTTGTAGAACCAAATATTAGTTGCATCTTTTCATCAATCTTCTTCCTTTGCTCTTTGACTTGCAATTCAGCTGCTGCTATCTGGATTAGATCAATTCCATCTAGCTTTCCTTTGACTTGAATTGGTGGAGAAGTTGTGATGACAGGAACTAGCACTTGAGAAATCTGAACTGTTGTAGATGGCTCTCCTTCCCCTTCCCCTTTATTCTCCCCCTTTTTGTTATCATCAAGGGTAGGGGTCAAGCCTTGTGCTTGTACCAGCTGCATGAGTAGATTTGTTTGAGTTTGTTGATTTTGAAGAATGGTGACCATAGAGTCTTCAATGATTTGAACCCTATCTTCCAATCTGGACAGCCTCTTGTCAGCATCAGAGGTCTTCCTTAGTCTCCCCAACAAATCTTGCATAGTACCATAGGGTATAACTGAATCCAATTTCTCAGCATTGTAGGATTTCAGATCAGCAATGTCCAGCTTGAGCTCATCCACACTTAGATTTTGCTGGTAATGCTGCAACTGCAAGAGATGCAGAGATTCCAGATGAGCTTGAAGAATTGCCTTGGTACCAGCATCCTGAGTCTCCTGAATGGCCTGCTGAATTGTCATGACTTGTTTGACCAAAGTGACACCAAACTCTCCTGGTGTTGATGGTTTTGTCCATGCCCATGCAGGAAGATTAGGAACAGAACTTGGGCCTGCTACTCCCCCTAAGTTCATGCTCTCATTCAAAGAATTAGAGTCATCATCATTAGAATTTACTCCAAATTCTTCAGATGGCTCACCAGCTTGAGAAGGCAGCCTGTTGACAGCAGCTTTGTCTCTGAGAAGAGATTCTGAAGTGTGTACAATGTGTAGTGTCTGTTCTGCCTCCACATTGCCCTGTGCAGCCAATAATTGATAGGCTGAAACAGGGTGAGTAAAAGTGTCAACATCCAAGGAGATGTTAGCAATGACAGTTTTGTAGTGTTGCTGAAATTGTCTTCCCTTATCTGCATCATCCACTTTCATTAACTCACTAGCAATGGCTGGATCCACCCTTATAGCTTCTGTACCTGCCTTTCTCTCAATTTCTCTCTTTTCTTGCATCAGGGGCTCCCCCTGGCTCACACACACCCTCACACCCTCACCTTCACCTTCTAAGGTAGCACTCCTCTCACTTACTTTTGCCATGCTGGAAGAAATAGCATGCATTTGGTGACTCTCAACCTCTCCTTTTGCCTGGGAGCAACCCAGCCTCTCACTCAAAAAATCACTCCCTTCCCTCAAGCCTAAAAGTGATTGTACAGTTGCCATGTCCTCTACAGTTGGAGTTGTTTCTGTTAAGTGTGTAGAGGCCATCAACGGATAGGGAGTATCCGTTGAAGTGGAAACTGATGGTATCAACGGATAACTGCTGTTAAGCTTATCCGTTGAAGAACAACCACTTGTCAACGGATGAGAGATATCCGTTGAAGAAGGAAATGATGTAGAGATAGAAAGTGATATAATTGTTGAATTTGTGTGGATTGATTTTAAGTGAGGTGACACAGATTCTGCAACTACATCTGAAAGAATTGGCTGATGATCCAACAAATCATCTAAAAGATGATGATCACCAGGTTTTGAGTGGGGCTCCTCCCTGAGTTTTAATAAGGGAGAATCAGGAATTGATGTGAATATCATATCCACATCCAGAGAGGGTGTAGGAGAGTTTGAGGAATGGTGTGTGTCTATATTGAGAGAATGGGGCTGTGATTCCACATTTGCTGGAATCACATCAAGCTGAAATTGAGAAGGCACAGATACTGGTGGGTGTATATGTGCTGTGTGTGTCCCTTGTGTGGAAACTAGGGTTTTGGCCTTCTTCTTCCTTGAAAAGGCTTGAATTGGTGAATGTTTAGCTTCAGTGTCCCTCCCTCTTTTGTTCTGTGTCCCTGGATGGGGACTATTTTCAATAGTTACATCCTTTTGGGAGGATGCAACTAGGGATGTGCTGGACTCCTTTTGAACCACTACAGTCTTTTGAGAGACTATGGCTTGGCTGGAATGGGTACCACTCACCTCTCCCACCTTATCCTGGGGGGCTTTTTATGTTCACCCCTCCCCTCACCACTCACACCCTGTTCACTCCCTTCAGGGTTTATGGTAGTTGTTACAACCGTTGTCTTTTGAGAAACAATAGAGGTAGGTTTCTTTGACTTGACTTTGGAGATTTTAGATTTGGTGGCTTTGGTAGGAGCCTGTTTGGACAATGACACAGGTTCCATAGCCACACTAGAAGGCAAAGAAACATTGGGGTTGGAAATAGTAGGAGTTATAGAAACATTTACCTCACTTACCTGTGGTGCATTCATGATTGGCAAGTATACCAATGGCACCTGGCTGTTGAGGTTCATTCTCAAAAGGTCTGCAAGGACCCTTTTCTCTTGTGCCCAGCATTTGAGTTTATTATTCTCATTGGATATAACCAAACCTTCAGCAACATGGTTAGCCAATAACATAAAGAATCTAGCAAAGTAGATGTTATGTGGTCTATTAGCTTTGTTACCTAATCTGGAACCTATTTCTAGCATAACACAGTTGCTAAAATTAAAGTACCTATCAGAAACTAGCATATAGAGCATATTAACAAGAAATGAAGTGATAGCATCAAAATTGCTAATCTTCCCATAGAAAACCTTAATAAAGGCATCTCCAAGAAAACTCCATTCTTTCCTAAGGCCTTTCCTTCTAATACTACCTAAACTAGCAGAATCAAAAGCATAGCCTATGGAATCTAGCATAGCAGAGACATCTTTATCAGTGTGTGGTGTCATGGCATTATTCTCAGGCAACTTAAAGCAAGATTGTAAATCATCACAATTAATGCAATAGTCCTTACCTTTGAGAGAGAAGGCAATAGTCATATCTGTGGAGTTGAACTCTGCAGTTGTCCAAATCTCCTCAATCACTTCACAGTAGATGGTTGGGGCTTCCAGCATTGCATAGCTCAGTTTGCAGTTCTTGATGAAGTCCATCATCTTGTGATAATCAGAATGGGCTTCCTTCTTTTCAACCAAGACTATGAAATTATTCTTTTCATAAACAAATCCTGTTTGAGACATAATTTTGACTACTGGTGCCATTGTTGTGAGTAGAGGTTGCAGAGAAGAACTTGAGAATTGAGAGAGAAAGAGAATGATAATTGCAAGAAAGCGTAAAGTGAAAATAAGAATTCAATTGGGCTTTTATACTTTCTTGAATTAAAATACAAATTAAAATAATTAAATGATACTTTTAAGTAAGTGAAAGCCGTTCAGGAATAAATGAAACTGTAGAAATTCTGAAAACTACCGTAAATACAAATACATACAACACTGTATATCTGTATCAACGGTTGAGTAAAAGAATCAACGGCTGTGACTCACTAACGTGACACATCAACGGATAAGGTAAATAGTTATCCGTTGATGAACAACACTATTTTATCCGTTGAAGGATAAAATTACCAGAAATGTATTTATCTTTCAACGGATAATGAATATCCGTTGATAGAATAATTTTGGCTTTCAACGGATAGGGAATATCCGTTGATAGGTTAAGTCTTGATTAAAGCCAACTTTGTTCTTGCAGCAAATTCATTTCAGGCTACGAGACAGATTACATAGATGACATAGATTATGAATAGTTAAGCATACCTAACTCACTTACTAATCTTGTGAATGTTGATTCATCAAGTGGCTTGGTAAATATGTCTGCAATCTGCTTTTCACTTGGAACAAAATGAAGTTCCACTGTACCTTTCATCACATGTTCCCTAATGAAGTGGTACTTGATATCAATGTGCTTGGTTCTTGAGTGCTGCACTGGATTTTCAGTAATGGCAATGGCACTTGTGTTGTCACAAAATATTGGAATTTTGTCAACAGTTATACCATAGTCAAATAACTGATTCCTCATCCACAGTATTTGTGCACAGCAACTACCAGCTGTAATGTATTCAGCTTCAGCTGTTGATGTGGAAACATAATTCTGCTTCTTGCTGAACCATGATACAAGCTTGTTTCCTAGAAATTGACAGGTGCCTGTTGTGCTTTTCCTGTCTAATTTGCAACCTGCATAATCTGCATCTGAGTAGCCAATTAGATCAAAACCAGACTCTCTAGGGTACCAAATTCCTAGATTTGGAGTCCCTTTGAGATATCTGAAAATTCTTTTAATAGCCACTAAGTGAGATTCTTTAGGGTCAGCTTGAAATCTAGCACAGAGACATGTAGAAAACATAATATCAGGTCTACTGGCAGTTAAATATAAAAGTGAGCCAACCATGCCTCTATAACTTGTAATATCCACAGACTTTTCAGCCTTGTTTAATTCAAGCTTGGTGGCAGTGGCCATGGGAGTTTTTGCAGGTGAACAATCCATTAAGTCAAACTTCTTTAAAAGATCATAAATATATTTAGTTTGACTAATAAAAATTCCACCACTAACTTGTTTAACTTGTAAACCAAGAAAGTAAGTTAGCTCTCCCATCATGCTCATTTCATATTTACTTTGCATTAATTTAGCAAACTTTTTACAAAGTTTATCATCTGTAGATCCAAATATAATATCATCTACATAAATTTGTACAAGTATCTTAGAGCCATTAACATTTCTAAAGAAGAGAGTTTTGTCAACAGTACCTCTTGTGAAGTGATTATCTAGAAGGAACTTTGATAAAGTCTCATACCAGGCTCAAGGTGCTTGCTTTAGTCCATAGAGTGCTTTCAAAAAATAATACACATTGTCTGGAAAATTTGGATCTTCAAAACCTGGAGGTTGGCTTACATAAACTTCTTCCTCTAATTCCCCATTTAGAAATGCACTCTTAACATCCATCTGATAGACTTTGAAATTGGCATTAGCTGCATAGGCTAGAAAGATTCTGATGGCTTCAAGTCTTGCAACTGGAGCAAATGTTTCATCAAAATCTATTCCCTCTTGTTGAGAATAGCCTTTGGCAACCAATCTGGCTTTATTCCTTATGACAATGCCATTTTCATCTATCTTGTTTCTGAATACCCATTTTGTGTCAATAGAACTCTTGTTCTTTGGCTTGGGTACCAGCTTCCACACTTTGTTCCTCTCAAATTGGTTTAGCTCCTCTTGCATAGCTAAAATCTAATCTGGATCCAAAAGAGCTTCTTCCACTCGCTTAGGTTCCTCCTGTGATAGAAAGCTACTATACAGACATTCATCTTGAGTAGCCCTTCTAGTTTGTACTTTAGATGTAGCATCACCAATGATCAGTTCAAAAGGGTGATTCTTGGTCCATTTCCTTTGAGGTGGTAGATTAGCCCTTGATGAGGTTGCCTCAGTATTGTCATGATGTGAGATATAATGTTGATTTGTTGAAACTCCCCCTGAGTTGCTGATCCTTTGAAAGGAATTGGGAGTTCTATCAACTGATGAGGTGAAGTGATTATCCGTTGACAGACTGTGATCAACGGATGCTTCGTTATGAACTTCAACGGATGATGCACTTTGCCTCTCAACGGATGCTGCATCGCTTCTTTCAACGGAAGCTGAATTTTGACTTTCAACGGATATAGCATTCTGTGCATTATCCAAAGGCAGACTCTGATTTCTTCTTGAGATGCCTTCTTCATCATTCTCATCTTCACTATCATCATAATATATCTCAATATTGTCAAATTTGAGTCCTTCATGATGTCCCTCATCTGTTAGTCCATCAATCTTTTTATCATCAAACACAACATGTACAGATTCCATGACAATGTTGGTTCTTAGATTGTAGACCCTATATGATTTTCCAGCAGAATAACCAACAAATATTCCTTCATCAGCCTTTGCATCAAACTTTCCTTTGTGATCAGATTGATTCCTTAAGATGTAACATTTGCAACCAAAGACATGTAGAAAGTTTAAAGTTGGTTTTCTTCTCTTGAATAATTGATAGGGAGTCATGCATTTTGCTTGATTGATTAGAGAAATATTCTGAGTGTAACATGCACAGTTAACAGCCTCAGCCCAAAAATAAGTTGGGAGCTTTGACTCCTCAAGCATTGTCCTTGCAGCTTCAATTAGTGATCTGTTCTTCCTTTCCACCACACCATTTTGTTGTGGAGTTCTTGGAGCTGAGAACTCATGCATGATCCCATTTACTCCACAGAACATCTTCATGGTTGAATTCTTGAACTCAGTTCCATTGTCACTCCTAATATTCCTTACTTTGAAATCAGGATGATTGTTGACTTGCTTGATATGATTGATGATGATTTCACTAGCTTCATCCTTTGATCCAAGAAAATAAACCCATGAAAACTTTGAGAAATCATCTACAATCACTAGGCAGTATCTTTTCTTTGAAATTGACAATACATTGACTGGTCCAAAAAGATCCATGTGTAGAAGTTGCAGTGGTTCATCAATTGTAGATTCAAGCTTCTTACTGAATGATACTTTCTTTTGCTTTCCTTTCTGACAAGCATCACACAGTCCATCCCTTGTGAATTCCACTAGAGGCATTCCTCTAACTAAGTCCTTTTTGACTAGATCATTCATTCTCTTGAAATTCAAATGGGACAGCTTCTTGTGCCATAGCCAACTTTCAACTGGACTTGCTTTGCTGAGAAGACAAGTAATGGATTCTGCATCTGTTGAGTTGAAATAAGCTAAGTACACATTTCCTTTTCTAACTCCAGTTAGAACCACTTTATTGTCCTTTTTACTTGTGACAATACAGGCTTTAGAATTGAAGGAAACAGTATTCCCTCTGTCACATAGTTGACTGATGCTCAATAAATTGTGTTTGAGACCATCAACCAATGCAACTTCATCAATGATGACATTTTCTTTTGAAATCAAGCCATATCCCATAGTGAATCCTTTGCTGTCATCTCCAAAGGTTATGCTAGGGCCAGCTCTCTCCTTAAATTCTGTGAGCAGGGTGAAATCTCCTGTCATGTGTCTTGAACAACCACCGTCCAAGTACCATAGATTCCTTCTTTGTCCCTGCACACAACAAAATCAATCAAGTTAATTTTGGTACCCAAGTTTCCTTGGGTCCAGCCTTGTTAGTCTTTTTCCTAGACTTCATTCCTCCTGCGTCTTTTGACTTAGGTAACTTTGGGTCAACCTTGGTCTCAGATGTGGTTGGTTGAAGTGTAGGGTTAGTCACAGAATCATTTACCACATTTGATTGAATTTGATAAGGCATAGGTTGTGCAAACATGTTATTCCACATAGGCATATTGTATGGCATTTGAGGCATACTAAATGCAGTAAAGTAAGGATTGTTAATGTATGGCATGTTTGCAAAATGTGCATGAGGATTCTGGTGAGACATAACAGGCATAGCATGCAGAGGTGACATGGACATGTTAGGCATGGAGGGATTTGAAGGCATGGGAGCATTTTTAACAGATTTGCAATTATCAGATAGTTGATTAACACTTTTACAATGTACACAGCTTTTTCTAGGAGCATACCTATCAGGTGTGTAATTGTTATGTTTATTAATCCCTACCTTCCCATTTCTTTTAGATTTTCTTTTAGTTTCCTTCTTATCCTCAACCAACTTAAGCCTATCTTTCAACTGATCTAAAGTCATGTGTCCTATATTCACCTTACTGACATCTCTGGATGTGCTAGCTCCTTCTTTGACAAAATTCTTGAGAGTTGAATCATTCTTTTTATTTTTAAAAGAACTTGCCTGTTTTAATTGATGAGCCTTCAACGGATGCTCCTTTTCTTCCTTCAACGGATAACTTTCATCATCCGTTGATTCCACATCCGTTGACAATCCATCAATTAATTCTAACTTCTTTTTGTTTTTCTTCCAGGCATCCTCACAGAATGATTCAATTCCCTGAACCTTGGCAATTTGAACACCAACATCCCTAGATGTTTTCCAGGCCTTGATTACCTCTTGCTCACTTTCTAACTGTTTAGAAAGAATTTCTACTTTCCTAACAGCTTCTTCTAGTTCACTCTCGACAGTCAAGCATTTAAGTTTAATCTTTTCAAGCTCAATTACATGACTCTCTAACACAGCATTCCTATCACTTAAAAACACATTATTTTCTTTGATCCTAGTATTTTCTTTAGCTAGTGATTTAAGAGAAACGCGCAAATGATATAATTCATTGGACATATCATTTATGGCTTCATTGCATTCATGTTTAGAAAGCTGAGAGAGATCAGTAGTAATTACCTGGTTGCTTGATGAACTAGTTTCATTTTCATCAGAATTAGCCATCAGGGCTAGGTTAACATATTCCACATCATCATCTTCATTTACCCCATCTGCTGCCCAATCATCTTGAGTGAGAAAAGCTCTTTCCTTTTGTTTGAGCAAATCAAAATACTTCCTTTTGTAATCAACTTGCTCAAATTTCTTTTTCTCAGAATTTGGCTTCCTACACTCACTTGCAAAGTGTCCACTAATGCCACAGTTGTAACATTTGAACTTTGATTTGTCCACCATGTTTTTGTTTGGCTTAGTGAACTTTGTGTTTTTCCTGAACTTCATCTTTGTAAACCTCCTGGACAGAAAGGCCATATATTCATCAATATCATCAGATTCATCCTGACTGGAATTGTCTTCATCCTCAGCAACTTGCTCTTTACCCTTGCTTGATTCTGATTTGCTTGTGCCAATTTTGAGACTTGGCATTGTCTTTTCCTCATTTCTGGCTTCAACTTTTTCACTGTCAGCTACAAGTGCAACTGATCCTCCTTTTCTCTTTCCCTTTTCCAACAGCTCATCTTGCTCCATCTCAAGTTCATAAGTCTTCAAAATTCCATATAACCTTTCAAGTGTGAAGTCCTTATAATCTTGAGAATTTCTTAGAGAAACAGTCATAGGCTTCCATTCCTTTGGTAGAGACCTTGGAAATTTTAGATTGGAGTCCTTGACTTGGTACACTCTCCCATACAGCTTTAATCCATTCAATAGTTTCTGAAATCTGTTGAATGTATCATTCAATGATTCTCCTTCTTCAAAGTGGAAATATTCATATTGTTGAATGAGAAGCTGCATTTTGTTTTCTCTAACTTGCTCAGTGCCTTCACAGATAAGCTGCACAGTATCCCAAATTTCCTTAGCAGTTTGGCTATTGATGACATTGTCAAACATATCTTGATCCAGGCCATTAAACAAAATGTTCATGGCTTTCTTGTCCTTATGGACCTCTTCAATATCTTCAACAGTCCATTCTGCCTTTGGCTTGGGAATAAACTGTCCAACAGCAACTGTAGCAGTAGCAGCTGTGGCCACCTTATGTGGGATGTGAGGACCATTCTCAATGCAGTTGATGTAGCTTTTATCTTGAGAGAGAAGATGTAAATGCATCTTCACCTTCCAGTGATGATAGTTATCTCTTTCCAGGATTGGAATCTTTACACCAATATCCTTCTTACTCATGATGTTAGCAGAATAGATCTTTAAACTCTTTGTATGTTAAGAGCTTGCTCTGATACCAATTGTTATTCCCAGTGGACTAACAATGAGATTTACAGAAGGGGGGGGGTTGAATGTAAATCTCAAAACTTTTTCAAGTTTTGAGCAATTTGTAAGACTAAGTGTTTGAGAGATCAAATGTGTGTAAATTGCTTGGAGCTGATGTAGACAGATATATATTTAAACATAAATGTAATGAACACAAAGAACTTAAAAACTTTTCTGGTGGATTTGTTGTTCCACCAGAGATGTGTTATTTCAGAAAATCTGTGATTCAAAATTAAATCACAGCTGCTTCCTAGTACAAACTAGATGATTTTCTCTCTTGATATTTCTAAACAGCTCAGGGAAAATTCATGTCTAATTACTAGCTACTACTTGGTTTATATAACACCAAGTTTACAAGTGAAGACAAAGATAAAGTACAATTAAGACAATAGTTCTCCACTTGTTTCTGTTCCATTTTTATCCAGTGTAATATGGAATTATCTGTTGACTTTCCATTATGAACCAGACTAAAACGGCTGCTTTTTCTGCTATTCCTGAAATAGGCTACCACATCTCTGTCAATCCATGTGCCTCTGTCAGCTTTGTTAACTGTCACTATCAACTGCTATGAGAGTGAGCATCCGTTGAAGCTTTCATCCGTTGATGACTTTATCCGTTGATGCTCTAGCAGTGCATCCGTTGAAGCTTTCATCCGTTGATGGCTTTATCCGTTGATGCTCTAGCAGTTGAAGCTTTATCCGTTGAAGCACTTATCCGTTGATGGATATTATCTATTGAAGCATTAGAGACATCCGTTGAAGCTTAGTTTCTTATCCATTGAAGGTCTTCAACATCCGTTGACACCTCTTCACTTATAAAAAATTACAAGGCATGAAATATTTACAATTAGCCCTCCTATTTGTACATCCATTAGTAGTCAACATGACTGATTATCTCCTAACAACATCTAAGAATTACAGCTTGAAACCAGAGAGTGAGATGTGCTACAATACCAAACTTATTGCTAAGTAAGGATACTCCTTCAACGGATAGCCAAGAAGGTCTTATCCGTTGAGGTTACAAACACTAGATTTCTACTTAAGTGTTTTGCTGAACTTATCATCAAACTAATACACATATTCCTAACAACCACGAATCTGGTCCGACCACGAATCTGGTCCTTATTTAAAAACAATCCAATTCCAGAATAACAATATGATAAACAATGTAAATCAATAAGCTTAATTATACAGAACATTTATCTTGAAGCATAGGGTGATTCATAATACCATGAAGGTATAACAAGGAATTCAAAAAGATTGGCTTTTAATCAAGGAAAGAATCAGAAAGCAGAAGGCCCAAGGGTTCAAGAGTTACAAGAATTGGTCTTCTGTTATACTGGACAGAAGGGCTGATATGTTAAGCACTTTCGTATCAAGAATTAGTATGTGGTAGATATGTATTTGTGGAGTAGTATCGTATAGGTGTGGTTCGTATTCAAGAATTCAACAATCAATGGTTTACAAGAAATAAGGCTTGCGGCTCAAGATCAATAGGAATCAGGGTTTAGGGTTAAGTACTTCAATGTACTTGCAATATAAAATAAGAACTATTTGGAATAACATAATGAAGAGAGTTCAAAGGTACTTGCAATATATCACAAGAAAGAGCAAAAACACTTGCAATATAATCAAGAAGAATAGGAACACTTACCTTATTAATCCGCTTTTACTTTACTAACACTTGTCAGTTGGTTACTACTCGCCAATCACTTGCTTTCCCTTTC
Organism: Apium graveolens; assembly: GCF_009905375.1. Lineage (NCBI taxonomy): Eukaryota > Viridiplantae > Streptophyta > Magnoliopsida > Apiales > Apiaceae > Apium > Apium graveolens. The sequence continues at coordinate 147,231,802 of NC_133652.1, forward strand.
TACGTCTTGCTTCGTCTGTTAAACATCACATATACTTATCAATACTACTTCTCATCTTATTCTATTCAATACAAGCTTCTATCTACCCTTCGTTTCACCCAAATCCAACGTACGGATTGAAAGTTACAGCAAAAATAGTCAAACAATGCACATACAGTCATATTATAGATCAATCAGATCACATATAACACGTAGCACGTAAGATATTCAATTAAAATAATTATTCAAAGAAGACTCGGGGTTAAAATGATTTTCCAAGTATTTAATATAAATTTTTGAACATTTTTCGGAATTAAAACGGGCCTCCGAATCATTTTATAATTAAATAACAGGGTTCGAATACCTGAATCTGACTTTAAAATGATTTAATACTATTTATCGAGCATTGAAAATAATTTTAAATAATATTCTAAAGCTTGAAACTATTTTTCAGGATTTTTTAATCAAAATAAATAATTAAATCTAATTAATTAATCAATTAAAATTAAATGATAATTGATTAAATTAATTATAATTAAATAATAATTAATTAAATTAATTAATCAATTAATATCAAATTAATCGATTAAATAAAATAATTAAAAATTAATTAAAAATTAATTAATAAAATAAATAAGATTTATTTTTAAGTAAATAAATAATTAAAAGAATTTTCTGAATTTAAAATAAATAAATAAACATTTTCTGATTTTTAAAAATAAAAAAAATATTATTTTTGAAAATAATTAAAACAGTAATCTGGTTTTTGCAAACTTTTAAAACTAAAATACTAAATATGCAATTCAAGCAAAAGTTCGGGGGCCAAATCGAAGTTTGGTCGTCTTCTCCGACGACCTGACGGCGACGGTGGCGGAGACACCGTCGGTCGTCGTCCTCCCCTGCCCAGAATACTCTGAAAAGCTGCAGATCAATAGAGTACAAGTCCAGGAATCCATTGATGCTATCAATTTGCACAACCAACTCGTGGTTTGGCCGGAAATTCGACCAGAAGTTCCCGACTCCGGCGAACTTCTGTTTTTCGGTGAAGTCGATTTAATCCTCCAAAAACAAAATTAATTTTCAGGAAGAGTTTTTTGAGAGCTTTGATTTGATATATTGCACGCTTGAATCGGAGTTCGATAACACCTTCGTTTGTGGGTTTGATTATGAAGAACGCAATATTTTTAGGGTTTTTCTCTGTAAATTAATGGTTTTAACTGGTTGTTTATGATTAAATGAATAAAATGAAATAATAAAAGGGCTATATATATTTATGGAATATTGGTTCGTATTGGATCGATAAATTAGTTACTTAGCCGCTAAGTAACTGCAAAAACGATCCGATTACCGGACTTCTTATAAAACACTTTATACGAAAATAATTTAATAATATCCCGTCTTTTGAGAATACGGGTTTTGTTGATATATCGAAATGATTATCGAATCGAAAATTGTACGTCGGGACGCGTTCTGGCCAAACCGTAATCCGGATTGAAAAAGTCAAAACACGGAAAATGTTCGGAATTACCGTATTAGGTTAAGAAGGAGTTTTAGGAAGAGTTTCGGGTTGTAAAAACGTAAAAACGGTTGAGGTTGGATGATTTTTGATGATTATTCTGAAAATAAATATTAAATCTATAAATCATTATGAAATCATATAACTATCCAAAAATTTCCAGAAGATATCATAATTATCTATATTTTTATTCTGGACATAATAAAATTAACATACTCATATCTTTTCACATATAAACATCTAAATATCAATATCAATCTGAAAGAGATATGTCCTAAGTCCAATCATGTATGAGGATTAAGGAATAACTTTTATGTAATCTGTTTTGATTTCATTGATATTAATAAAAGACTTGTTTTGTTTTTATTGCGGGCTCTATCTATTTAAATGTTTAAATAAGATATACCACAGTTTAGAGTAAAAAATTTTATGGATTGTGATGAGATCATAATAATGAGACCTAAAAGATGATAACTCTAAACTTAAATAGTTCCTAGTCGTAGGATTACTAACTGGTAATTAATAATCCGCAAAGATTGGTACATACTATGCTTGCTTCATTATGAAGGATGTCTGTTCTCATAGACATTTGTGTGGTGACACTATAGCTAGTATGTAGGTGCTTATTATAGAATAAGTTCACTGAACATGACTCACACAGCTGAACAACTGATGGAGTTCACTCACGTGTCAGCAGTTGTTCACATAGTGATAGTTGTACAAGTATCCTTAGACTTGAGGTCATCATAGTCATCTTGTGTACACTGAACTATGCTTTGGTTTAGTTCTTAGTCTCAAGGGACAATTATAAGGGCTCTACTGGGTATAAGAATTTTACACGAAGATAGTGTATGATCAATAAAGGACCTACCCCTTCTAGTGTAGGAAGAGAATGTTCAATGCTGATCCACTTATGTTAGTTCAGGAATCTTTGGCCAGAGTGAATGAAATTAGAAAGGAGTTTCTAATTTACATTAAATAGAACTAAGCATAGTGAATGGGAAAGCAAGTGATTAAATAAGATAGGCTTGACACAAGTTCCAAGCCTTGTATTTAATCGTGACATTGCAGGGTAGAAGGAATTAATTGTACAGTAACCACTCACTGAATAGGTTCTTGGTATTCTAAGCAGTGAATTCGTATTATCCAGATAGTCGCGATATGCTGAGAAGTATCCCTCACGATGTAGAATAAATATGATTAATTAATTAATCATATTTAATGAATTAGAGAATTTATATAAATAATGATAAAATAGTTTTATTATTATTTATTTGTACTACCGGCTTAATATTGAACCTACAGGGTCACACCATAAAAGAGAATGATTTAATGGTGGAGAAATTAATTAATAATGGCTGATAATTATTTATTTATGAAATAAATAAATTGGCAAATTTAATAATTGATTAAATGAGATTTAATTGATTATAAATTAATTAAGAAAAAGTTCTTAATATTATTAATTAAGAATTTAATTTTTGAAAATTAAATCAAGTGAGAGAATTATTTCTAAAGTGTTTAGAAAAAGGATTAATAATTAAAAGGTGTTTTAATTATTAGTGAGAATAATAAAGGGTTAATAATAATAATATTTTATGGGAAAATTTTCAGCTGAAAATTTTGCCTATAAATATACTATTATATACCCTATTTTTGCCTCAACCAAAAGATTTACAAAACCCTAATTCTCTCCATCTCCTCCTCCTTCATTACATCGTTTTCTTGGTGGATACCGGTGGAGTGCTTCACACTTGAGGAGCAGCTACTAAGGATCTCCGTTCATCGTTTTTGGATCGCCATTAAAGACCTCCATCTTTCCATTAACATAAAGTTTCTTAAGGTAAAAATACTGAACTACGAATTACATATTATTTTTCGCATGGATCCAGCGGAGGGTTTCAGTTTTTTCTAAGATTTAAATTTACGTTTTCGTTGCGTTTATGTGCTAAAAACCCTTCAATGGCATCAGAGCTACTTGCGAAAAGTTTTTAATTCGTTTATGTGTTTAACTGTTTTCGATATATGAGCATGTACGTGATTCGCCATGATTTAATGTTGATATAATATGCTTATATATGTATGGTTTTTAATATATGATATTCATGTGAGTTGTATAATCATAAGATGATTATGTAATCTGTATATATACTGATATATACATGATTTATGTTTGTTCTAATTATGAGAATCATATTAGATACGAATTCAGAATTGGCTGCTGCAGATTTGCTGAAATCTGGGTCTGGTGTCCGATTTACGCAAACGAATACCCTATTCCATAGGTAAATGAGCGTCTGAACAAAACTGATAGTTAAAGCTATCAACGACTCGTGTGTAAGGCGTTTGACGTCGTTTATTACCCGTAAACAGTGATTCTTGTTTTTCTGATTTGATTTTGATTTTTCTGATTTTTGTCATATTTTCTTTATATGATTAGATTATGGATAATATGATATGTTAAGATCAGATTATGTTTTTTAACATGCTTTTATGTGTTGTATGAGCATGGTGGATGGTTATGGCCTTTCGACATTAGTGTAATGGTTTTGGTTTTGGTTTTAAATACGACTTGCATGTCGTCAATCATTGTAATCATAAATCTCGAATGTAACTCGAGTTATTATTGTAAGTTCATTAGATTAGTTTTACTTTCAATCATGTAATATAATTGAAGACTCAAGAAGGCTATCCAATGGAGGTGATACAAAGAAGAAGACGAGACATACAAGAAGTCTAAACAAAGAAGAAGACTTATGTAATAAGTAGTTGTATTTATTTCCATCACCATATTAGATTGACCTTGATCTTTATCATGAGCTTGATAAAGATCACATAGGATGGGGCCATTACCAAACACATTTACTTTATTGCACTTTACATTTAATTGTTTATTTAATTTTATATATGAGATATATGCCTATGTTTACCATGCGATGATAGATTTAGGTGAACTTAAATCAATATAAGGCGTGCTCTTGAAAATCTAGAATATGAATCGTTTCTTGCCTTAACAATAAATATTATGAATACGATCATGAGATTCTTGTGTTTATGAAACACGTAATTGAATATGAATTTTCAATATTGAGAGAAAGGATGATTCTGTCAACAACAGATTTCTATCTGTAAGAAAGGGTTATTAAGTGACGCCTCTTGACAATGCTCCACCCGATCTGGGAATCATCTGATTATCGATTATTGATTTGAAATATTTAATTTAAAAGGAAGAATCTCTTTATAATATGATTATGATTGTAACGTAATATAATCCCTCTAAAATTAAATAATATCAAGTAGTAATTGGCCAATGACACAACGGGCTTGTGTCGGTCATAGCCTTCCAACATGGTAGAAAGTGGTTCTTATTTTTAAATCATTGTCGTTTCGTGCTACAGCCAAGGACTTTGATTTCAAAATAAGAAATACTTGTCTATTACATAGAGATGTGTACATTGAATTAGAATCTAAAGGTCGGTACGTGCTACAGCCGTAGGCCGTTGGAGACTGATTCAATTGTACGAAATGTTGGGTTAGACTTAACTTAGAATATTGAGTTTGTCGTGCCACAACCGTGACTCAATTATTCAAGAGGCTAAACTTATATTAGGGAATAATATAAGATGTAATTGACAAGAGTTGTCTGCCTATTGAACATCACATGACGTGTCGTGCCACAGTCGAGGTTGTGTGATGGAATGTAGGATCCCTATTCCCACTAGCATTATGAATGCTTAATTTTCACTTAGGGGGTTGAAAAAATTAGATAAACTAGTGGGAGACACTTATGAATAAAGACCCGATTCATACAGTGTTTTGAAATGAAATTGAATATTTGCTAAGTGTTGTTATGTGTTTATCATTTACAGATTTACTATATTCGTCATGTCTTCTGCACTATCACTCCGGAGCATACTATATGCTCACAAGTTGACTGGTCCTAATTTAGCTGTTTGTTTTCACTGTAACAAATTGGGGCACTGGAAGAGGAACTGCAAGGTTTACCTTGCAGAATTAAAGAAGAAGAAGGGTAGTAAGACTACCGCTTCTGATTCAGGCATGTTCATGATCGAAGTTAATATGTCACTAGGTCAAATTTCTACTTGGGTATTAGATACCGCCTGTGGTTCTCATATTTTCAATTCGTTGCAAGGACTAAAGGGAAGTAGGACTCTTGAAAAAGATGAGGTGATTCTACGTATGGGCAATGGAGCAAGGGTTGCGGCCATATCTGTAAGATCATTTAGTTTACATATGCCTACGGGCAAGACTATTATTTTGAATAATTGTTATTACGTTCCCTCTATTGTGAGGAATATTGTTTCTATTCCTATATTGGATGTGGATGGTTTTTCATTTATTATTAAGAATAATGAATGTTCTATCCTTAGAGATAATGTTCTTTTTGGACGTGGCATTTTAAATAATGGTCTGTATGTATGTGACGTAGAGCATGATTTACTTTAGATTGAACAAACTAATAAAAGAAAACGAGATGATGAAAATCTGACCTATTTATGGCACTATAGGCTAGGTCATATTAGTGAAAATAGACTGCGGACATTGCATAAGGAAGGGTTACTTGACCCCTTTGATTTTGAATCATATCCTACATGCGAGTCTTGTCTATTGGGTAAAATGACCAAATCTCCATTTAGTGGACATGGAGAGAGGGCTGCAGATTTTCTAGGATTGGTACACACAGATGTATGTGGACCAATGTCTACGCAATCCATGGGTGGATTTTCGTACTTCATTACTTTCATAGATGATAGATCTAGATTCAGATATGTGTATTTGATGAAACACAAGTCTGAAGCCTATGAAAAGTTCAAAGAATATAAACATGTAGTGGTGAAACAAACCAAACACAGTATTATAACTCTTCGATCAGATCGAGGTGGTGAATACTTGAATGGAGAGTTTCTAGATTATCTCAAGAAAATGGTATAGTCTCCCAGTGGACTCCTCCATATACTCCACAGTTAAATGGGGTATTTGAAAGAAAAAATCGAACTTTGTTAGACATGGTTCGGTCCATGATGAGCTATGCAAATCTTCCAGTATTCCTATGGGGTTATGCAATGGAAACCTCAACATATTTACTGAATAAGGTGCCTTCCAAATCTGTTCCTCAAACACCATATGAGATATGGAAAGAAAGGAAACCGAGTCTTAAACACGTTAAGGTTTGGGGATGTCCAGCTTATGTCAAGAAAGTTGACCCAGATAAGCTGGAATCTCGATCTGTAAAATGTAATTTTGTGGGATATCCTAAAGAAACTTTGGGGTATTACTTTTACACCGATCATCGGGTGTTTGTCTCCAGACATGCTACCTTCTTGGAAAAGGAGTTTATCCTTGAAGGAAATAGTGGGAGCAAAGTTGAACTTGATGAAGTTCAAGAAGCACAAACTACTACGGATCAAGTGAAAACACCTGTTCAGACTGAACAACCTTCTGTGGAACAGCCCATTCGTAGGACAGGGAGAGTATCTCACCAACCTGAGAGGTATTATGGCCTTGTCATTAAGAATGACAATGAGTTGTCAATCATTGTGATGATGACCCTGTGACCTATAATGAGGCTATTAGTAGTGTTGACTCAGAAAAATGGCATAGTGCCATTAAATCCAAAATGGAATCTATGTATACCAACCAAGTATGGACTCTGGTTGAGGCGCCTGAAGGTGTTAAGCCTATTGGGTGCAAGTGGGTATATAAAAGAAAGATTGGAGCAGATGGCCAGGTGGAGACCTATAAGGCCAGGCTTGTGGCGAAATGATTCAAACAAAGGTAAGGGATTGACTTTGATGAAACTTCTTCGCCTGTAGCCCTGTTAAAATCAATTCGGATTTTGCTTGCGATTGCTGCTTACTACGACTATGAGATCTGGAAAATGGACGTGAAAACGGCCTTCCTCAATGGGGAACTTGAGGAGGAAGTGTATATGACACAGCCAGAGGGTTTTCTTTCCAAGGGAAATGAACACCTAGTGTGTAAGCTGCTGCGAACCATATATAGTTTAAGGCAAGCTTCTCGTAGATGGAACATCCGTTTTGATGAGACAATCAAAGAGTTTGGTTTTATCAAAAACATAGATGAACCATGTGTCTACAAGAAGGTTAGTGGGAGCGCGGAAACAATTCTTGTATTATATATGGATGACATACTTCTTATAGGAAATGATATACCGATGCTACAATCAGTTAAAGTATGACTATCAAAGAACTTCACCATGAAGGACTTGGGAGAAGCATCCTACATTCTCGGTATGAAGATCTATAAAGATAGATCTAGAAGAATGATAGGTCTTACCCAGGGTACATTTATCCAGAAAGTGCTTAAAAGGTTTAGCATGGAAAACTCCAAAAGAGGTCTCATACCGATGATCCATGGAGTGTCCCTTTCCGAAAAAATGTCTCCTAAGACACCTGAGGAAAGAGAGCGTATGAGTAAGATTCCTTATGCTTTAGCAATAGGATCTATCATGTACGCGATGTTGTGTACAAGGCCTGATGTTGCTTATTCAATTAGTGTGACGAGCAGATATCAGTCCAATCCAGGTGAAGACCACTGGAAAGCAGTGAATAACATCCTTAAGTACTTGCAATGGACTCAGGACATTTTTCTTGTTTTTGGTGGTGAATCTGAGTTGAAAATAGAGGAGATGTCAACGTCGAGAGAGTTGACACACATAACAACGTAGCAGACCCACTCACAAAGCCACTTTCTCAGAGTCACTTTGATCGTCATAAAGACAAGATGGGTATTAGATACCAGAGTGATTGGCTTTAGTACAAGTGGGAGATTGAAAGAGATATGACCTAAGTCCAATCATGTATGAGGATTTAGGAATAACTTTTATGTAATCTGTTTTGATTTCATTGATATTAATAAAAGACTTGTTTTGTTTTTATTGCGGGCTCTATCTATTTAAATGTTTAAATAAGATATACCACAGTTTAGAGTAAAGCTTTTTATGAATTGTGATGAGATCATAATAATGAGACCTAAAAGATGATAACTCTAAACTTAAATAGTTCCTAGTCGTAGGATTACTAACTGGTAATTAATAATCCGCAAAGATCGGTACATACTATGCTTGCTTCATTATGAAGGATGTCTATTCTCATAGACATTTGTGTGGTGACATTATAGCTAGTATGTAGGTGCTTATTATAGAATAAGTTCACTGAACATGACTCACACAGCTGAACAACTGATGGAGTTCACTCACGTGTCAGCAGTTGTTCACATAGTGATAGTTGTACAAGTATCCTTAGACTTGAGGTCATCATAGTCATCTTGTGTACACTGAACTATGCTTTGGTTTAGTTCTTAGTCTCAAGGGAAACATATAAGGGCTCTACTGGGTATAGGAATTTGTACACGAAGATAGTGTATGATCAATAAAGGATCTACCCCTTCCAGTGTAGGAAGAGAATGTTCAATGCTGATCCACTTATGTTAGTTCAGGAATCTCTGGCCAGAGTGAATGAAATTAGAAAGGAGTTTCTAATTTACATTAAATAGAACTAAGCATAGTGAATGGGAAAGCAAGTGATTAAATAAGATAGGCTTGACACAAGTTTCATGCCTTGTATTTAATCGTGACATTGCAGGGTAGAAGGAATTAATTGTACGGTAACTACTCACTGAATAGGTTCTTGGTATTCTAAGCAGTGAATTCGTATTATCCGGATAGTCGCGATATGCTGAGAAGTATCCCTCACGATGTAGAATAAATATGATTAATTAATTAATCATATTTAATGAATTAGAGAATTTATATAAATAATGATAAAATAGTTTTATTATTATTTATTTCTACTACCGGCTTAATATTGAACCTACAGGGTCACACCATAAAAGAGAATGATTTAATGGTGGAGAAATTAATTAATAATGGCTGATAATTATTTATTTATGAAATAAATAAATTGGCAAATGTAATAATTGATTAAATGAGATTTAATTTATTATAAATTAATTAAGAAAAAGTTCTTAATATTATTAATTAAGAATTTAATTTTTGGAAATTAAATCAAGTGAGAGAATTATTTCTAAAGTGTTTAGAAAAAGTATTAATAATTAAAAGGTGTTTTAATTATTAGTGAGAATAATAAAGGGTTAATAATAATAATATTTTATGGGAAAATTTTCAGCTGAAAATTTTGCCTATAAATATACTATTACATACCCTATTTTTGCCTCAACCAAAAGATTTACAAAACCCTAATTCTCTCCATCTCCTCCTCCTTCATTACATCGTTTTCTTGGTGGATACCGGTGGAGTGCTTCACACTTGAGGAACAGCTGCTAAGGATCTCCGTTCATCATTTTTGGATCGCCATTAAAGACCTCCATCTTTCCATTAACGTAAAGTTTCTTAAGGTAAACATATTGAACTACGAATTAAATATTATTTTTCGCATGGATCCTGTGGAGGGTTTCTTTTTTTTTTAGATTTAAATTTAGGTTTTCGTTGCGTTTATGTGCTAAAAACCCTTCACAATCAACACATAATTCACCATAAATCACATAATAATCATATAATAATCATTTATTGATAAAAATAATTACACGCGTTATCCCGGATATTACATCCTTCCCCCCTTAAAAGGATTATATCCTCAGAATCTTCTATGTAAACAAGTGAGGGTACTTTTCTCGCATATCACTTTCTAATTCCCAGGTTGACTCTTCAACCTTTGGGTTTCCCCACAATATTCTCACTAACTTTACAACTTTATTTCTCAATATCTAATCTCTCTTTTCTAGAATCTCTATTGGATTCTCTACATACGATAAATCCGCCTGAAGTTCTATCAGCTCATACTCGATTACATGCCTAGAATCTGGATTATACTTTTTAAGCATCGATACGTGAAAGATATTATGGATGTGCTCTATATGCGGGGGTAACGCCAATTCGTCTGCTACCTTGCCGACACGTTTCAAAATTTCAAAAGGTCCGACGTATCTAGGACTCAGCTTTCCTTTCTTTCTGAATCTCGATAATCCTTTCCACGGTGACACTTTCAGTAATACTAGATCTCTTTCTTTGAATTCCATATCCATTCTGGACTGGTCTGCATATTTTCTTTGACGATGATGTGCTGCGATTAACCTTTTCTGGATGACTTCCACAACCTATTTGGTTTGCTGCACCAATTCGGGTCCAAGTATTTTACGTTCTCCGACTTCGTCCCAATATACTGGTGATCGACATTTGCGTCCATGAAGAGCTTCATAGGGAGGCATTCCGATACTGTCATGATAACTGTTATTATAAGCAAACTCCACTAAGGGCAAATACTCGTCCCAATTTCCTTTAAAATCAATGGCACACACATGTAACATGTCTTCAATTGTTTGGATTGTTCTCTCGCTTTGGCCATCGGTCTGTGGATAATAAGTCGTTCTCATGTTTAACTTAGTTCCTAAATATTCTTGAAAATTTCTCCAGAATTTTGAATTAAATCGTGGATCTCGATCTGACACAATATACACAGGGACTCCATGATGCACTACTATTTCCTTCAAATACATGTGATGTAATTTATCCAGTAAAAATCTTTCATTGATAGGCAATAAATGTGCTGATTTGGTTAGTATGTCCATTATAACCCAAATGGCATCGTGGTTTGCTTTCGTTCTTGGTAAGCCAACTATAATATCAATAACAATGTGTTCCCACTTCCACTCTATAATATCTAGTGGCTGTAACAATCCGCTTGGTCTCTGGTGCTCCACCTTAACTCTTTGACACGTGTAACATTTGCTGTCGCATTCCGCAATTTCTCTTTTCATGTCTGGCAACCAATAATTCTCTTTTAAATCTCTGTACATCTTGGTACTTCCTGGATGGATAAAATACCTTGAGTTGTGAGCTTCTTGTAGAATCTCATTCTTCAATTCTGCCACTGGTGGTATCCAAATTCTGGAAGAAAATCTGAGAATACCTTGATCGTCCTTCTGAGTGCATAACTCTTCTTCAACCAAATGATTGATATCCTGATCCATTATTTCCTCTTGGCATTTTCTTATCTTCTTTAATAATTATGGCTGAAAAGTCATACTATACATCTTTGCTTCATTAGGCTTACAAATTCTGACTTCCAATTCCAACTTTTGAAATTCCTTGTATAATTCTCCAGGTACTGTTAACACGTTCAGTCTTTCCTTTCTGCTTAACGCATCAGCTACCACATTCACTTTTCCTGGATGATAGTTAAATGTGCAATCATAGTCCTTGATCAGCTTCAACCATTGTCTCTATCTCATGTTAAGCTCCTTTTGCGTGAATATGTACTTTAAACTTTTATGATCTGTGTAGATCTCACAATTTTCTCCATATAGATAATGGTTCCAAATATTCAAGGCGAATATTATCGCTGCTAGTTCCAAGTCATGAGTAGGATACTTTTGCTCATGAGGTTTCAGTTGTCTAGACGCATATGCAATGACTTTATCATGCTGCATCAAAACACAACCTAATCCCTTATGAGAAGCATCACTATAGATTACAAAATTCCCTTGATCATCTGAAAGTGACAAAAAAGGTGTCGTGATCAATCTCTTTTTCAATTCCTGGAAACTTTCTTCACATTTCTCATTCCATATAAACTTCTCATTTTTCCGGGTAAGTTTCATCAAAGGCGCCACAATCTTTGAGAAATCTTGAACAAATCTTCGATAATATCCCGCTAATCCCAAGAAACTTCTCAACTCTGTTGGTGTTTTTGGCCTTTCCCAATTCGTAATAGCTTCAATCTTCGCTGGGTCCACTTTGATTCCTTCATTACTTACCACGTGTCTTAAGAATTGAACTTCTTGTAACCAAAATACACATTTTGAAAGAATAAATAATTAAAAGAATTGTTTTTATTAAGTAAATAAATATAAGAAGTGTCCACTTTGATTCCTTCTTCCACTTTAATCCCAAGAAACCAGATTATTTATTTATTTATTAAGTAAATAAATAATTACAAGAATTGTCTGAATTTAAAATAAATAAATAAAAAATTTCTGATTTTTAAAAATAAAAAAAATATTGTTTTTGAAAATAATTAAAACAGTAATCTGGTTTTTGCAAACTTTTAAAACTAAAATACTAAATATGCAATTCAAGCAAAAGTTCGGGGGCCAAATTGAAGTTTGGTCGTCTTCTCCGACGACCTGGTGGCGACGGTGGCGGCGACACCGCTGGTCGTCGTCCTCCCCTGCCCAGAATACTCCGAAAAGCTGCAGATCAGTAGAGTACAAGTCCAGAAATCCATTGCTGCTATCAATTTGCACAATCACTCGTGGTTTGGCCGGAAATTCGACCGAAAGTTCCCAACTCCGGCGAACTTCAATTTTTCGATGAAGTCGATTTAATCCTCCAAAAAAAACTAATTATATGAACCATCTCGTCTTGACACGATCTACATATTGGTGTAACTTGTTTCAACCCAGAATTAACCAAATTAAAAACCCCAAATTTAATTGAAATTATTCAAGAACGTGAACCCTAATTTCAATTTTTCAGAATCAAACATCAATTTTTATATGTTATTGAACTCTATTTTTGACATATAATATACCAAAATGACCAAAAAAAGGTTATCTACATGATGGAATCATCAAATCATATCAACAATATCAAGAATAATTTTTTCATAATTTAATCTTTGATTAATTCAAAATAAAATAATTAAATAAGAAAAATACCTTGATTTATGCACCAAAATATTTGATTGATTCAGGAATATTTTTTCGAGAGCTTTGAGTTGATATATTGCACGCTTGAATCGGAGTTCGATAATACCTTTGTTCGTGGGTTTGATTATAAAGAACGCAACGTTTTTAGGGTTTTTCTCTGTAAATTAATGGTTTTAACTGGTTGTTTATGATTATATGAATAAAATGACATAATAAAAGGGCTATATATATTTATGGAATATTGGTTCATGTTGGATCGTTTTGGATCGATAAATTAGTTACTTAGCCGCTAAGTAACTGCAAAAACGATCCGATTTGATACCCGTATTGGATAATTATCCAAACCGGACTTCTTATAAAACACTTCATACAAAAATAATGTAATAATATCCCGTCTTTTGAGAATATGGGTTTTGTTGATATATCGAAATGATTTTCGGAAGAGTTTCGGGTTGTAAAGATGTAAAAATGGTTGAGGTTGGACGATTTCTAGTGATTATTTAGAAAATAATTATTAAATCTATAAATCATTATGAAATCATATAACAATCCAAAAATTTCCAGAAGATATCATAATTATCTATATTATTCTGGACATAATAAAATTAACATACTCATATCTTTTCACATATAAACATCTAAATATCAATATCAATCAACACATAATTCACCATAAATCACATAATAATTATATAATAATCATTTATTGATAAAAATAATTACACGCGTTATCCCGGATATTACATCTTCCCAATTTGGGGCAAGTTTTCCATTCTGCCCAATGCCAGAAGCTTCCACCTTCCTCAGAACCAAGTCTCCTTGCTTGAAAAACCTTTCTTTCACCCTTAAGTTGTAGTAAAAAGATGCCTTTTCTGATATTCCACTATCTTGGCATGTGCCTCAACCCGTATCTAATCAATTAGATCCAGGGCTGGCCTTTGTCCTTCCTCATTTTCCTCAGCATTGTATGCTTGGATCCTGGGAGACGAGTGTGATATTTCCACAGGAACAACCGCTTCTGCCCCATATGTTAACATGAAGGGAGTTGCTCTAGCAGTGACTCTACAAGTAGTTTGATAGGCCCAAAGTATTGGGAGTATTTCATCCACCCAATTGTTCCTGGATTTCTCGATCCTCTTATTCAGACCATCTAGGATTATACGATTTTCCACTTCCGCTTTCCCATTGGCTTGCGGATGAGCTACAGAGGTAAACCATAACTCAAACTCATTCTCATCACAATACTTCTTGAATTCCTCATTACTGAATTGTGTTCCATTATCGGTAACCAGGATACGGAGAATTCCATAACGGCACATGATATTTTCCCACATAAATTGTGCAACCTGCTTAGTTGTGATCTTAGCCAAAGGATTGGCTTCAATCCACTTAGTGAAATAATCTATGGCTACAATCAGGAAATTCCTTTGAGTCGTGGCCATGGGAAAAGGCCCAAGTATATCCATTCCCCACATAGCAAAAGGGATGGGAGAATTAATGGAAGTTAGCATCTCAGGAGGTTGTCGAACAACCGGTGCATATTTCTGACAACGTTCACACTTCCTCACATAGTCTTTGGCATCGGCCATCATCTCTAGCCAATAAAAGCCTAAATGGGTTATCTTATATGCCAGTGCTCTGCCCCCAAGTGTTGCCCACAGATACCTTCGTGTATTCTTCAAGAGCCAAACGTGCCTCATCAGGTCTGAGACATCTTAAGTAAGGAACCATATAATATCTTTTGTATAAAATCCCATCGATCAAGGAATATCTCAGTGCTCGAACAACCAATTTTCGTGCTTCAGTCACATCGTTTGGCAGCCAACCAGTTTAAATATGGGCCTTAATGGGATCTATCCATGATGTCCCCAGCCCTATGGGGGCTACAAGTTTAACATCAATGCTCCGTGTTTTCAAAACGCGGAAGTACACACTTCCTGAACTCTTCTCTATCTCCGATGAAGCGAACTTAGACAACGCATCTGCCTTAGCATTTTCCTCCCAAGGAATGTGCTCAACATGGCATTCATCGAACTGAGTCATCACAACCCTTAACATACCTAGACATTGTATCATCTCCTGCCTCAAACTCTCCCTTGACTGGGATATGACCAGCTTCGAATCCCCACAGACTTTCAAGTTCTTGACCCTCAATATTCCTGCTAGGCCGAGGCCAACTATCAGAGCTTCATATTATGCTTCATTATTTATAGTTGGGAAGTCTAGCTTCATAGCGTATTCAATCAGGAACCCATCTAGCCTTTGTAAAACTAGCCCTGCTCCGCTTGAATTTGTTTTTTATGCTTCATAAAAATAGAGAACCTAATATTTTTTCTATGTATTGGCCTTTTCTTTGTCTCCTTTATCATCTTATGTGTCTTGAGGTATAGTATCTTCCTGCCCTCCGACTTCTTGGTTGGGTATGGTACATTCTACCACGAAGTCAGCCAATACCTGAGCTTTTATTACCATTTGTGGCTTGTACTTGATGTCGAATTCTCCCAATTCTATTGCCCATATAATCAGCCTCCCGCTAGCTTTAGGACTATGAATGATGTTTCTCAAGGGCTGATTTGTTAGCACTTCAATTTTATGAGCCTGGAAGTAAGAATGCAACTTCCTTGAAGCCATCACTAAGGCTAAAGAAAATTCTCAATAATTGAATAATTCAACTCAGCTCCATGCAGAATTTTACTAACATAGTATATGGGTTTCTGGACTTTAAGTTCCTCCTTAACCAATACAGCGCTCAAGGCATTTTCTGAGACGGCCAAGTATAAGTATAAAGTTTCATTCAGAGCTGGCTTGGACAACAACGGGGCTTGAACCATATATTTCTTCACTTCTTCAAATGCCTCCTGGATTTCCTCAGTCCATACGAAATCTTTAGCCTTCTTCAGGGATTTAAAGAATGGCAAGCACTTGTCTCCGGATTTGGAGATGAAACGTCCTAGAGCTGCAACTCTTCTAGTGAGTTTCTGAACGTCCTTTATGGAACGTGGTGGTTCCATATCCAGGATAGCCTTTATTTTATCAGGATTGGCCTCGATTCCCCTCTTGGAGACCATCAGACCTAAAAACTTTACAGATCTCACTCTGAAAGCACACTTTGCAGGATTTAGCATCATTTTGTGATATCTCAACACTTCAAAGGCTTCCCTCAAATGGGTTATGTAATCAGCCTTTAACAAACTTTTGACTAACATGTCATCAACATAAACTTCCATAGTTTTGCCAATAAGGTCCTTGAAAATCATATTTACCAACCTTTGATAGGTGGCTCCTGCATTCTTGAGACCAAACGCCATAACAAGATAACAAAAAATACCAAAGTCAGTAATGAATGATACCTTTGGGATGTCATTCTTATGCATCTGATTGTATCCACTAAATCCATCCATGGAGCTCAGCATCTTATGACCAGTAGTAGCATCTATCAATGTATTTATCCTCGGCAACGGGAAACAATCCTTTGGGCATGCATCATTTAGATCGCTAAAGTCCTTGCACATTCTCCACTTTCCATTAGCCTTATTTACCATTACAGGATTTGCTAACCATTCTGGGAATTGTATCTCTTTGATTAAACCGACATCTAAGAGTTTCTCTACTTCTTGCTTAATAGCTTTCTGCCTCTCCGGAGCAAAACTTCTTTTCTTTTATTTCACAGTCTTCCGATTTAGATCCACATTCAGCCTATGAGTGATCAGTTTCGGGTCTATACCAGGTATATCAGCTGCTGACCATGCAAATATATCATTATTCTCTTGTAAAAACCTTACCAACTTCCTTCTAAGGGGCTCCTCTAGTGATGCTCCTATGAAGGTTACTTTCTCAGGATCCTCGGGAGCCAAAGGAATCGGAACCAAATCTTCTACTGGCTTCCCTCTTTTCTCATCGTTCTCACGAATATCCAGATCTTCGATAGGCAGAACTTGCCCCCCAACTCCATCTGCCCTAAGAGAGGCCACATAACAACTCTTTTTCATCTTTTGATCTCCTCTCTATTCTCCAATCCCATTCCAGGTGGGAAACTTCATTACTGAATGGTAGAAAGAAGGGACTGCCTTGAAAGCATGTATTCCCGTTCTTCCCATGATTGCATTATAAGTTGATCTAACATTTACCACTACGAAGTCTAACATCTGTGTTGCTTGTCTTGGTTCCTGACCGATGGTCACTGGTAACTTAATTATCCCTTCCACAGGGCATTCCACTCCAGCAAATCCCTAAATCAGCATATCAGTTAGGGTTAATTGAGAATCATTATAACCCATTCTTATGAAGGTATCATGAAGCAAAATGTCCACTGAGGCACCATTGTCTACTAGGACCCTCTTCACTGGGTTATTCCCTATTATCGGTGTTATGACCAGAGGATCATTGTGTGGAAATTTAACATCCTCCAAGTCAGAACCATCGAACGTCATTGTGACTCCTGTCCTAGCCCTCTTCGGGGCTTCCCCGACAATATGCATAACTTCTCTAATATAGGCTTTCCTCGAGTTTCTGGATGAGCCCGCATTAGTTGATCCCTCAAAAATCATATTTATCACTGGCCCTCGGGGTCGTGGCCCTCCAAAGATTACATTTATCACCGGTCCCCTGGGCTGGGGATTTCACCCCTGATCGTCTTGATCCCTCCTACGATCATCGAAATTCTTTCTTCCATTGTTATTCATATCTCCTCCATCTCCAGTATAGTTACTCAACCTTCCTTTTCAAATGAGGAACTCTAATTCATCCTTCAATTGTCTACACTCATCGGTGTCATGACTAGCATCCTTGTGAAATCTGCAATATTTGCTCTTATCTAGCTTAGTAGGATCAGCCTTCAGAGGCTTAGGCCAACAAACATCTCTATCCTTCTCAATTTCCATTAAGATCTGACTTCTAGGAGCGTTCAACTTAGCATATTCAGTGAACTTTTGTCCAGGTCCTCCCTTCTTCGGGGTTGAATCATTGTTTTGCTCAGTTCTAGGATACTTGTCCTTAGCAATATATTCCAGACCAGTTTTTCGCTTTTTACCACCAGCGGGCTCGTTATTCACTACCGTCTTTCTCATGCTCTCCTCCACTTTGATATACTTCCCGGCCCTTTCTTGGAGCTGCAACATGATTTCAGGGGGGGCGCTTGGCTAATGACATCTTGAAGAACTCGTCCCTAATTCTCTGTTGCAGTGCTATCATAGCTACCTTGTCATCAAGGTCTTTGACCTTCAAAACTTCCTTGGTAAAACGATTCAAATAGTCTCTCAAGGACTCTTTTGCTCCCTGCACAATGTTCATGAGGGATGCTAAACTTTTCTTATGCACTCTCCCACTGATGAATTTCTTAATAAAAGCTTGACTTAGCTCTTTGAAGGACCCAATAGAATTCGGAGGCAAACGATTATACCATCTTTGAGCCATTCCTGACAGGGTTTGAGGAAATATCCGACACTTAATAGCGTCGTTCACGGGCTGCAGCAACAGTGCATTAGAGAATATCCTGACATGATTAGCGGGATCTCCGGTGCCATCATAAGCTTTGATGGTGGGCATCTTAAATTTTCTTGAGATATGGGCATTCATTATCTCTTCAGTGAAAGGTGGTGTGGGATCATCAGGATATCCTAGGGCAGAAGATCACTTGGATCAGCCCTTGGGACAACATCCCTTCTTTGATGCGGACCATCTAGGTGTATGATTGGAGGAGGATTTCTCCTCCTCTGTGGTAGTGGGGTCTGGGGGTCAGGTGCGCCTCCAGGTCGCGTTTCAGCCTTTGAATCTCAACCTCGTGAGCCCTGATTCTCTCCTGCACTTCTTGGGGATTCGTCCCTCGGGTGCTCCTAGGACGCTGGTTACCATCAGGCATCGGCTCCTTACTAGCACGCCTCCTTTTTGGGGCTACATCATCATCCGAAGATTCAGAGTCTCTCTCAGTGTAAGGGCCAGGGAATTCTTGATCCTCCGGGATAGAAGCCAAACCACGTATATATTGAGGCGTCTGCCCTTGTGCTTCACTCCGATTAACATGTCCACTTCCTTCAAACTCAAGGTATAGGGGCATCCCATATGGGGGGTTAGTGGTCACAATAGTAGAATACTCATACCCAACGGGTCGAGGATTCACAGGTGCATGTAGCTGCTGAAACTGGGAATTCGTCCCTTGAGGAGCCGGGGGGTTCGTCCCTTGTAAAGCTGGGGGATTCGTTCCTTGTGGTTGAGGCTCGGTTTCCACTATCGGGGTTCCTCCTTGGGTAGAGGCATAGGACGAGTGTGGGGGTATCTCCACCGTTGACGAAATTGTTTGAGTTGTTCCAGCTGGTATTCCTTCAGAAGCGTTGTTTCCACTCCGTGTTCTCACCGTGGTTTGTTATATGCTTTCCCACAGACGGCGCCAAATGTTATGGATTGAAAACTAGGGTGTATTAATTGTTGTATTTATTACTAAGGTTCGGGAGCTCAAGGCCTTTAATGGCTGCTCTCGTGTTTCGTAGCTTAATTTTGCCTTTACGAGATGACTACGTATCTCAGCGAATTAGAGAATCAAGCTAAAAGACGTAGTTCTGATTTGTGGGGTGAGGCCCCTTATATAGATGTTGGGAGTCCTTGAATTGGACTAGGGTTAGGAGACTTGGTGGACAAGTCTCTGAACTACAATGGACTTTGGAGTCCTAGGAAGTAGGAAACTGATTCCTTATCCTATGAGGTTTCTTGGAGGCCAATCTCCAAGGAATTGTATCCTTGTTTGGACTTTATCACCAGCTGATTTATCCCTTTATTAATTAATTACGAAATTAATTAATATTTAGGGTTTTGGACCCTTTCTAACGGGCTTAACTGTCAGCCTCATTCTGGTATAATTAATGTGATATTAACCACGCAATCAGGATTTATTTTGTTCCCTATCAAAAACTATGAACATATACGTGTATTAATATAATTATCATGAATTCATATCATTTAAAAAGGTATAAATAAAAAAATAATGAAAAAATTAAAAAAAATCAATTCAAAATATTTTTGTTTAAAAGATTGTATATTATTAAAAAAAATTGTTCATCTGACACACGGGTTTTAAGCTGGTATTTCAAAATTTCAAATCGTAAAAAGAATTATAATTTATCATTAGAATTTGATAAATTCAACCATAGAAGTCAAAATAGGATTTTATTTTCAAAAAGGGGCAGTAGTTGTAATGCATTAAAAAAAGTCGTAGTTATAATAAAATTTAAATGATGATTTCATCTTCAAATGATGTGATGGAATAGTTTTTTAATGTGTAATACCATGTGTATTAGAAAAAACGGTAAATATGATACTAGATTAAGCTAATTTAAGTTGTTCATTTATTTTTAAATACAGGTATCGACCTAATTAAAAATAATTATGATTCACTTCTTAATCGGCTTTCCCATGAATTTGCACAATTTCCGATCAGATTATTCTTAACAGTATGACTACTAGCGCTCAAACAATTCAATATTATCAAAATTAATCTTAACAGTATGATTATTCTTGTAACAAAATTGTACTGCACAGTAGGGGTGCATACATGGATTGTTTAAATCGACCCAAATCTACTCAATTTTCGGTTGATTAATCTAAACCGTTATAACTCGATATTTTATTGTGCTAAAAAAATATCTAACACGACTTTAATAGGTTGGATACGAATTTTAATTTTTTTTTTAACTAACCCAAATCAATCCGATTTTTGAATAAGTCATTATAGATATAACATACCTAATACAAAACATTCTAGTGCACAGTGCATATTAGATTTTCTTTTTCTTTTTGGAAGAGTATACTTTACCCCGCTGAAATAGACATACGCTCTCCTGGTGCAAGAAGAAAAACAAAGAGAACGTGTCAACAAACATGCTGTCAGTGTCTTGGATAATGATGCAGCAGCCTTAATTTTACATACCAATAGAAAGTTATACAAGGTTCCTATGTTTTGTACCCACATCATGATGCATTGCAGCAGCCTTGATTTCACAACCAATAGAAAGATAAAGGAGTACTTTACCTACACATTTAGATGTGTTTTTCTTTCGAATGAGTACATTGCCTCGCCTGAAATAGACATTTAGATGTTTTTTCCTTTCGAATGAGTACATTAAGAATATTTAGATGTATTCTGTTTGAGCTAGTGAGTAAAGGATGGGGTCTGATCGTCTGAGCATCAGTCGAACTCAGTGACCTATAACTATAGATAGGACCTTATCCAGAAAGCCAAAACCTATAAATTACCCAAGCACATTTAGCGAGACAAAAATCCTTGAATAACATGTACAAAAAACATGACGGAACACAAAAAAAAACATGGACAAAGTGCAAAGATCCACTTGAGATATGAGTACATTGATAGGCAATATTTCTTTTGCTTTTATTTTTTGTACTAGGTTACCATTTCCAAAAAAGTTATCATCAAATGCAGGTAAACAGAAATCCCAGAGACGTATAGCTTTCAATATTGATCTTCAAAAATGGCACTCAGTTATCTTTTCATTGTGACAAATTAGGAATCATTAATTTTACATCTGCCATGAGCAGAGTATGTTATACAAGCAAACTGGAAACCGTTGAGCAAGGTAACCTCAATTACAACTAGCCTTATAAGCCTCCCATCCTTGGACTCGATACTCCCTAGCTGCCTCTGCAGGGTTTGATGCCTTTATGATTCCACGGCCCACTATAATTATGTCACTGCCTCGATCAGCAATCACCTGAAACACCACATAATGTACCCTTATCACATTAGTATTCGTGCTCCAACTCTCAAGTTCAGTCTGCATTTTATAAATCGTAAGAAATATGCCAGCCACTTGACAGTTTAAGAAGGAATTATTTCATAAATTGACTGAAACACAGCAATGCTGTTCCGATCCATCCTAATCATACAAATGCCCAATAATTTCACCATGACACCATTTAAAACCTATTTTAACCTTTTCACTTTCTTCCTCGCTAACGATTAACACACAACACAAGCATCTCCTAATTGAAGTTAAGAATTGTTGATATAATAGGACAAAGATTAGTAGAAAAAAATCAGGAAAACTATTTCAAGCTTGACGTAACTAGGCCTAATTTCAACTTACAAGGTGCACGAGAGGTGTGCACCTCATGCAACATGGTCCATGAGGGTGTGCCCCCCACCCCTTCCCAAAAAAAAAAAACCCCAGGACTAGGTGCCAAAGGCACCCAAGTGTATATTTAACCTTGTGACATAAATTCAGCACCCGAGATTCAATATACACCGCCATTAGGATTTAGCACTATTAAGTAAAGAACCATTCTTTAGTATGTTAATTGAATGACAAAGATGACCAAATAAGCAGCAGAGAAACTTACAGATTTAGGTGTGTTATACTGCTGGCCTAGGGAATCGCCACCTTTTACCAACTGAACTCCAGGCGTTGCATGAATGAATGCTGGATTTAACTGTCCTGGCCATGATGCTGGATTGACAGAGATGAAGCCGATTACAAAATCTGAATGCTCTTCAGCAATTTTAACAGCTGCAGCAGTATAATCTCCTGTTGCAAGATTACCAGCAGAACTCATTTCCGCGAGCAGCAGTAGCCCCCTACCACGAGGCAAACCCTACACCATAAGCAATTCACAGGTAAGAAATAAATTTTGAAGACTTGCATATTGCTTACACGGTCAAAATTGAAGCAAATCAAAACCTTTAATTTCAAGCCATCCACAATTCCAGGACCAGGGATAATATGACAATTGACAATATCAGCCCAATCCAGTATACGAAAGACACCTCTGTAAAAAAAATGGTGAGCCGAGGCTGGGTAATTAAAGCAGGCAGTCAGGCACAAAATGGAATTTATTCATACCAAGTGTAGAACCAATCCTTACCCTTCATACTGCATTGTCACTGTATTACCAATATCAGCAAACTTACGATCCTCAAAGATCAGGAAATTATGCTTTTCTGCAAGCTACAGAAAATGGAGGTAATCATTAGTAAGTCTATGGTAATGTTTGTTACAAATACTATATTACACAGCACAATTCTGAGTCTATAGTGAGTTAGACTAGCTTTCAATACGATGATCTGCAATAAAATCCACCCTACCAAGTAAATCAATCTAATGCTAGGTTATTAAAACTTAGCTTGAAATTCTTATACTCGTAAACTAGCGGATTATGGTGATACACCCTGGGCTAAGTTACAAGGTGTGACAGAACCAAACTGAAAGTAAATTGCTGATTTTTGGAAACGAAAATACTGCCAGACCCACAAAAAAATGTATTAGAACTGCAAATTTAACAAGGTACCAACATCAATCAACAAAAGGAGGTAAAAGCAACAGTGCACAATGGAACTTCAGATGCAAATATTAATGTGGAGAATGAGATATACCGAGCGAAGCTTAGTTCCAAAATCCGAGGTAAAATCAGGAAGAATATCTACATGTGTTTTCAATAAACAAATTTCTGGTCCAACCTGCATGAACATTGAACAGTCAATTTTTAGCAACTACTTAAATTAGGCTAGCTTAATAGAGACATGGTTCAATTGTTAAACACACCCTAATTCCGAAATATGAATAACAACTTAAAATATTTAACGCAGAAATAGCAACGGATTCAGTTCCAGCAGACAATGATATGAACAGGTTTCTCTTGCTTATTTATATAAGTGCAGGGCATTGATTCCTGTGACTGCTTGAGGCTTTAAACTTAATCCATGCACACCTACATGACTACATTGACATCACACACACACACAAATATATAATCCCGGTCTTTATATGATAAGATTCACCCGAAAAGTTTTGACTTTTCACCCATTTCTCACACTGTATTTTTTACTAACTTTCTTGACTAGCCCGTATAAATCAGAGCTCATCACGAATATACTGATATACAAGTATACAACAATAATAAGCAAGTCAGCATTAGTAACATCAAAAGTAAATAATAACTTCATATCCGACAACAAAATCAAACATAAAAGTTAAATATGAACATCACCTTATCAGCAATATCAAGAAGTTCAGCAGCAGTTGCAACATCAGCAGCCAAACACAAATTACTCTCCTTCTCCATCATAACCCCAAACAACCTCTTCCCCATTTCATTCTTCATCATCTTAACTCTCTCCCCATACACCAACCTCCCCTTCTTCTCCACCACCTTAACTTCCACCGGTACCGCAACCTTCTTATTTTCCTCCAAAAACTTCAAAACCATTCCTTCCATCTCCTCTGAAACCCTCCCTCTAAGTTTCAAAATCCTAACCATCTCACTCAACTTGACCATTGCATGTAACTCAATCCCATTCTCCTTCAAATTCTCCCTCCCACCTTGCTCTCTATCAATCATTACCACCACATCCTTAACCTTCAACCCTGCCGCTCTCAACGGCCCCGCTGTCTCCAGCACCGAGGCCCCACTCGTAACCTAACCACACAAAACCACAAACATTACACACACACATTACTGCCAATCTACATAACCTTTAATAGTACAAGCATTAGTTCAAATTCTCCGGAGAACCAATAACTTCTCTATCGTATAATACACACACTAACACTACTACCAAACCACAAAAACCTATAATCATAAAAATGAGAACTATTTTTCCAGAGAACCAATATCTTCTCTATCATATTACACACACACTACAACCAGACCACATAAACCTTTAACCATACAAGCATACGTTCAAATGAGAACTTATTTGTCTGCAAAAGCAACACTTCTCTATTGTATTATAACTAATATCATGTCCCATAAAACTCGTTACTAACATTTTAATCTCCAATAAAAGTGATAACCTTTACACATCAAGAATTGCATATTGACTACCCCAAAACATTACTGAATCTTCGATAATCAACCAAGTCTGATCAGCTTACATAAATTTCTACCAAACCACAAAAACCATTAACCATACAAGCATACTTACATTCTCCATAAAACCAAGTAACCAATGCCTTCTCTATTGTATTATAACTAACATCTTATTTGATAAAATTCGTTAATAATTTTAATCATATTCACATGAGAGTAGAGAGAATTAGTAACTTTTCTATGGTATTATAACTAATATCATATTCCGTAACATTAACATTTTAATTGCCAACAAAAATAACAACTACATACGAAGAATATGTGCATTGAATATGAAAGATAAAAATACCAAATCTTCGACAATCAAACAAGTCTGATCAGCTTTAAAAACACCTTCAATCGCTTTGGCAGTACCATAATCCTTAACTTCTTTACGGCGCATAAGCATAGGAATATTAGAACAAGTAGAAATACAAGTAGCGATGGGAAGAGCAGTATAAGGGACGCCACAAACAACGTCGTAAGGAGAAGTGGATTGAGAAATTAGGGTTTGGGAGATTTGGGAAAGGAGAGTAGGGTAAGAAACGATTAAACGGAGGTCGATGTAAATAGGGGAGGAGATGCCGGATTTGAGCTTGAAGTTGCCGAATTTGACGGCAGAAATGTCGTGGAGTTGGAGGATTAGAGACTCCATCGAGGGGGGTGTTTGTGGCGAAGGTGATGATGACATAGTGATTGTTAGAGTGAAAGAGAGAGTGTGAGTGTTTGTAGCTGCACAAGACTGTGTTTGTGGCGGCTTGGGAGTGTAACGATATGTTGTAACTTGTAATTGCGTTCTTCTTAGGTTTTTCTATGTTTAAAATGCAGTCCTCACTCCGTATTTCGAGACTTTTATAATGTATATTTTCATAAATTTTTTTTAATTTTTTTTTTCAAAAATTTAATTATAAAACTTTTATTTAAAAAAAATTAAAAAAAATATTACGGAGCTATGTTTTAAAGAAATATTGAAAAGCGTGCCGAAAAATAATGTATAGAATTCAATAAGACATATGAAGTAATGAACTCTTAAAGCACCAATTTGATGTAACTTTTATACTCTATAGGTGTGTAAATCTCTTCTCTTCTATATATAATTGAAGAAGAGGCGATAATACTATTGAGATTAAAAAGTCACATCGAAAAGATTAAACTACCTTATTTTTAAATTTTAATATTTATATAAAAGATGTGAAGTCTCATTGAAAAGATTCAGGAAATCAAACTCGAGATATTTTATTCACATGTACAACCTCGTACCACAACACCATATTGTCACGTGTGCTTTTAATTATACACATAATATGTAAGTATGCTAAATGAATATGTTATTTAACTTTAAAGATAGTTACTTAATTTCACACAAAAAAGATAGTTACTTGAATATTTGTACAGTTAATTTCAAAAAATTAAATTCTAGATATAAAGTTAGGCATAGTACATGAGTGGATTATTATCTTATTTATTAATCATTTTTTAGTTGGAAAATATATCTCGTATATTTTTAACATTTTTTTAGTATAAAAGTAATTAAAATGTACATATATAATTTTTAAAGAAAATATTGAAAATGGAATCGCTTATATATAAATAATCTATATTGGTATGTCATATTTAGATAAATTCGAATTATAATGAGTCAATGTATTTTAGTTTATTTCGAATTTGAAATCGAAACTTGGCCCATTATCCAAAAAATACTCAAAATTTAATTGCATGACCCGGACGAAAAATATCGTCACATTCTACGTTTAGTAAATTTAAATTACAAATTCGGCGAGAATATCTTATCAATAATGTGAATTTTTTTAATATAGTATGTTAAAATAAATTAATGTGTTTGAGGTCTTTATATGATCATTTCAATTGATTATTTGTATTAAAATTACTAACTTCACTGGTAGCGCATAATTATTTTTGGGACTTGTCCCGATTTTAAAAATATCAAAATTTGATACAAGATTTCACGAGATTTGTTAAATCGATTTACAAATTTACAAATTTACAAATTTATAAATAAATGTCAATTAAAATAATTTATGATTATTTAAATAATTTTATGATTAGAAAATGGGGAATTATATTTAATTTCATTAAATTTGAATAAATATCTATAACATAAAAGGCATATAATAATTTCAAATATGAAAAAAATTATTTTAGATTTAAATGATGTTAAATATGCTTGATTAAATTAAATAATTGATTACGCATAAATTATTATTTAAGCCTAATCGTCATGTTTGACGTGGGCGCATGTAAACTCCTGTGATTTTAATATAATTATAGTGTATTTGTAAAATAAAAAAATTGACCATGTATCACGAAACATATTATAAAATTTCATAATTTTATACAATAGTCATTAAGGGTGCTCATGGATTACAAAACCCGACCTAATTGGTCGTACCTGACACAAACCGACCCCAACCCAACCCCAAAAAATTCAAACTGAACTTCAATCTAGTTAAAAATTAATAAATTTGAATTAAATGAGTTTAGTTAGGGTTTTGTGTCGATTTCTAGGACTTCTACAAGGCCCATGTCGATATGTGGAAAGGTAGATGTCGACATGTAACTTAAAGATGTTAAAATTTTTTAAGGCAAAAGCCACATGTCGAGTAGAACCATGGCTTTGGTCGACTTCTGACTCCTTCCATGGCTCATGTCGACATGTACCTATGATAAGGTCGACGTCTAGGCTCCTTGGAAGGTCTATGTCGATATCCAAGGTGACACCATCCCTAGATCGACATTTAGGCTTGAAATCATGAATATTTCCAAAGTAAACTACTATAGTAAGTATAAAGAAAAGCATGTCGACATCTAGAATCTCTTACATATTCATGAATCATCTTTATTGGTTAAAATCAACTTTATTACTTGGCTCTGATGTGGCCACGTATTAAAGTTGGCTTTCAAGTCTACATTAAAGAAGTAGAGGCATTCAATTCAGTTAGAAACAATGGTATGGTTCCGCTCTTCTTCTTCCTCGCCGAGAGGAAAAGAAACAAGAAACAAAGATACACAGAGAAACAATGATACACAGAGAAACTCAAACTCAAAGTTTATCAATTAATCTTCTCACCGAAAAAATATTACAATACTCAATTTTACTCTTGTATATTCTTAGAAACATTATATTCGTGATTCGGTAATTAAATCCTTAGAGAAAAAAATTGTAGAATATTGTATATGATTTAATTTGTTGATCTTTGTAGAAGTAAGAACATTGTTGTTCTTGGATTGTAACTGATTAATTTATTCATCAGAGTGTATATAGAAACACCCTCGAGAATTTATATATGAATATATATTTCTACGAATATCTTGTGTTCTTCATTTTAATGTCTCAAACACTATTCACCTCAAGAACATGGAATCACTAACCGAACACCAAATTATTTCTCCGCAGAAGATTCAAAAGAATAGTTACACAGTGTCAAACAACAAGTTGTTCTAGTGTAATCAGTCACAAACAACAAGTTGTAAGCAGTACAAATAACAAGTTGTTTGAAGTGGCAATCAACAAGCTGTTATAGAGTCATCAAGACAACCAGCAAGCAATCAACAAGCTGTTATTCATTCGGATTTTTTTTTAATTTAGCGAGTATCGTATTCAACCCCTCTTTGTACGATACTTCGGGACCTAACACCCCCTTTAACCATATAAGATAATGATTGTAGTCGCGATAAATTGAACCTGAGTCTCTTCATTTTATAATATTATTTTTAAAATTATTAATATACCCATAGAGATCAAACCATGACCACATTGACTTTTTATGCCAATTATATATAGGTGATGTGCAAGATATGCCTGTATAATAACAAGATTAAGTCATATTGACAGCCCTAAAATTAAGTTGTATTATAATTAATATTTATATTTTGTAATTGTATTCCTTGAGTCTATAAAAATGTTTAATAGATTAGACTGTGGGATTTTTCTGTGAACAGTTTTCAAGTTAAGGAATAAACTCTGAAAGAAGATCAATTCTTAATCATGCCTTAGAGAAAAGTGTAACAGCTTGGAGTTTAATAATGATATTCTAGGAAAAATGTTCTAAGTCAAGATATCGACAAGTCACAGATCAAGGGATATCCAAAAGTCTGTCGAGAAGTATAAAATGACTTGTAGAGAAAACCCATGAGATATCGACAAGTCATTTCTGCTGTAGAGATCTCAGATATCGACAAGTCAAATGAAGATGTAGAGAACTGGAGATATCAACAAGTCAATACCTCATGTAGAGATCTCAGAGATATTGACAATTCAAAATGTGTATGTAGAGATCTCAGAGATATCGACAAGTCAGTTCTTCATGTAGAGATCTCAGAGATATCGACAAGTCAAATCTTTATGTCGAGAACTCAAGATATCGACAAGTCAAAAGCCTAGATCGAAAACTAGAGATGTTGAAAAGTTATCTACATGTCGAGAACTAGAGACCT
This sequence comes from Apium graveolens, assembly GCF_009905375.1. Lineage (NCBI taxonomy): Eukaryota > Viridiplantae > Streptophyta > Magnoliopsida > Apiales > Apiaceae > Apium > Apium graveolens. The sequence goes on from NC_133652.1 coordinate 147,261,311, forward strand.
CGACAAGTCATTTACATATGTCGAGAACTCGAGATATCGATAAGTCATTTTACTTATCGATATGTCACTTCTCTACAGAACAAAAAAAGATCTCGATATACTATCTCAAATTTAGAATACAGACAAGTTCAAGATTCAAGATTATCAGTCAACAAATAATTCATTCACTGAACTGGAAAGACTACAAAAGCAGCTTGAAGAATACAAGATCAAGGGTCAAGATTCACTGGATAAAGGATGGTCACAGACCTGCAAGATTCTGCACAAATTTACTAACACCAGAAAAGAAAATAGACATGGTTGCTTTAGAAATTGGTTTAGTGCATTTTAATGCAAGTTTTGTAAACCCGTGTTGTAGTCTATAAAGAATGTACGGGTCCTTAGTTTAGAAGTAACAAATAGATCTAGAAAAAATTTGTATTCTCTCAAAAATTATAGTTGAGTTCTTATTTTTCTAAGAACACGGATTTGTAGCAAGACAAATATAATTAATACAATTAAGTGAGTTTTTGATATATTGTGTTATGTGTGTTTGCTGTTTATATTATATCTCTATAATTCTTAACTGCTGTGTTCAACCATAATTCAAACAGTTTTGATAGCCAAGTAAAATATAAGAAACACATTCACCCCCTCTCTGTGTTACATTTCTTTGCATTCAATATCTAAAAAGTGGTATCAGAGCAAAATCTGAAAGAAAATAAATAAAGATCTTGGAAGAATGAGTGCTCAGAAATTAAGCAGTATCAAGATACTTGTCTTTGACAAGGTCAACTACACACTATGGAAAAAGAAGATGATGTTGTTCATAAAGATGACCAACCCTATGCACATTCAGATTCTCAAAAATGGCCATTTCATTCCCATGGAAAGGGTTCATGAATCTACAGATGGAGGCATGGCCAGCACATTATACACCTAAAGACCCCTCAACCTACACAGAGCCTTAAAAATGAAAAGTTGCACTGGATAGCAGTTTACAACTCATACTGATTGAGTCTCTTTATAATGTAATGTACAATAACATTATTGTGAGTCTACTAAACAGATCTGGGAGAAATTTGAAATACTGTGTGAGGGAATAGAAGAGGTTAGATCTAATCGAAGAAGGATCTTGGTATCACAGTATGAGGGTTTTATGGATAAACCTAAGGAAAGTGTAACTGATGTTTTTGAAAGATTCACTAAGCTGATAAATGATTTGCAGCTTCATGACAAGTATTATGAAGCTAAAGAGGTCAATCTTAAATTTTTGCTCACTCTTCCTAACCATTTGGAACAAATGATATCTGCTATTAGAGTAGAAAGAGATTTAAGCAAAATGACTCTGGAAGTTTTATATGGGATCATGAAGACCTATGAGCTGGAAATATTGCAGAGGGAGTCATCGAGGGCTGGTCAAGATCATGTTGTTGATGGAACTAGTGCCTTGGTTGCCAATGACAGTAAATGATATGAAGATGAACAAGAAGCTCACACTTTAGTTGTTCAAACTATTGAGCAGAAAAATAAGGAACCACATAAACAAGTCATATTGGAGCTAAAAGAGGATAAATAGTATACTCTTGATGAACTGGATGAGATGGACTAGTCAATGGCTTACCTTGAAAGTAAATTATTTATCATAAGGGTTAAGAAGCCAAAGTACTTCAAGAAAAAGGGTCAGACATCCAACAACGACAACAATTGAAAAGGAAAAACTCAGTTCAACTCAGCTGGCAAAAGTGGCTACAAGACAAGATCTGTTGACAGATCAAAGATAAGGTGCTATAATTGTCATGAGTTAGGTCACTTGACCACTGAGTGTAGAAAGCCAAAGAAGGTAAAGGAAGATAAAGCTTACTTAGAATTGGAAGCAAAGTATGAAACACTCTTGAGAAAGCAACAGGGAAAGGCTTATATTGCAAAAGGCAAGAGTTGGGATGATACAGATGAAGAGGATGATAATGAAGAATATGGGAATTATGCTCTCATGGCTCTAGAGAAAGGAGAATCGTTTGAATCTAAATTAAAGGTACCAACTCTAATCATAATTGATTTATATGCAAGTCAATATAAAGTAAGTGTTGAGAAAATGAGTGTAGAGATGTTTCACATCCACACAAGTATGATGACAGCTACTAAGGAGGTAAGTAGGTTGTCAAAGATTAATGAGAAGCTTGAGATAGGGAAACAGGAGTTGGAGCTGCAGCTTGTTGGTCTTGAGACAATTAAGCAAGAAAATGAATATCTCAAGAACAAGCTTAAGTGTGCTAGTGAAGTAGAGGCAGTGTTGATAGAAAAATTGGAGAAGAATGATTTGAAGCTCAAATCATACAAGAATGCATCTCAGTTGGTTGGAAAATATCATGAGAAAAATAAACCATGTGCTAACATAGTTATTGGTTTGTACTATGAGACCTTGAATTCTCACAAGAAAGGTAAAGTTGACAAAGGAAAACAAACAGTGAACCATGATGTTCCTGTGATGCTGAAGAAAGTAAATGAACCTTTGTTCAAAGCTTGTGAAGTTGATTTCAGTGAAATTGAGTTGGTCATCAAGAAAGAAATTGCAGATGAAGATAATGAGAAGAATGATGCATAAACCATTTTTAATACTGAAAATGAAAAGAAGTCCATAGTAAACCATACTGCAAAGACACAAACCAAGAAAGCCAAAACTGAGAATGTTGGGAAAAAAAGAACAGAAATGAAAAAATAGGTGTAAACAATAGAAACAACTATACCTGTATTGTAGATGCTCCAAGGAAGCAATGACATAAATGTGGCTCAATAAATCATCTAACTCACCTTTGTAAAAAGGCATTTAGTGAGCCAAATATTGGAGCATGGAAGTACAATGAGGCACTGGCTGGAGATCCCTATTCCTTTTGTGATAAGTTTGATGAAGGTTATGACAAGCTGTCATAAATTGAGAAAAGATCTCAAGGAAGTAAATCTTGGATCTATAGTTAGAAAGGATAATGATAATTAAACAATGAATAATGTTCTTTTTGGAAGCTCAAACTCTAGTTCTGCAACTTCTGTGAAAAAGAAGAAAGTACCCAACACTGCTTGGATAGATAAACATACTTAATCCTCATAAATTCATATGGATCATTGATAGTGGATGCTCCAGGCACATGACTGGTGATAAAGCCCTGCTATCACAGTTGAGGAGATGGTTGGCCCAGTGGTGACTTTTGGAGACAACAACAAAAGATTCACAATGGGATATGGCAAGTTGATTTCTGGAAATATTGTCATTGAACATTATCACTGGTTGCTGGTCTTGAAGTAAATCTTCTCAGTATCATCCAGTTCACAAAAAAAGATTTCAAGGTAATATTTGACAAAGAAGATTGTTCAATCACTAGCAAGAAAACTGGTGAAGTTGCTTTGAAAGGAGCAAAGAGAGGAAACATATTTATTACAGACTTAAATTCAGCAAACAAAGATGGAATATGTTGCTTCTACACCAAGGCATCCATTCAGCAAAGCAAGCTATGACACAAGAAACTCTCTCACCTGAATTACAAAGTAATCAATACCCTAGTGAAAAAGAAATTAGTGAGAAATATGCCAAATCTGGAATTTGCTCAAGATGAAGTTTGTGAGGCTTGTCAAAAAGGCAAAATAAAAAGGTCTAGTCATAAGAGCAAGACTGTAAATTCTATAAGTGCACCATTGCAGCTTATTCACATGAACCTGTTTGGACTAGCTAATGTCTTATCTATTTCCAGAAAGAAATATGCACTGGTGATGGTGGATGACTACTCAAGATACACTTAGGGTGGAATTTATGCATTCAAATGATGAAACTTCACACATCATTATTGAACACATAAAAAAGTTGAGAAGCAAGCTGAGGATCAAAATTGTGTTAAAATTTGAGAAGTGATAATGTCACAGAATTCAGGAATGCAGCTTTAAGTGAATTCTGCAAAGACAGGGGCATTGTTCAAGAGTTTTCAGCTGCAAGAACACCTCGGCAAAATGGTTCGGTTGAAAGGAAAAATATAACTCTAGCTGAAGCTGCAAGAATAATGCTGCAAGATGTTAATTTTATAACGACTCGTGCATTTCTGTGATATTTAAATGTGTAATTACTGAATAATTAAATAAATAAACTATGTGCATGGGTTTTGACAACTGGATATTATTTTTATTAATATTTTTTTATTAATAACTATGTGTGATTATTGATGTTCGAGGATCATTTGTGTAATTAGTTGTGACGTTGTGTTATTTTGTTTTATAGTTAAAGGTGATTTAATTCAAAATTTATTTCCACAAATATATGGATTATCTCTAAAATCATTTTTATTACTTCATAATTTTATTTATTATTTTTAGGAGTTTATAAAATGTAGAAATCAATAATTTATTGATTATCTATCTTTAAATGATTTTATGATTGCATTTAATTGTAAAATTAGTATTTAATTCCAGAATTCTTCAAAAATTGCGAAATTTGTATTTTATTACGTTTGGAATATTTTGAGAATTTTAAAATTTTTTTGGGAATTTTTGGGATTAATTTCACCCGCGCGTCGATTCGTTAAATTGATAATGACGGGTATAAATTGCGTTTTAAAAATTGGTTTAAAATCTCGAAATTTAGTTTTTTAGTAACTTTGGGATATTTACAACATTTTAAAGTTAATTTGGTAGCTTTATGGTCAGTTTTAATCGCAAGTTCATTCGATAAAATTGTATAACACAGGACAAAAATTGGAATTTCAGTCAGTGAGGGGGGGACACGTGTTATTATTTCAGCAAATTTTGATGTGTGTCCTGTTTTGATTGGTGGTAACAGCTCACCAAAAACTCACCCGTGTAAACCCCCCGGTCTCTTCTCTCTCGCGTAATCTCTCTCTATACTTTTCTCTCTCAATCTCTCTCTCTCTCTCTCTCTATTCCTTTCTCTCCCTCTCCTTTCTTTCCCTGTTTCTCCCTTTCCCCGCCGATCTTTCCTTTTCTCCCATTTCTGTTTCTTGGTAAGTACTGCCCTGCTTGTGCTGTGCCGTCGAGTTCCGTTAATTGCCGCCATGATCTTGTTCTTTTCCGACATATACGTATGTATATGTGCGGGAGGTGTTCAGTTGGTGGCGGTATTGTTTGAGTTGTTGCTGTGTGTTGTGTTGTATATGACTGACTTACTTTTCCGGCTTATTATTTTCCGGTTACCTTGCCCTTATTTTCCGGTTGCCCTGTTTGGTTCTGGTGTAGTACGCACGTGTGTATACTTGTTTCAATTCAATTTTCCTTCTGAAATTCTTGATGAATTAATTAATATTTTTGGGTCCGATTAATTTATTGATTTATCGATGGAATTTACGTAGGATGCCCGGTATAAACGGGAACCCGTAAATTTTATCGTCGTTGGCAATGAGCTTCGGCAAGCCGACGGTGGACGGTGATGAATATTTCCGAGTCCTACGATTTAAAATACAAAATATGATTAAAATATAAAAATACGGATAATAACGATTAATAAGTATATTTGATTGGTGTATGTAAATTGAGAATTGACATTGTTGGTTGAATCGGTGGATGGGACTTGGACAATTGGATTTTTAGTGATTGTGTTGTGATTGATTTGACGTCGGGACGTTCGACGGGTTAGCCGATAATTAAAACAGGTGCTGCCCGATTTCCGGAAAATTAAATTACGGAAATACGAGGCCGTACCCAATGACTATTGGAACGTCGATCGGTTATATGTAACTACTTTATACGAAACCTGATTATGTGTTGTGATGAAATACTTTGCGAAAACCGATAACCCTAATTTTCGTAAAAGGACAAATGTACCTATTTTCTAAAAACGAACACCGAACCGACTTTCAAGGACGTGAACCTTAATTGATATATGTATTATTATATTAAGAATGTTACGAGTCGGGTTTGTTAGCGTACGGGGAGATTGTTATCGAGGATAGTCAAGCGTATTCGGACGTCTAATTTAGGGTATTTCGATTCCTGTAGGTTCCAGTCGAAATCCTTAGCATCTCGGTCGGTGCAAAGCCAGCCAATAATAGTTGTTAAAGCGTATTAAGGCAAGTACCCCTGACCATATCCTTATGGTTCATCATATATGAATATATTGTTGTTTTATTCTCGTAGTGGAACAGAACGTTTTAAGTTACGTATCCCTTGTGTTCAAGTTGTTTTATTAACTTGTGTTTTAGGGGAAAGTAACTTCTGAAAATACATATCTCTAAATTTTGAATAAAATGAAAATGTTTTGGAAGTGTGTTGTGATATAATTGTTTTGACAAGAGATAGGTATGCGATTTGGAAAACTGGATAAAAATGATCAGATAATTGGATGAGTGTGCGCAGGAGGCCCGTAACGGCCTTGAAGATAGCGTAAAAGGCGAAGTGGTTGCGCACCCTATTATAACCACCAACCCAGCGTGATAGGGACCTAGCTAGTCTCTGAGTTCCGGAACAAGTTTCATAGGATAGCCAAGATAGAGTTATCCTATGGAGATAGCCTGATCAGCTGTCTCACCAGGGATCATCCAATACATTTATATCTGAGCAAGTTTTATGGGTCCTGTGATGGGACATGTTTTATAGGTCCTGTGATGGGACAAGTTTTATGGTTCCCGTAACGGAACAAATGATTTTGGGTCCCCGTAATGGGACAAATGGTTTTATGGTTCCTGTAATGGAACGGAAGATTTGAAAATGAAAGTAGCATGCTAAAATTTAACTCTGGTATTTATACAACACAGTTAATAAAAGGTTTTATAGAGCATGCTAGCTATTGAGATCCAGTTTTCAACAGTTCATCGGTTTTTCATCTGTTTACACTTGTTTTACTTGTTTTCTACTAACAAGTTATGATTTCTATTCCTACAATTATTTATTATAAACTGTTTTAATTAATATTCATATAGTGGTACTGCTGAGCGATTGATCGCTCACTCTTGCAAATATGTTTGTATATTTTCGCATTGCAGATGCCTAGGAGATGTTGTTATCTTGGTAAAGGCCATTTTCTAGTTTCTCCTGTGTTGAGCTCCTCTGAGTGGGTTGTGTCTGACCAAGTGTGGTCTGTGAGTTGCTGTAGAATAATAGTTATGTCAGGTTATTTTCGATAAGTTGGGTTGTAATAAGTGTGTAACCTAAGTTATACTTGAACCTATAAAAGATCTTGTGGAAGAGTTGTTTATATTGAAATAAATAAGAGTTGATTGTATTATAATTATAGTTTAATATTGTTAGTGACGTCAACTCCTAACCCGGGGTTGGGACCGTCACAGGTTGGTATCAGAGCTACAGGTTTGAGTCCGTGATTTAGGTTAGGAATAGAGTCGGAAAGGTGGAAAGTTGGTGTATAGGGTGTGAATCAGCAACTCACATCTAGAGGAGCAAGTTTAAGAGTCTAGTTGAGGGTTCTAAGGTGTAGTCCTGGCATATTTTGAGGATTCTGGAACTGCCCTGATCTTTAGTGTATTTCCCTAATATAGGTGCCACTGGTAACGACCGATATAGATTCCTAGATATTCATTCCGTGAAAACGAGTCCGAGTACGTGAATTTAGTTAGTAGGCTGCGATATTAGTTGGTGGCTGTTATAAGTATTGGTGCATGCTGCTAGTGTCATGCTGTTATTATTGTTGTTATTTTTATTATTGCAATTGTTGCTGATTTTGTTAAATCTAGCCACTCATTACAGTCGGACCCCAACTAATTGAGGGTGGGAATATTTTATTGCGGCAGCATTCTTTTGGCACATGAAAATGTTGCTACCTGGGGGCAATTCTTTTAAACTGAAACCATTTGTTATATTTCAGGAGAATGCCGCCCAAGAAGAATATCCCGTCCAATTCCCCTAGAAGAGCTTCTGAAGGGCCCCTAGTTATGGGTGAGTTGCTAGATTTGCTGCGCCAACAGTCTAATCAAATGGCCCAGCAGCAAGAACAATTTTAGCAGCAGCAACAATTTCTGCAATAATAGCAACAGCAGCAACAGTTCATACAGCAGCGACATCAACAAATTCAACAGCAACAACTGCAGCTTCAGTAGCAACCTCAGCAAAGAGAAGTGAACCAAACTGTGAGTTTTAAATCTTTTCAGTCAGTAAAGTCCCCAGAGTTTAAGGGCGAGGTAGACCCAGTTGCTGCCAGAATTTGGCTAAAGGAAATGGAGAAAGCTTTTACCCTGACGCAGGTAAGTGATAATCTTAGATCAGACTATGCGAGTTATTTTCTCAAGGGTGAAGCGAATTATTGGTGGGAATCCACCCGGGCCGTGGAAGGAGAAGGCCCTGTTTACAGAGTTGTTTTTGGAAAAATATTTTCCGGACTGTTTGCAGAACCAGTTGGAAGTTGAGTTTTTGGAATTGAAGCAGGATAAAAAGAGTGTAGCCGAGTACGAGGCCAAGTTTACAGAATTGGCCCGATTGGTGCCTATGTATGTGAGTACTGAAGCTCAGAAAATGAAGAGGTTCCAGCAGGGACTGAAGCCAGAAATTCACAGTGGGGTTGTAGCCTTGCAGCTCAAGACATATCCCTCTATATTTCAAGCCACTCTAGTAATTGAAAGCGATCAGAAGTTGGCAGCCAAGGAAAAGGGTGATAAGAAGCGAAAATCTGAAAGTATTACTGGTGAGACGAATCCAAGAGGATCCAGTTAGAGGTTTCCAAAGCGGTTTGGCCAAAACAGGAATAAAAGATTTAGAAGACAGAATTTTCCTCAGGCTAGGCCTTCTACCACCTCAGTTGCCTCCACTCCAGCTCAGTCATCAAACTCAGTAATGGATTGTAAGATATGTGGGAAAAGACATAGTGGCCCGTGCAAAAGGGATGTTCAGTGCTTCAAATGTCATCAAAAGGGTCATTATGTATCAGAGTGCAATACAGAGATACTCGCAGTTACCTGCTACAACTGTGGTAATGTGGGACATGTTGCTCGGAATTGTAAGACAACTACTCAAGGTACTGCATCTCAAGGACCGGCATCCAGCACAGCTAAAGCCAGAACTTTCAAAATGACGAAAAGGTCCAATGCTCAGGACTTGGACGTAGTGGCAGGTACGCTCTCTCTCAACTCCGTACCTGTTAAAGTTTTATTTGATTCGGGAGCATCTAAGTCTTTTATATCAAAGGATTGTGTGGTTAAAATAGACTTACTGTTAGAAGATTTGGCTGAACCTTTGACTATAGAAGTAGCCAATCAGGATAGAGTTTCTGTGAGTCAGTTTTGCCCTAAGTGTCAATTGGAAATCCACGGGTATTCTTTTCCGGCTGACCTAATACCCTTTGAGCTAGGAGAGTTCGATGTGATTTTAGGAATGGATTGGTTGTCCCAGTATAAGGTAAACATTGACTATAAGAAGAAGACAATTGTGATGGTTACCGAGAATATGTTAAGGTAAATTATCAAGGACAAAGGCAAGAAAATAAATTTCTCTCGATATTAAAGGAAAAGAAATTGTTAAGACAAGGATGCGAAGCTTACTTAGCATATGTGGTAGATGTGGAGAAAGAAGTACCTGATCTAGAAAAGATTCCAATAGTAAGGGAATTTCCAAACGTTTTTCCAGATGAATTGCCCGGATTGCCACCAGATCGTGAGATTGAGTTTTCCATTAATTTAGTTCCTGGAGCAGAATCAGTTTCAAAGACTCCTTATCGCATGGCTCCAGTAGAAATGAAAGAACTAGCTAAGCAACTCCAGGAATTATTGGACAAAGGCGTGATTATGCCAAGTGTATCTCTGTGGGGTGCTCAAGTTCTATTCGTAAAGAAGAAGGATGGAAGTATGAGACTGTGTATCGATTATCGGGAGTTAAATAAGTTGACCATTAAGAATAAGTATCCCCTGCCAATGATGGATGACCTGTTTGACCAACTTAAGGGAGCGTGTTGTTTCTCGAAGATTGACTTGAGATCGGGTTATCATCAATTAAAGATTAAGCCTGAAGACATACCAAAGACTGCATTCAGAACCCGATATGGACATTATGAGTTCTTAGTGATGTCGTTTAGATTGACCAATGCACCAGTCGTTTTCTTGGATTTAATGAACAGGGTGTATAAAGAGTATTTGGATAAGTTTGTAATTATATTTATTGATGACATCCTCATCTATTCGAAGACTAGAGAGGATCATGCTAACCATCTAAAGATTGCCCTGCAAAGGCTAAGAGAGAAGCAGGTGTATGCTAAGTTTTCGAAGTGCGAATTTTGGTTGGATGAAGTTCAATTCTTAGGTCATGTAGTGGGGAAAGATGGAATTAAAGTGGATCCCGTAAAGATCGAGGCTGTATCCAAGTGGGAACAACCGAAGACCCCGACAGAAGTCAGAAGTTTTCTTGGATTAACAGGTTATTATCGAAGATTTGTAAAGGATTTTTCCAAGATTGCGACTCCATTGACCAAGCTGACCAGGAAGAATGAGAAGTTTATTTGGACGGAGAAGTGTGAGGAAAGCTTCCACGAGTTGAAAAAGAGATTAGTAACAGCTCCAGTACTAGCATTGCCATATGAGACAGGAAACTTCGTAATCTATAGTGATGCTTCCTTGAAAGGTTTGGGTTGTGTGTTGATGCAATATGATAAAGTCATTGCTTACACCTCCAAACAGTTATAGCCTCATGAGTAAAAGTATCCAGTACATGATCTGGAGTTGGCAACGATTGTGTTCGTGTTGAAGTTGTGGAGACATTACTTGTACGGAGAAAATTGCGAGATTTATACGGATCATAAAAGCTTAAAGTATATATTCACCCAGAAGGATCTAAACATACGACAACGGAGATGGCTAGAACTGATTAAGGATAATGATTGTTCCATTAATTACCACCCAGGCAAAGCCAATATAGTGGCGGATGCCCTGAGTAGGAAGGAAAGATTGAATGCGATCAAAGTTTTCGAGGAACTCGCCAAAGAATTGGAGAAGCTGGAAATTAAAGTTCGAGTGCCAGAAGAAAATAAAGGACAATTGTATGAGATCACTTTTCGGTCAGAATTGATGGACAAGATTAAGAAGTGTTAGGAAGAAATGATGGATCAATGATTAGATAGTTTAACTGGAGAAGAACTTTGCACACAAAAGGATAGCAATGGTATGTTTAAGTTTTCCTCGAGGATATGGATTCCCAATGTGACTGAACTGATGAATGAGATATTGCGGGAAGCTCATAATTCCAAGTTTTCCATTCACCCGGGAAGCACTAAGATGTACCAAGATTTGAAGATGAACTTTTGGTGGCCAGGAATGAAAAAGGAAATTACAAATTGGGTTAACAAATGCCATGTATGCCAGACAATGAAGGCAGAACATCAAAGACCAAGCAGATTGTTGCAACCTTTGGAGATTCTACAGTGGAAATGGGAAGAAATCGCGATGGATTTTGTAGTAGGACTACCAAAGATGAAATCGAACCATGATGCTATTTGGGTAATTATTGATAGATTGACCAAGTCTACACATTTCCTCCCGATCAATGAAAAGTATTCTTTGGACAGGCTGGTCAAATTATATTTGGATGAAATTGTGACCAAGCATGGAGTCCCTGTTTCAATTGTGTCTGATCGAGATCCAAGGTTTAATTCAAGATTTTGGATAAAATTCCAGGAATGTTTAGGGACTAAGTTGAAATGAGTACCGCCTACCATCCCCAAACAGATGGCCAGAGTGAAAGAACCATTCAGACAGTAGAAAATATGTTGAGAGTTTGTGCTTTAGATTTTAAAGGAAACTGGGATGATCACTTATCGTTAATTGAGTTTTCTTATAATAACAGTTATCATGCCAGTATAGGAATGCCGCCCTACGAAGCTTTGTATGGACGTAAGTGTAGGTCCCCTCTCTATTGGGATGAAGTAGGAGAGAAGAAATTATTAGGTCCTGAGTTGGTTCAACAAACTAAGGATGCAGTTTTATTAATTCGAAAAAGGTTGGAAGCAGCTCAAGATAGACAGAAAAAGAATGCAGACCTTCATCGAAAGAACATGGACATGGAAATAGGATCGTTGGTATTGCTAAAAGTATCGCCCTGGAAAGGATTTGTTAGATTTGGGCAAAAAGGCAAGTTAAGTCCTAGATATATCGGACCTTTTGAAGTATTGAGAAAAATTGGTAAAGTGGCCTATGAATTGATATTGCCCCCGTAGTTACAACATATCCATAATGTGTTTCACGTGTCTATGCTGAAGCGTTACATCCCTGATTCGAACCAAGTTATTGAATATGAACTCATCGAGCTTCAACCAGATTTGTCCTATGTGGAACGGCCAATCCAGATCCTAGATCGCAAAGAGCGAGTTCTTAGAAATAAGTCTATTCCCATAGTTAAAGTATTTTGGTGAAATCCTCGAGTGGAAGAGTCCACTTGGGAGTTAGAGTCAGATATGCTTGACAAATATCCTCATTTATTTAATTAGATTAGATTCTAAGGACATAATCTTTTTAAGGGGGAAGGATATAACGACTCGTGCATTTCTGTTTGATTTAAATGTGTAATTACTGAATAATTAAATAAATAAACTATGTGCATGGGTTCTGGCAGTTGGATATTATTTTTATTAATATTTTTTTATTATTAACTATGTGTGATTATTGGTGTTCGAGGATCATTTGTGTAATTAGTTGTGACGCTGTGTTATTTTGTTTTATAGTTAAAGGTGATTTTATTCAAAATTTATTTCCATAAATATTTGGATTGTCTCTAAAATCATTTTTATTACTTCATAATTTTATTTATTATTTTTAGGAGTTTATAAAATGTAGAAATCATTATTTTATTGATTATCTATCTTTAAATGATTTTATGATTGCATTTAATTGTAAAATTAGTATTTAATTCCAGAATTCTTCAAAAATTGTGAAATTTATATTTTATTACGTTTGGAATATTTTGAGAATTTTAAAATTATTTTGGGAATTTTTGGGATTAATTTCACCCGCGCGTCGATTCGTTAAATTGATAATGACGGGTATAAACTGTGTTTTAGAAATTGGTTTAAAATTTTGAAATTTATTTTTTTAGTAACTCTGGGATATTTAAAACATTTTAAAGTTAATTTGGTAGCTTTCTGGTCAGTTTTAATCGCAAGTTTATTCGATAAAATTGTATAACACAGGACAAAAATCGGAATTTCAGTCAGTGGGGGGGGGACACGTGTTATTATTTCAGCAAATTTTGATGCATCCCCTGTTTTGATTGGTGGTAACAGCTCACCAAAAACTCACCCGTGTAAACCCCCCGGTCTCTTCTCTCTCGTTAATCTCTCTCTGTACTTTTCTCTCTCAATCTCTCTCTCTATTCCTTTCTCTCCCTCTCCTTTCTTTCCCTGTTTCTCCCTTTTCCCGCCTATCTTTCCTTTTCTCCCGTTTCTGTTTCTTGGTAAGTACTGCCCTGCTTGTGCTGTGCCGCCGAGTTCCGTTAATTGCCGCCCTGATCTTTTTCTTTTCCAGCATATACATATGTATATGTTCGGTAGGGGTTCAGTTGGTGGCAGTATTGTTTGAGTTGTTGCTGTGTGCTGTGTTGTATATGACTGACTTACTTTTCTGGCTTATTATTTTCTGGTTACCTTGCCCTAATTTTCCGGTTGCCCTGTTTGGTTCTGGTGTAGTACGCGCGTGTGTATACTTGTTTCAATTCAATTTTCCTTCTGAAATTCTTGATGAATTAATTAATATTTTTGGGTCCGATTAATTTATTGATTTATCGATGGAATTTACGTAGGATGCCCGGTATAAACGGGAACCCGTAAATTTTATCATCGTTGGCAATGAGCTTCGGCGAGCCGACGGTGGACGGTGATGAATATTGCTGAGTCCTACGATTTAAAATACAAAATATGATTAAAACATAAAAATACGGATAATAATGATTAATACGTATATTTGATTGGTGTATGTAAATTGAGAATTGACATTGTTGGTTGAATCGGTGGATGGGACTTGGAAAATTGGATTTTTAGTCATTGTGTTGTGATTGATTTGATGTCGGGACGTTCGACGGGTTAGCCAATAATTAAAGCAGGTGCTGCCCGATTTCTGAAAAATTAAATTACGGAAATACGAGGTCGTACCCCAAGACTATTGGAACGTCGATCGATTATATGTAACTACTTTATACGAAACCTGATTATGTGTTGTGATGAAATACTTTGCGAAAACCAATAACCCTAATTTTCGTAAAAGGAAAAATACACATATTTTCTAAAAACGAACACCGAACCGACTTTCAAGGACGTGAACCTTAATTGATACGTGTATTATTATATTGAGAATGTTACGAGTCGGGTTTGTTAGCATACAGGGAGATTGTTATCGAGGATAGTCAAGCGTATTCAGACGTCTATTTTAGGGTATTTCGATTCCTGTAGGTTCCAATTGAAATCCTTAGCATCTCGGTCGGTGCAAAGCCAGCCAGTAATAGTTGTTAAAGCGTATTAAGGCAAGTACCCCAGACCATATCTTTATGGTTCAACATATATGAATATACTGTTATTTTATTCTCGTAGTGGAATTGAACGTTTTAAGTTACATATCCCCTGTGTTCAAATTGTTTTATTAACTTGTGTTTTGGGGGAAAAGTAACTTCTGAAAATACCTATCTCTAAATTTTGAATAAAATGAAAATATTTTGGAAGTGTGTTGTGATATAATTGTTTTGACAAGAGGTAGGTAAGTGATTTGGAAAACTGGATAAAAATGTTCAGATAATTGGATGAGTGTGTGCAGGAGGCCCGTAATGGCCTGGAAGATAGCGTAAGAGGTGAAGTGGTTGTGCACCCTATTATAACCACCAGCCCAGCGTGACAGGGACCTAGCTAGTCTCTGAGTTCTGGAACAAGTTTCATAGGATAGCCAAGATAGAGTTATTCTATGGAGATAGCCTGATCAGCTGTCTCACCAGGGATCATCCAATACATTTATATCTGAGCAAGTTTTATGGGTCTTGTGATGGGACATGTTTATAGGTCCTGTGATGGGACAAGTTTTATGGTTCCCGTAACGGAATAAATGGGTTGGGTCCCCGTAATAGGATAAATGGTTTTAAGGTTCCTGTAATAGAACAGAAGATTTGAAAGTGAAAGTAGCATGCTAAAATTTAACTTTGGTATTTATACAACACAGTTAATGAAAGGTTTTATAGAGCATGCTAGCTATTGAGATCCAGTTTTCAATAGTTCATAAGTTTTTTATCTGTTTACGCTTGTTTTACTTGTTTTCTACTAACAAGTTGTAATTTCTGTTCCTACAATTGTTTATTATAAACTGTTTTAATTAATATTCATATAGTGGTACTGCTGAGCGATTGATCGCTCACTCTTGCAAATTTGTTTGTATATTTTCGCATTGTAGATGCCTAGGAGATGTTGTTGTCTTGGTAAGGGCCAGTTTCCAGTTCCTCCTGTGTTGAGCTCCTCTGAGTGGGTTGTGTCTGACCGAGTGTGGTATGTAAGTTTCTGTATTTTAATATTGTTAGTGACGTCAACTCCTAACCCGGGGTTGAGACCGTCACAAATTTGCCAACAAGTTTTTGGGAAGAAACTGTCAATACTGCATGCTATACTCAAAACAGATATCTAATCAACAAAACCTTGGCAAGTCACCCTACTCAATCTTATCAAAAATGAAGCCTACTGTAATGCATCTGCATGTGTTTGGAAGCAAATACTTTGTGCTAAAAGTTAACTCTGAATATGTTGAAAAATTAAACTCTAAAGTATTTGAAGCTATATTTTCGGGATATTCATTGGAAAGAACTGCCTACAGAGTCTATGTGCTTGAACAAAAGTAAATTATGGAAATCACAGATGTGACCTTTAATGATGACAAGTGTCTAGGCTTTGAATACCTTGATGAAAATAATGTTGCAGCCCTTAAAGTTGAAAATCTGAACATTGATAGTGATTCTGAAGATGATGTTGAGATGAAGACAGACAATGGGATGGATGAAGATTCAAATGAACCAGTGAATTGTGAAGATGAGAGAATTTATCTCAATATAGAACCTCGCCTGAATTTGATGGCACAAACTCAAGGGGAGGAAGAGATGATAGTTCTGCAAGTCATGTCAACAATGAAGAAAATGTAGACAACTCTAGTCAACAAGATCAACTATAAAATGGGATATGAGTCACACAAGAGATGCTATAATTCGTGACCCAAATGCTGGAGTCAGAACTAGGAGTGCTACTGCAAATGAATGCTTGCATGCATGCTTTCTTTCTCAAATTGAGCCTAAGAAAATTTAGGAAGCTTTATTTGATCCTGACTGGATAACTTCCATGCAAGAAGAGCTAAATCAATTTGAAAGAAATAAAGTTCGGGAATTGGTTCCTGCATCAAAGAACATAAGTATCATAGCAATGTAAGGGATAAAGGGACACCGCATTCGATGACGTAGGGGAAATGGATAGAAAATTTTGGGTTTGGGAGATTTAAGAAATGAGTATAGGGTAAGAAATGATTAAGTGGAGGTTGATGTAGATATGATAGGGGGATGCCGAATTTGAGCCAGAACTTTCTGAATTTGTGGGCGGAAATGTCGTGGAGTTTGAGGATTAGATACTCTATACAAAATTTACAAAGTTTTACATCTCCGACATTTGAAACTCTTAACTCTCAACATTATCTTTTAGATGAGAGGTTGAGAAATATTCAATAAATGAACTATCGAAGTGAAAAAGTAAAATAAAAAAGAAAGGCAGGTGGTGAAAATTTGAAACTTATATAGAACATCGGAGAAGATCTTTCAAAGACCCTGTTAGTCCCTTAACAATATAGCAAGAATTACAGAAGGGGGGTTGAATGGAATTCTTGAACCTTTTTCTTGAAATAAAAATGTTCAACTCGATTATAGATATATTTGTTTTGATTAGCACAATGCGGAATGTAAACTTGAATGAATCCAAACTTAAGTAATTAAAAAACAAGAGTCTTTAAAAACTTTCTGGTGGATTAAACAATTCCACCAGAGATATATTTAATATATCGAGAGGACTCTGTGTGCAGAAATGCTCACAGCTGCTTACACAAAATAGAACTGCTAAGAACACAGGAAATGCTAAAGATAGTGCTTACAAAGATTTCTCTGTTGTTGTTTCTTAGCTTTTTCAGTTATTTTTCTATTTGCTACTCTCTTGGTTTATATATTACCAAGATTACAAAGTCAAAAGAACTGAATAAATATAAAATCTAACAGTCTTGATCTTTGCTGCTTTTCGTCCTCTATTACCCAGTTAATGAGCTTCCACAGTGTACTTGTATCCAACTCAACGGCTGTGTGTCAGCTTTCACTGTTCAACTGATGTTTGAATCTTGATCATCTGTCAACTTTCAGATCATCCGTCGATGACTTAATTGATCATCCGTCGACTGCTATGTTAAACATCCGTTGATAGCTATTTTGGTCATCCGTCGAAGCTTTGTTAATCATCTGTTGGTAGCTATTTTGGCACTTGACTTCATTTCACTTATACATAATTACAAGACATTGCTTATGTACAGTTAATCAACCTATTCTGCATATCTAGTTAAAGTCAACATGACTTATATGCCACTACAGATTCTATACAAAGGTGCATACAACACTGTGCTACAAACTTATTACATAAGCTACTCACTCGATGGATAATAAGTTAATCATCCGTCGGGACTATAATGAGTTATCCGTCGGGACTATAATTCTTATCCGTCGAGTGCTACATTATTCCACTAAGTAAAATCTACTTAGATGTTTTGTTTAGGTAATCATCAAGTACTCAACATATTCACAACAATCTCCCCCAATTTATGTCTACTGGAATTGTAGCCATAAATTAAGAGATACTTGATGATAACAAAACATCTTAAATATATATTTTTAAAGATAAGTAGATAGAACTGAAAGTGCTTTCATAAAAAAAAAATTTACAAAGTTTGGCTCACAGTCAGTTCAAGATGCTCCTCTAGTCTGAGCAGATTTTTCTAGTTTCTTGAAGGTCAGGATCTTCTTCCAAGCTTTCTGTTGTTTTCTTCAATTTGATTCTGGAGCTGTCTGTGGAATTCTAATTCATCAGATTCTGAGAGATCTAACATTTCTTGCATTTCCAAGAGAGTCTCATTGCTAGAGATACTCAATTGGTCTTCTAATCTGAAGAATCTTCTCACACCCTTGTCATCCATGAATTCCATCAGCCAGTAGGGCCTTAGATGCACTCTTCTCCCTGTGTATGGGATGATAAGAGTTTTGGGTAGTGCATCTTTGGCTCTAACACTCCTTAGCTCTTCAATCTTCTTCAATACTAATCTTCTTGCAGTTACATTGAACCCAAAGTTTTTCTTGAAGGATGAATAGACTTTGATCAACACAGCTTGGCTTTCTTGAAGTATCCTGTGAAGAGGCCACTGAATCTCCCTTCCCCCTTTGTACTTGAACACCAACCTTTCAGGTAGGTTTCTGTATGCATCAATTACCCTTATCTCATCCAGCTCCTCCAGATAAAGGTTTAGATCTGTGAATTCTTTGATGTCACACAAGTACAAGTAGTCTCCCCTGTTGACCTTGGGTTGAGCTTTGACTACTGACTTGGATTTGAGAGGTGACAGCTTCACTTTCTTGACTGCCCTTGATTTTGTTCTCCTTGGCTTAGTAAGAATTGGCAAGTTGAAGTCAGGAATTGGTAATTTATCCCACTCTATTGGCTCATCCTTTGGCACAATAGGCTCTCCATGTATGTTCCTGTAGGGGTCCACCACCCTTATGTCTTCAAACACCACAGAGGGCTTTGATGCTTGAGTTTCATCTTGAGTGGATTCCTTTGGAAATTGATCTTCCAATTCATTGTCAACAACATCCAACTTTCTTTTTGTTCTTTTAGCCAGTTCTTTCTTTCTTGAGGATTTCTTCTGTTCTTCAATCTTCTTCTCTGATTCAGTAGCTTGAGATGGTTGAGAGGGAATTTGTTGAGAAGAATTCACAGCCTGTAGCTTGGCCAAGATAGCAAACTGTTCTTTCTTTTGTTTAGACTTCTTTGCATCTAGAGCAGCTTGCCTCTTTTCCTACTTCAATCTGGCTTTTTCTTCTTCCTTTGCATGAGCAAATTGTGGATGTCCAGCTACCACACAAATTTCCTTCCCATTTCTGAATATCTTTGCAATTCTCTTTCTTGAGTCTGAATCAGCTGGATCTTTGTAGAGGAGAATAGATCTTGACAGAAGCTTCTTTTCATCAGGCTTGGGTGTCTCATACACAGAATCCATAGGGTTCTTCAAAGATAACTTTGGATAGTTTGCCCTTGGTTTAAGAATTATCTCAGCCTTTGTAGTCTTGATGCAGGAAGTTTGTCCTTTCTCCAGATAGTTCATGCTCATCTCATTCACATTGATTGGCTTGACATGAGAGTGATGGATGGCTGACTGATCTGGTTCCTTGACTAATTGAAATTTTTTCTGTATTTCCTCATCAATCTTTTTCCAGTTGATCAGAGTCAACTCTCCTTTATCAGCATCTTTCAAATTTGCTGCTGCTGCATTTATAAGATCTATACCATCTGCAACTGGTGGCTTGGAGATAGTAATTGAAGGTACAATTACTTTGCTGATTTGAACTAGAAGTTTCTCCCCCTCAGTTGGTCCTTTCTCCCCCTTACTTGATTCTCTCTCCCCCTTTTTGTTATCATCAAGTGGAAGAGTTAGGCCTTGTGCTTTAGCCAGTTGCATAAGAAGATGTGTCTGAGTCTGTTTTTTTTGAAAAAGTAGAGCCACTGAATTCTCAATAACCTGAACTCTGTTCTCCAGCTTGGCTATCTTCTTGTCAGAATCTGATTCTCTCCTTAATCTTAGTAATAGATCATGCATGGTACAATATGGCATTATTGAATCCAGCTTCTCAGAGTTATATGTCTTTAAGTCAGCTATCTCCTTTTTCAATTCATCCACACTGAGATTCTGTCTTGAGTGTTGGATCTTCATTAAATGTAAAGAGTCTAGGTGAGCTTGAAGAACAGCCTTGGTACCAGCATCTGAAGCTTCCTGAATGGCCTGCTGAATAGCTATCACTTGTTTTACCAAAGACACCTCAAATTGCCCTGGTGTAAATTCCTTTGCCCATGCCCATTCAGGTAAACCTAAAGCAGAACTTGGGCCTTCAGCTCCCCCTAAGTTCATGCTTCCATCCAAAGAACCAGAGTCATCATCATCAGAATTTACTCCAAATTCTTCAGATGGCTCTCCAGCTTGAGAAGGCATTCTGTTCACAGCAGCTTTATCTCTTTGAAGAGATTCTGTGGTGTGCACTAGATTCAAAGTCTGCTCTGTCTCCACATTGCCCTGAGCAGCCAACAGTTGATAGGCTGAAACAGGGTGAGTAAAAGTGTCAGCATCCAAGGAAATGTTATCAATTACAGCTTTATAATGTTTCTGAAATTGTCTTTCCTTTTCAGCATCATCCACAATCATTGACTCACTAGCAATGACTGGTTCCATCCTTATTTCTCCAGTACCTGCCTTTCTCTCATATTCTCTCTTTTGTTGCATCAGGGTCTCACCCTGGCTCCCCACCCTCACACCCTCACCTTCACCTACTAAGGTGGGACTCCTCTCACTCACTTTTGCCAATCCTGAATGAATGGATTGCTGAGATTCACTCTTTTCCTCTCCTTTTTCCTGGGAGCAACCCAGCCTCTCACTCAATGCACTCTCCTCTCTCAGTACTAAGAGTGATTGTATTACCACCAAATCTTCTGCACTTGAAATTATTGAAGTTTGAAGTTGTGCAGAGACACTCGACGGATAAGTGATATCCGTCGGGTGAGTGGTAAAGCTATCCGACGGATAACTGCTGTTAAGCTTATCCGTCGGAATACAATCACTACTCGACAGATGAGCAATATCCATCGAGAGAGTAGAAATGAATGAGGTGGGAAGTGAAACTATTGTTGACTCTGTGTTGATTGAAGTTATTTGAGGCACATATGTCACAATAGAATCAGAAAGAATTGGCAAGTGAGCCAACAAATCATCTAAAAGATGATGCTCACTTGCACTAGATTTTGGCTTCCCCAACAGAGTTAAAGAAGGGGAATCAGGAATTGAAGTGTTTATCATGTCCACTTCCAGTGAGTTAGTTGGTGAGTATTGTGTTTCTATGGCTTCTATTATGAGAGATTTTGGCTGTGACTCCACATTTATTGGAGCCACATCAATCTGAATTTGAGAAGGTGCACGGACTGTGTCTTTAGCACTAGTTTGCACTAAGTGTGTCAACTGTGCATCCCCGGTTGTTTTGGATTTCTTCTTTCTAGTGTAAGTTTGGTGTGAGCTTGTGTCCCTAACCCTCTTGGCCTGTGCTCTTGGATGAGAGCTTTGTTCAATAGCCACATCCTTTTGGGAGGATGCAGCTAGAAGTGAGCTTTTATCCTTTTTAAGCACTACAGTTTGTTGGGAAACTGCAGTGTGGCTAGGCTGGGATTCACTCAACTCTCTAACCTTATCCTTGGGGTATCTTTGATGTTCATCCCTTCCCTCACCTATCTTACCCTCCTTCACACTCCCCTCTTTGGCTTTGGTAGTTTTTTAAACTGGTACCTTTTGAGAGATACCAGAGGGGGTTTTCTTTGATTTGGATTTTGAAATTGCAGTTGTTTTGGCAGCTTTGGTAGGCAACTGTTTGGTCATTGTCACAGTTGCCATAGCTATGCCTGAAGTCAAAGAAATAGAAGAGATTGGAATAGTTGAGGGTCTGGATGAACTTACCTCACTTACCTGAGGTGTCAGCATTACATGAAAATAGAACATTGGCACATCCTTGCGATGGTTGGCTCTGTTCAAGTCTGCAATGATTCTTCTCTCTTGAACCCAACAAGCTAATTTGTTGTTTGGGTTCTCAAGCTCAATCTCTTGACAAAGATGATTAGCCAAAAGCATAAAAAATCTAGCATAGTAAATATTCTTTCCTCTTTTGGCTAAGTCACCTAGTTTAAAACCTAACTCATACACAACAAGGTCACTGAAATTGTAATATTTGTCTGTAACCAGCATGTATAGCATGTTAAACATGGAAATGTTCACAGAATCAAAATTACTGATTTTTCCAGAAAAGACTTTAGTTACTACATCACACAAGTAACTCCATTCCTTCCTAAGACCTAGTCTTCTAATTTCACTTAGTTTTGCAATAGGATGTGCATAATGAATGGAATTGAGCATATTGACAATATCAGTGTCAGTGTGTGGTACAGTTACATTATCATCAGGAATCTTGAAACATGCTTTTATTACATCACTATTGATACAAAAATCATTACCTTTGATGGTCAGAGTGATTGTTTAGTCAGTAGAGTTGTAGATTGCTGTTGTCCACATCTCCTCAACAACTTCACAATAAATTGTGGGTGATTCCGGCATGGCAAAACTTAACTTGCAGTTTTTCACGAAGTCCATCATCTTATGATAGTCTTCAGATTGCTGAATTCCCTTATTGACCAAAGCAGTGAAGTTGTTCTTCTCATAGATGAACCCAGTCTGTGACATGATCTTTACTACGGGTGCCATTGTTAGAGAAGAAAAGCTTGAAGAGAAAGAGGATTTTTGCTTGAGAGAGAATGAAATAACACAGTTGAATTTATGAGTGATAAAAGAAAATGATTAGAATAAGCTTTTATACTTTACTCAAAATCAACGGATTAAAATAATAAAGAGAAGTAAATTACCCAAAAGAAATTGCCAAAAACAGCCGTTTTAAAATAAACTGTAAAAATTCTACCCATTATCCGTCGTGTAATGCTTACAAACTGTAAGTATACTCGATGGATAATGTTCAGGAATTAACGGTTAAGATTTAGACACTTCGACGGATGAGGATAAGCTGTTATCCGGCGAGCTTTAAATACTCCAGAAAAGTAATTAATTTTTATTTACAATTTGTATATCAACGGATGACTCAACTCGATGGATAATGGTCATCCGTCGAGATGCAAATTTTGACTAAGTCAAAATTTTCATCCAAGACAAAAAATTAGTTAAATTTCTGGCTACTTTTCAACTTGCAAGATAATTCAGATAAATTCAAGAGTAATTAAGCATACATAACTCACTTACCAACCTAGAAAAGGTGGATTCATCCAGTGGCTTGGTAAAAATATCTGCAAGTTGCTTCTCACTTGGAACAAAATGTAACTCTACAGTACCATTCATTACATGTTCCCTTATGAAATGGTACTTGATGTCTATATGCTTTGTCCTTGAATGTTGCACTGGATTTTCAGTGATGGAAATTGCACTTGTGTTGTCACAGAAAATAGGAATCCTTTCAACTTGCAAACCATAGTCTAGCAATTGATTTTTCATCCATAAAATCTGTGCACAGCAACTGCCAGCAGCAATATATTCAGCTTCAGCTGTAGAAGTAGAAACTGAATTTTGCTCTTTACTGAACCAGGACACAAGCTTGTCTCCTAAAAATTGACAGGTTCCTGTTGTGCTTTTTCTCTCAATTCTGCAACCTGCATAATCTGTATCTGAATAAGCAGTTAGATCAAAACCAGAATCTCTAGGATACCAAATGCCAAGGTTTGGTGTTCCTTTGAGATATCTGAAAATTCTCTTAATAGCTATCAAATGAGACTCTCTAGGATCAGCCTGAAATCTAGCACACAAACATGTAGCAAACATTATATCTGGCCTACTAGCTGTTAAGTATAGAAGTGAGCCAACCATGCCTTTATAACTTGAAATATCCACAGACTTTTCAGTAGTGTTTAGTTCAAGCTTAGTTGCAGTGGCCATGGGAGTTTTTGCAGATGTGCAATCCATTAGATCAAACTTCTTTAAAAGATCAAAAATATATTTAGTTTGACTAATGAATATTCCATCACTAACTTGCTTAACTTGTAAACCAAGAAAGTAAGTTAGTTCTCCCATCATACTCATTTCATACTTGCTTTGCATCAGTTTGGCAAACTTTTTACAAAGTTTCTCATCTGTAGAGCCAAAAATAATATCATCTATATAAATTTGAACAAGTATGCTAGAGCCATTCACATTTCTGAAAAATAAAGTTTTATCTACAGTACCTCTTGTGAAGTGATTTTCCAAAAGGAACTTTGATAAAATGTCATACCAGGCTCTAGGTGCTTGCTTCAGTCCATAAAGTGCTTTCAGTAGATAATAGACATACTGTGGGAAATTTGGATCTTCAAAGCCAGGAGGTTGACTTACATACACTTCTTCCTCCAAATCTCCATTCAGAAAGGCACTTTTGACATCCATTTGATAGACCTTGAAATTGGCATGGGCTGCATAGGCTAAGAAGATTCTGATGGCTTCAAGTCTTGCAACAGGAGCAAATGTTTCATCAAAATCTATTCCTTCTTGCTGACAATAGCCTTTAGCAACCAATCTTGCTTTGTTCCTTACTACTATGCCATTTTCATCCATCTTGTTTCTGAATACCCATTTGGTGTCTATTGGATTCTTTCCTGTAGGCTTGAGTACCAGCTTCCATACTTTATTCCTTTCAAATTGGTTTAGCTCCTCCTGCATAGCTACAATCCAATCAGGATCTAACAAGGCTTCTTCTACCTTCTTTGGTTCTTCCTTAGACAGGAAGCTGCTGTATAGACATTCTTCTTAAGTTGCTCTCCTGGTTTGAACTCTGGAAGAAACATCACCAATAATCAGTTCAAAGGGGTGATCTTTTGTCCATTTTCTTGGTTGAGGTAGATTAGCCCTAGATGAAGAGACCTCAATGTTGTCTTGATGTGTGATTGAGTTTTGATTGCTAGAAACTCCCCCTGAGTTTGTGGATCTTTGATTTGAGATTGGGGTGCTTTCTATGGGTGATCTGCCTTGACTTCCTGCTCCTTTTGATAACCCGATGGATGGTGAATTTTGAGTACCGACGGATGAGGCAGGTTGTCTTCCGACGGATAATACAGATTGCCTTCCGATGAATGAAGCGTTATGTAACTCGACGGATGTTGAGTTTTATGCTTCATTTGTGGTAGATTTGTCTACATTATCCTTAGACACTGTTTCTTGATCACTCTCATCATCACTTTCATCACTGACCATCTCAACATTGTCGAATTTGAGGCTCTCATGGTAATCTCCATCTTTTAGTCCTTCAATCTTTTTATCATCAAACACAACATGTATAGATTCAACAACAATGTTGGTTCTTAGATTGTAGACTCTATATGCTTTACCAACAGCATATCCAACAAAAATTCCTTCATCTACTTTAGCATCAAACTTCCCATTTTGATCAGTTTGATTTCTCAGAATATAGCATTTACAGCCAAAGACATGAAGAAAGTTCAGAGTTGGCTTCTTGTTCTTGAACAATTGATAAGGTGTCATGCATCTTGCTTGATTAATCAGAGAGATGTTCTGAGTGTAGCATGCAGTGTTTACAGCTTCAGCCCAGAAGTATGTTGGTAGTTTTGATTCTTCAAGCATTGTCCTTGCAGCTTCAATAAGAGATCTATTCTTTCTTTCCACTACTCCATTCTGTTGTGGAGTCCTTGCTGCTGAAAACTCATGCAAGATTCCATTTTCCTCACAAAATGCTCTCATGACATAGTTCTTGAACTCAGTTCCATTATCACTCCTGATTCTTCTAACTTTGAAATCAGGATGATTGTTAACTTGCCTTATGTGATTGAT
The DNA here is from genome assembly GCF_009905375.1 of Apium graveolens. Taxonomy (NCBI): domain Eukaryota; kingdom Viridiplantae; phylum Streptophyta; class Magnoliopsida; order Apiales; family Apiaceae; genus Apium; species Apium graveolens. The sequence goes on from NC_133652.1 coordinate 147,286,921, forward strand.
GATGATTTCACTAGCCTCATCTTTGGACTTTAGGAAATAGGTCCAAGAGAACTTTGAGAAATCATCTACAATTACTAGGCAAAATCTTTTCTTTAAGATTGACAATATATTGTCTGGTCCAAACAAATCCATGTGAAGCAGTTGTAGAGGCTCTTCAATTGCTGAATCAAGTTTCTTCCTGAATGATGCTTTAATCTGCTTCCCTTTTTGGCAGGCATCACACAGTCCATCCTTTGTAAACTCCACCATAGGAATGCCTCTAACTAGCTCTTTCTTTACCAGCTCATTCATGGTCTTGAAGTTCAAATGAGATAGTTTCTTGTGCCATAGCCAACTTTCATCTTGACTTGCTTTACTGAGAAGACAAGTTACAGATTCTGCTTTAGTTGAGTTGAAGTCAGCAAGATATACATTTCCTCTTCTCACACCAGTGAGAACCACTTTGTTGTTTAGATTATTAATCACAACACAAGTTTCTTTGTTGAAGGTTACTGAGTTGCCTTTATCACAAAGCTGGCTGATACTCAACAAATTGTGTTTGAGACCATCCACTAAGGCAACCTCTTCAATGATGACATTGTCCTTTGAAATCAAGCCATATCCCACAGTATAACCTTTGTTGTCATCTCCAAAAGTGATACTTGGGCCAGCTCTCTCTTCAAACTCTGTGAGCAGGGTAGAATCACCAGTCATGTGTCTTGAACAACCACTATCCAAGTACCAAAGATTCCTTCTATTTCCCTGCACACATCAAAATCAAATCAAGTTGATTTTGGTAACCCAAGTTTCCTTGGGTCCTGCCTTGTTAGCTTTCTTCTTCTATTTCTTAGGTCTTAACTCATTTGACTTAGGAATTTCAGATTCTTCCTTAGTCATTTGGGTTGGGCCTTTGAAACCACTAGATGCAACAGAATTATCATGCATGTTATGACTAACAGGAAATGGCATGCTTGGTGCAAACATGTTATTCCAATAAGGCATGCTAAATGGCATTTGAGGCATATTGTATGCAGCATAATATAGATTAGGTGCAAATGGCATATTAGCAAACTGTGCATTCATGTTCTGTGTAGGCATAACATTAACAGGCATGGGAGGCATGTCATTCATGTTAGAGAATTGAGGCTGAACAGACATGGGAGTAGGCATGGCAGATTTGCAATTAACAGATAAATGATTTACACTACCACATTTGACACGGATTTTTCTAGGAGCATATTTGTCAGGTGTGTAGTTATTATGTTTGTTAATCCCTACTTTACCATTCCTATTGTTTTTCCTTTTAGTCTCTGTTTTTACCTCTATCTTCTCAAGTCTGTCACTTAACTGTTTAACAGTCATGTGACCAACATTAGCCTTCTTCCCTTTCTTGGCTTTACTTGACTCTCCTGAAACAAAGTTCTTGGAAACAGACCCATACTTTTCATTTAGCTTGGTTAATTTGGCTTTGCTAATGGGTTTGCTCACAGCCGACGGATGAGGATTTTTATCATTCGACGGATAACACTTTTTGTTATCCGACAGATAGATCTCATCATCCGTCGAGTCTATATCTGTCAGCAATCCATCAACCAAAATAGGTTCTAGTTTCTCCTTATTCTTTTTCCAGGCTTCATCACAAAAAGACTCAATTCCTTGAACCTTGGTGATTTGAGCATGAACATCTCTGGATGTTTTCCATGCTTTAATCACCTCCTGTTCACGATCGAGCTGCTTCTTTAAAATTTCTTCCTTTTTCAAGGACTCAGTTAATTCCTCCTTGGCAATTCTACACTCAATTTTTAGTTTCTCAAACTCAACAAACTGAGACTCAAGCACATTATTCCTCTCACTCAAAAATAAGTTGTTTTCTTTGATTTTAGCATTTTCTTTAGTGAGGGACTTAAGTGTAACACGCAAATGATACAATTCTGTAGACATGTCATTTATTGCATCATTACACTCAGCTTTATATAAATGTGCAAGGTTTGTAGTGATTACCTGATTACTTGAGGAACTTGTCTCTGTTTCATCAGACTTGGCCATAAGGGCTAGATTGACATAGCTGACATCCTCATCTTCATCCAAACCATCAGCTGCCCAGTCATTCTCTTGTGTAATAAAAGCCCTTTCCTTATGTTTGAGTAGATCAAAGTATTTTTGCTTATAGTCCACAGACTCAAATCTTTTCTTACTGGAATCTGACTTTCTACACTCATTTGCAAAATGCCCTGCCAAGCCACATTTGAAACACTTGAATTTTGATTTATCCACCATGTTTCTATTTGGCTTGGAAGCTCCAAAGTTCTTCTTGAACTTGAGCTTGGCAAATCTTCTTGAAAGGAATGCTAGGTGCTCATCAATGTCCTCCATGTCATCTTGGCTCAATGAATCTTCACTTTCTACAGCTAGCCCTTTACCCTTGCTTTCACAGGCCTTTGAAGTTGATTCCACAACTTCCATCTTCACTTCCTTCTCCTTTTCCAGTTCAACCACTAGTGCAATGGATCCTCCTTTCTTCTTTCCTCTCTCCATTCTTTCATCCTGCTCTATCTCAAGCTCATAGGTCTTCAGAATGCCATACAGTCTCTCCAAAGTAAACTCCTTATAATCTTGTGAGTTTCTCAATGAGACTGTCATTGGTTTCCATTCCTTTGGAAGAGATCTGAGAAATTTCAGATTGGAGTCTTTAGTCTGATAGACTCTTCCATGCAATTTAAGAGCATTTAGTAGCTTTTGGAATCTACTAAAAATGTCAGTGAGTGACTCACTTTCTTCATGGTGAAAATGCTCATATTGCTGAATCAGGAGCTGCATTTTATTTTCTCTTACTTGCTCAGCACCATCACAGATTATCTGTATTGTGTCCCAAACTTCCTTGGCAGTCTTGCAGTTGATGATGTTATCAAACATGTCTGCATCAACACCATTGAACAGAATGTTCATGGCCTTTTTATCTTTCCTGACTTGTTCAATATCAGGATCAGACCATTCATGCCTTGGCTTTGGAACATATGGTTCATTTCCTGTTGCAGCTCTCATTGGAACATGATGGCCTCTTTCTATGCAGTCCATATAGGCCTCATCTTGAGAAAGCATATGAAGATGCATCTTTACCTTCCAATGATGGTAATTTTCTTTATCAAGAAAAGGAATCTTGACTCCAACATCTTTCTTGTTCATCTTGCTGAATTGTTTTGATCTTTAAACTCTTTGTAGATTAAGAGCCTGCTCTGATACCAATTGTTAGTCCCTTAACAATATAGCAAGAATTACAGAAGGGGGGTTGAATGGAATTCTTGAACCTTTTTCTTGAAATAAAAATGTTCAACTCGATTATGGATATATTTGTTTTGATTAGCACAATGCGGAATGTAAACTTGAATGAATCAAAACTTAAGTAATTAAAAAACAAGAGTCTTTAAAAACTTTCTGGTGGATTAAACAATTCCACCAGAGATATATTTAATATATCGAGAGGACTCTGTGTGCAGAAATGCTCACAGCTGCTTACACAAAATAGAACTGCTAAGAACACAGGAAATGCTAAAGATAGTGCTTACAAAGATTTCTCTGTTGTTGTTTCTTAGCTTTTTCAGTTATTTTTCTATTTGCTACTCTCTTGGTTTATATATTACCAAGATTACAAAGTCAAAAGAACTGAACAAATATAAAATCTAACAGTCATGATCTTTGCTGCTTTTCATCCTCTATTACCCAGTTAATGAGCTTCCACAGTGTACTTGTATCCAACTCAACGGTTGTGTGTCAGCTTTCACTGTTCAACTAATGTTTGAATCTTGATCATCTGTCAACTTTCAGATCATCCGTCGATGACTTAATTGATCATCCGTCGACTGCTATGTTAAACATCCGTTGATAGCTATTTTGGTCATCCGTCGAAGCTTTGTTAATCATCCGTTGGTAGCTATTTTGGCACTTGACTTCATTTCACTTATACAAAATTACAAGACATTGCTTATGTACAGTTAATCAACCTATTCTGCATATCTAGTTAAAGTCAACATGACTTATATGCCACTACAGATTCTATACAAAGGTGCATACAACACTGTGCTACAAACTTATTACATAAGCTACTCACTCGATGGATAATAAGTTAATCATCCGTCGGGACTATAATGAGTTATCCGTCGGGACTATAATTCTTATCCGTCGAGTGCTACATTATTTCATTAAGTAAAATCTACTTAGATGTTTTGTTTAGGTAATCATCAAGTACTCAACATATTCACAACAGACTCGAAGTCTTCAAACAAGGGTTTGCTGAAAGAAAAAAACTTTACGAGTAACAAGTGATGAGTGCTCAAGTTAAGTCATGACAGTTAGAATTGCAGAAAATTCCCGATGATAATCAGATCATGGTTAAAAATTTGTGTACAATGAATTGAGTACAACGACAAACCCATTACAACTTCGATATTATTAAAATAAAAGATCTAGAATTATGGAAAATATAAATATACAAACTTGTCATTATAGCTTCGGCATTTACATTAAAACAGTGTAAAATTACAGCAAATACTTTTGATGTTGTATTGGAGATGTTCTAAAGATAATTTTAAGGCATATAAATATTCTGAATTTGGCGTGACACAAAATTTGGTGTAATATTTAACGGAACACATAAATAACATAAATTTCAAAGTTACGAATTTATCACTTATTCGTAAAAAAATTGAGTTGAATATGATCTTATATCCTATTATAGATCTCATAAAGATATTTATGAAAAAAAATGAGAATATCATAATTTGTTTAGATAACGTGTAAGATTCATTGTAAGTATATTAAGATTTTAAGATTTGTCTATCTAATTTCTATGAAATAAATCTCTATTCTTGTGACCTGCAACCTTGCATTACATTGAAAAGGTAAGTATTTGAAATGATTGACATAAGTTTTTGTATCAAGGCTCCGACGAAAAATTGGCAACTTTCGATTTATTTGTTAATCTGGTATATATTCAAGATATTCCTGTGAAAAAGTACGCAATCATAAATTCTTAAATGGCCAATGTACGTATTCTTAAATGTTTAATTCATTATTTGTATATTTTTTTTCGTATATAAATATTTGTCGCTCAATATATTATCGTGCACTGAGTCAGGTTTTTCTACAGAAACAGACTTCCTACTCTTTTGAATAGTGACACATGCATCTTAAAATTCCCGGATCATCTATATATTCTTAATGTGTGCTAAAGAAGGAGTCAGGCAAATAAAGATTTGACCGTGGGTCGACCCGTTTAGCTATTTTAAAAATATTAAAAAATTTAGTTTTTATATATCTAATGCATTTCATCCATTTAATAAATAAATATCAAAAAAACTAATCATCTCCCGATCATATCAATAAAATCCATCACGCTAACCATAATTCAAAATTCAAACTTAGAGATCCTCGATCCATTTATAGCACCAATTAGTTTTATCTTTCTCAAAAATTCAAATTCATAAATGATATTCTCTCTCTTTTTCTTTAATGTGTTTGTAAATCTATGTTTCGTGTATATATTTGTCTTTATATATATGCACGACTTGATTGCTTATCTATGTTTATGTTTAATTTATGATAACCGCATTTTTCTTGGTTAAAACACACATATATATTAAAGTGATTTAAATTGTTTTAGTTATAAAATAAATATTTTATAACATGAATGGTGATAGGGATAAATAAGTCCTGATTTTATAATTAATGGGCTGATAGGCCCAATAAGAAGATGTATGATATTCAGACCAGAAAGGTTAAGCCTGATGGACCAGATCAGGTCTGATGAAATAAAAGAGGCCCAAAAGCCCTGATTATTAATTAATTTCGTAATTAATTAATAAGGGAAAAATCAGCTATTGAGAAGAGTCCTGATAAGGATATAAATCCTTATAGATTATCCTCAAGGGGACCTAAAAGGATAAGGAATCAGTTTCCTACTATCTAGGACTCCAAAGTCCATTTTAATTATGAGACTTGCCCACCAGGTCTCCTATACCAAGTCCAATTCAAGGACTCCCAACATCTATATAAGGGGTCTCACCCCACAAATCAGAACTACGTTTTTTGACTTGATCCTTGGCAATCAGCAAGGTACGTAGGCATCTTGTTAAGGCAGATTGAGTCACGAAACACAAGAGCAGTCAAATCGAGCCTTGAAGCTCACGTTCCTTAGTACTAAATACAACAATTATGTATATATATTAGTTTTTATCCATAACATTTGGCACCGTCTGTGGGAAAACAACAACAACCATGGCGAGAACACGGAGAACAATTGGAGCTATAGAGGAAGGAACACCATCAGAGACAACCCAGGTGATTTCATCAACCGTGGAGGTTCCTCCCCATTCAACTTATGCATCTACTCAGGAGGAAGCCCAGACAGGGGCAACTCAACCCCAGCTACAAGGGACAACTCCCCCGATTCAAGGTACGAATCCTCAAGTTCAACAAATACATATACCTGTAAATTCTCGACCCGTTGGGTATGAATATTCAACTATTGTTACTACTAACCCCCCTTATGGGATGCCCCTTCACCCTGAGGTTGGAGGAAGCGGATATGCTGGGCGAAGCGAAGCATGAGGGCGGTCGCCCCCCTATATACGAGGTTTGGGTCCTATCCCTGAGGATCGGGAATTTTCTGGTCCATACACTGAGAGAGACTCCGAATCTTCGGATGATGAAGTGGCCCCGAGAAGGAGGCGTCCTGGAAAAGAGCCAATGGCCGATGGAAGGCAATGCCCCCAAAGCACCCCAGGGGCGAATCCCCAAGTATTGCAGGAAAGGATCAGGGCTCATGAGGCTGAAATCCAGAGGCTGAGGCGTGATTTGGAGGCTTACCAGGCCACCAGACCCCACATACCTCCTAGGGGGAGAAATCCTCCTCCTATCATAGACCTGGATGGTCCGGTAAGAAGAAGGGCTGCTGTCCCAAGAACTGATCCAAGCAATCTCCTTCCCCTTGGAGATCCTGATGATCCAACTCCGCCCTTCACAGAAGAGATAATGAATGCCCATATCTCAAGAAAATTTAAGATACCAACTATCAAAGCCTATGATGGCACGGGAGACCCCGCAAATCATGTTAGGACATTCTCTAATGCACTGCTGCTGCAACCCGTGAATGATGCTATAAAGTGTCGGGCCTTCCCTCAAACCCTGTCGGGTATGGCTCAAAGATGGTATAGTCGCTTGCCCCCAAACTCTATAGGATCGTTCCGGGAGTTAAGTCAGGCTTTCATTAAGCAGTTCATCAGTGGGAGAGTCCATGAGAAAAGTTCAGCATCTCTCATGAGTATTGTGCAAGGAGCAAAGGAATCTTTGAGAGACTACCTGAATCGTTTTACAAAGGAGGCTTTAAAAGTCCCAGACCTTGATGATAAGGTAGCCATGATAGCACTGTAACAAGGAACTAGGGATGAGTTTTTCAAGATGTCCTTGGCCAAACGTCCCCCTGAAAATATGTTGCAGCTCCAGGAGAGGGCAGGGAAGTATATCAAGGTTGAAGAAAGCATGAGGAAGACCGCAGTAAGTAATGATCCCACTGGAGGCAAGAAGCGAAAAACTGATCTGGAGTATATCGCTAAGGACAAGTATCCTAGAACCGAACAAAATCCTGATTCAACCCCCAAGAAGGGAGGACCTGGGCAAAAGTTCACTGAATACGCTAAGCTGAATGCTCCCAGAAGTCAGATTTTGATGGAGATTGAGAAAGACAGAGATATTCGCTGGCCTAAGCCCTTGAAGGCTGATCCTGCCAAGCTAGATAAGAGCAAGTACTGCAGGTTTCACAAAGATGTTGGCCATGACACCGATGAGTGTAGGCAATTGAAAGATGAAATTGAGTTTTTGATTCGAAAAGGAAGATTGAACAAGTAAACTGGAGATGGAGGGGACAGAAATAATAATAGAAGGAAGAACTTTGAAGATCGTAGGAGAGACCAAGACGATCAGGGGCGGAATCCCCAACCTAGAGGGCCGGTTATAAATGCAATTTTTGGAGGACCGCGACGCCCTCGAGGGCCAGTGATAAACACGATCTTTGGAGGTCCAACTGCTGCTGGATTGTCCAAAAATTCCAGAAAGGCATATACTAGGGAGGTTATGCATATTGTTGGAGAAGCCCCGAAGAGGGCCAGGACAGAAGTAACATTGGCTTTTGATGATTCCGACCTAGAGGGTGTGAAGTTTCCCCATGACGACCCGCTGGTCATAACACCGATAATAGGAAATAGCCCGGTTAAGAGGGTCCTTGTGGATAATGGTGCTTCTATGGATATCTTGCTCCATGACACCTTTCTAAGAATGGGATATAACGACTCCCAGTTGACACCCACCGACATGCCGATATATGGATTTGCTGGAGTAGAATGTCCTGTGGAAGGGATAATCAAATTGCCAACCACCATAGGTACGGAACCAAGGCAAGCAACGCAGATGCTGGATTTTGTGGTGGTAAAGGCTAGTTCAACTTATAATGCTATCATGGGGAGAACAGGGATACATGCCTTTAAGGCAGTCCCCTCTTCCTACCATTCAGTCATGAAGTTTCCCACCCGAAACGGGATTGGAGAAGAGAGAGGAGATCAAAAAATGGCTAGAAGCTGTTATGTGGCCTCTTTGAGGGCAGATGGAGTCGGGGGGCAGGTTCTTCCTATTGAAGATATGGATGTTCGAGAAAATGATGAGAATAGAGGAAGGCCAGCAGAAGAATTGGTTTCGGTTCCTTTAGACCCCGAGAATCCTGAGAGGATGACTTTCATTGGAGCCACATTAGAGGAGCCTCTTAGAGGGAAGTTAGTGAAATTTTTACAAGAAAATAGTGATGTGTTTGCATGGTCAGCAACTGATATGCTAGGCATAGACCCGGAGTTAATTACTCACAAGCTAAACGTGGATCCAAGCCGGAAGACAGTGAAACAAAAGAAAAGAAATTTTGCCCCGGAAAGACAAGAGGCTATAAAACAGGAAGTAGAAAAGCTCTTAGAAGCTGGTTTCATTGAGGAGATCCAATTTCCGGAGTGGCTAGCCAACCCTGTAATGGTGAAGAAGGCTAATGGAAAGTGGAGGATGTGTATAGACTTCACTGATCTGAATGATGCATGCCCCAAAGACTGTTTTCCGTTGTCGAGAATTGATACTTTGATTGATGCCACTGCTGGGCATGAGATGCTGAGTTTCATGGATGGATTTAGCGGATACAATCAGATCAAAATGCATAAGAATGACATTCCAAAGGTATCATTTATCACTGAATTTGGTGTTTATTGTTATCTTGTTATGGCGTTTGGTCTCAAGAATGCAGGAGCCACCTATCAGAGGTTGGTGAATAAATTTTTTAAGGATCTTATTGGGAAGACTATGGAAGTCTATGTTGATGACATGCTAGTCAAGAGTCTAGTAAAGACTGATCATATAACCCATTTGAGGGAAGCTTTTGAGGTCCTGAGGTACCACAAGATGATGTTGAATCCTACGAAGTGTGCTTTCGGAGTAGGATCTGGAAAATTCTTGGGATTGATGGTCTCAAAGAGGGGAATTGAGGCTAACCCCGATAAAATAAAGGCAATCCTGGACATGGAACCCCCAAAAACTGTCAAGGATGTTCAGAAACTCACAGGAAGGGTTGCTGCGCTAGGACGATTCATCTCCAAGTCAGGAGACAAGTGCTTGTCATTCTTCAAGTCATTAAAGAACATTAAAGACTTTGTATGGAGTGAGGAAAATCAGAAGGCATTTGAAGAGTTAAAGAAGTATATGGGCCAGGCCCCGTTGTTGGCCAAGCCAGTTCTGAGTGAAGTTTTATTCTTGTACTTGGCTGTTTCAGAAAGCGCCTTGAGCGCGGTGTTGGTTAAGGAGGAACTGAAAGTCCAGAAACCCGTATACTATGTCAGCAAAATCTTGCATGGTGCAGAGTTGAATTATTCAACTATTAAGAAATTCGCTTTAGCCTTGGTAATGGCTTCAAGAAAGCTGCGTCCTTATTTTCAAGCTCACCAGATTGAAGTGCTAACAAATCAGCCGCTGAGAAACATCATTCACAGTCCCAAGGCAAGTGGGAGACTGATTAAGTGGGCAATAGAGTTGGGAGAGTTCGATCTCAAGTATAAGCCACGTACGGCCATAAAAGCCCAGGCACTAGCTGACTTCGTGGTGGAATGTACCATACCCAACCAAGAAGTCGGGGGCAGGAAGATACCATACCTCAAGACAAGGGAGTCGACAATGGGGACAAGGAGAAAGAATATTGGGTTCTCTATTTTGATGGAGCATCAAAAACAAATTCCAGTGGAGCAGGGTTGGTTTTGCAAAGCCCTGATGGATTCCTAATTGAGTATGCTATGAAGCTAGACTTCCCAACCACAAACAATGAAGCAGAGTATGAAGCCCTGATTGCTGGCCTTGGTCTAGCTGGGACACTTAGAGTCAAAAACTTAAAGGTCCGTGGAGACTCGAAGCTGATCATATCCCAGGTAAAGGGAGAATTTGAGGCAAGGGATGATACGATGGCTAAGTATGTTCGCCTAGTAAGGGCTGTGATGACCCAATTTAATGAATGCCATGTTGAACACATTCCAAGGGAAGAAAATGCTAAAGCAGATGCGCTATCAAAGTTCGCTTCGTCTGAGATTGAAGAAAGTTCAGGAAGTGTGTACTTCCGTGTTTTGAAGACACGGAGCATAGATGTTAAGCTTGTGGCTCCCATAGGCTTGGGGACGTCATGGATTGATCCCATCAAGGCTCACATTTAGACCGGTTGGTTGCCAAGTGATACAATTGAGGCACGGAAGTTAACTATTCGAGCACTAAGGTACTCCTTGATAGATGGAATTCTTTATAAGAGATCTTTCGTGGTTCCTTACTTGAGGTGTCTCAGGCCCGACGAGGCACGCTTGGCTCTTGAGGAAGTGCATGAAGGTATTTGTGGGCAGCACTTGGGGGGCAGGGCCTTGGCTCATAAGATAACCCGTTTAGGCTTCTATTGGCCAGAAATGATGGCTGATGCCAAAGAATATGTGAAGAAGTGTGATCGCTGTCAAAAGCATGCACCAGTTGTTAGACAACCCCCCGAGATGCTGACCTCTATCAACTCGCCTATTCCCTTTGCCATGTGGGGGATGGATATTCTAGGGCCTTTTCCTATGGCCACGGCACAAAGGAAATTTCTGATTGTAGCCATTGATTATTTCACCAAGTGGATCGAAGCCAAACCCTTGGCCAAAATCACTACTAAGCAGGTTGCACAATTCTTGTGGGAAAACATTATGTGCCGATATGGAATTCCCCGTATCCTCGTCACTGACAATGGAACACAATTCAACAATGAGGAATTCAAGAAGTATTGTGAAGAAAATGAAATTGAGTTACGATTCACCTCTGTGGCTCACCCGCAAGCCAATGGCCAAGCAGAGGTAGCAAATCGGATAATCCTGGATGGACTAAAGAAGAGGATTGAGAAGTCAAAAAATAACTGGGTAGATGAGATACTTCCAATATTATGGGCCTATAGGACTACCTGTAGAGTCACGACAGGAGCAACTCCCTTCATGTTGGCATATGGGGCAGAAGCAGTAGTTCCAGTAGAGATATCACATTCCTCTCCAAGGATTCAGGCTTTCAATGCAGAAGAAAATGAGGAAGGGCAAAGGTTAGCCCTGGATCTGATCGATGAAGTGCGAGATAGGGCACATGCAAAGATAGTAGAATATCAGAAAAAGGCTTCATTCTACTATAACCTAAGGGTTAAAGAAAGGTTTTTTAAACAAGGCGATCTAGTCTTGAGGAATAAAAAAGTAGAATATCAGAAAAAGGCTTCATTCTACTATAACCTAAGACTTGTGTAAGGGACGAATCCCAGACAATTTTATGAAATCCATGAATTCTTCAAAGTATGTTTGTGGCCTAACGAATAAAAACCAAATGCATGGATGCAAGCATAAAAGGTGATAAAATAATATCAGATAAATATTACAAGAAATTTGATAAAAAAAAGGTCTCGAAAATAAAACAAGCCACGCAGGGCTGAAAAAGCTCTAAGAAGCTGAGGTGCCCTCAGCATCCATATTATCATCCTCTCAACTCTCGCTGGATGTCTCTGTCATCTCGGAGGAGGAGGAAGAGCTGTCGTCCTCAGCAGGTCTGGAAGAAGACTCGGGAGGAGGAAGGAGTGGATCCTGAGGAACATGGTCCGAGACAACTACTCGGGTACGAAACCTCTGTAGCAAAGCCTCGTCATCAGGGCAGATGTAGTCCGCCGGGTTAATATCAGGACAAGCCTCGTTCACGGTCCCAAGGGCCGTGTCCCAACCAGTCCTAAAAAACCCGGGAAAGACTGAATCATCCCTAATCTTCATGGATTGGGCAAACTCCTCCGAGTCCAGATAGTTGTCTATAGCTTTATCCTTCTCCGCCCGAAGTACCACCAGCTCGGCGTTAGACTCTCCGAGTTCTTCCTCCTTGCGCTTGAGCTTCTTCTCCAGGGTAGCATACTTCTTCTGTTGCCTCCTGAGGGCATTATCGGCCTTATCAGAAGCCCGCTTCCACGATTCGGCTTGCCTCACAGCGCCTTGAAAGTAGGCGTTAGACTGGAACAAAGCAATTAACAAAGTATAAGGCAAGAAAATGCTACAAGAATGAAAAATAAGTTCAAAAAAGAGAAGGCATACCAAAGCCAGAGACTGAGCTCCCATGAGCTTAATCCTCTCAAGATCAGGGGTGGCCACCACATCAGTAAAATCCTTGGGAGTCACGCTATGGTAGGACCAATCCCAAGCATGTTTCGTGGAACCAACTACGGTGTCCCCTCGGCGGAATCCCCAGAGAGGCTGAAAGGCGCCTGTGGCAGCAGCAGTAGGGGCAGCAGCAGTGATAGGAGCACCATGGCCTCCAGCTCCTTCAGTTGAAGCCTCCCCTATAGGCTCTTTGTGCTTCTTCAAAAAGATAGGCTCCGTGGCCTTTCCCCGGGTGTCTAGGCCTGCGAGCCGAGCTTTCTTCATCCTAGCTGTTTCCTCAACCAAAGGAACATTGTCCTCGTTAATCTCCTTAGCAGCTGAAATAAAGCAAAGGACAAAATAAGTGATGTTAATAATGCATGAAATGAAGTAAAATTGAGAAGGGAAGAAAAATACCCTGTTGAGAAATAGAGGATAGTCCCACATGAATCAGGGAAAACTCCTCTAAGAGAGTCCAGTTGGTGGTGGTGCCATCATCCTGAGTAAGCCCATTATAAATAATAGTTTCTTCAGGAGTTAAGTGAATGGATTTGAGGCTACCATCACTGACCTTCCTGAAGGAAGATCGAAAAAGTGTGCCCCAGTCACCATTCTCCCAACGTAACCCAACAAAACTATTCCTCCAATTTTGATTATTATCAGGAATAGAGGCGCTGTTAAAGATATGTTTGCTTTTGGGCCTTTGCTTGACATAGACCCAGCCACAGATATTGGAAGAACTATTATAACACTGAAAGACCTTCCTAAAAATGGCTACAGAAAGAGGAAAGCCCTCCCTAAGACAACAAACCATAAAACATAGAATATTCCTCCAGGCGTTTGGAGGAAGCTGACACGGATTAATTTGTAGATCAGCCAAAAGATGAGGAATAAAAGGATGGAAAAGAAACCTAAGCCCAGCATTAAGGGCATCTGTGTAAATGAAGAGAGTGTCGGGTCTCCAGTGGCAAGTACGGTCACCACCAGAGACTGGAACTAATCTAAAAGGAGGAAGGACGTTATAACGAGCATTTAGTTTATTGAAATCTATGTTGTGCCAAGTATTACAATGATTAAAAGAGTCGAGATGTGCAGTGGAGGGATATTCATCCCCCCTAGTGTTAATCATATCAATTAAAGACATATATGAAGAGCGGATCTCGATATCCTTACCTCGTTTTGAAGCCGAGGCTATCTTGGCCGCTCTCTCAGAACTCTTGTCAGCCATTTAGTAAAGACTGGAAAAGAAGGCTGGGAGCTAAGGGAGGAAAGTTGAAAGAGGGAGAAATTTGTAGGATGATTGAAGAAATGAAATGAGAGGTGTGAGGAATCACACTCTCATCCCACCTCTTTATAGCCAAGAAGAAGGGGATTTGGGCCTCAAAAAAGCCCATATGGGCCCAAAAATGGAAGGATCTGGAATGTTCCAGAATATTTTAGAAAAGTCTTAGAAAAGTATGGAAAAATCTGGAATGATATGGAAAATTCCAGAATATTCTGGAAGTCAGGCTTAAGAGTTCAAGCCCAACCCAAGTTTGAACGGGCTTTGGATATTAAAGCATGATAAAGGCCCAGTCCAAGAAAGCCCAGAAAGAGGGCCCAATTAGTTGACAAATAAGGCCCAGATTTAAGAAATGGGCCCTGGATGAAGACCCATTAAGAGGGTGGCCCAAGAAACCCAGGCCCAAATCAAGGACCCAAAAAAGTCCAGCCCAAACATATGGCCCAACTTCAAGGTAAAAGGATATGAAAATAATCATTCCTGACCCATTCGACCAGAAAAAGTGAGGAAATCTTGCTCGAATAACCTGAGATCAAAGTTCTGTCGATTAAGGCTAAAAATTAAGCATAAATCGACCAGAATTTAAACTCATTCGACTAGAAATCAAATGAAAACCCTGGTCGAAACAATCCTGCTCGAAATTGCTTCGACCAAGGCAAGAAAGGTGGCTAATTCGGTCAAAACAAAGAATTCTGACCCAACATCCTGACCGAAAATTTCCTGCTCGAAAAAGAACAAGGGGTAGGAAAAATCCTGGCCGAAATTCGACCAGGACTTCTGCTCGAAACACTCCTGCTCGAAAAGCTGTCGACCTGGGCAGCAAGAGAAGCTTAATTCGGTCAAAAAGCAAGAATCCTGACCGAAAGGGACGAAAATCCTAGTCGAAAAAAAATTCCTGGTCGAAAATTGTAAAAAAAAAAAAAAAAAAGGAAAGAAGGAAAAATCCTGGCCGAAATTCGACCAGGACTCCTGACCGAAAGCATCCTCCTCGAAAATCCTTCGACCAAGGCACAACAGGGGCTAATTCGACCAGGATCCTGGTCGAATGGATTCCTGGTCGAAAATTGTATAAAAAAAAAAGGAAGAAAAAATCCTGGAAAATTACAAAAAAATAAGGAAATTCCTTAAAATAATTTCTGAAAAATGTTAATATTTTCAGAAATAAGGAATAAATCCAGAAAATTAAAGGATAAATCCCAGAAAATTAGGGAAAAATCCCAGAAAATTAGGATAAATCCCAGAAATTAAGGGAAAAATCCAGAAATTAGGGAAAATCCCAGAAAATTAGGGAAAAATTCCTGGAAATTAAGATAATTTCTGAATAAAAGGAAGATTCATTGTAAATGTGTAGGTCGCTCCACACTTTACGCAAAAATGAAACCCTGAAAGGGAACGAATAGATTTAACTTCTGCGAAACCTAATCAATGTTTCCCAAAAGTTGGGGGCAAATGATAGGGATAAATAAGTCCTGATTTTATAATTAATGGGCTGATAGGCCCAATAAGAAGATGTATGATATTCAGACCAGAAAGGTTAAGCATGATGGACCAGATCAGGTCTGATGGAATAAAAGAGGCCCAAAAGCCCTGATTATTAATTAATTTCGTAATTAATTAATAAGGGAAAAATCATCTATTGAGAAGAGTCCTGATAAGGATATAAATCCTTATAGATTATCCTCAAGGGGACCTAAAAGGATAAGGAATCAGTTTCCTACTATCTAGGACTCCAAAGTCCATTCTAATTATGAGACTTGCCCACCAGGTCTCCTATACCAAGTCCAATTCAAGGACTCCCAATATCTATATAAGGGGTCTCACCCCACAAATCAGAACTACGTTTTTTGACTTGATCCTTGGCAATCAGCAAGGTACGTAGGCATCTTGTTAAGGCAGATTGAGTCACGAAACACAAGAGCAGTCAAATCGAGTCTTGAAGCTCACGTTCCTTAGTACTAAATACAGCAATTATATATATATATATATTAGTTTTTATCCATAACAAATGGCTAAAAAAAACTTTTAATGGTGTCCAAACTTTTGTATTATATACTACTTTTATGACTATAAATTTTAAAATATGTGTAGTTACTTTATAAATATATTTATTTAATTTGTGTTTTATGTAACCAAAGACTTTAGTCAAAAACTACGTTAGTGGAGATATACATTAGTTTAAAATAGTGGTCACTTACCATTATTCTATGAACACGTTGAACTAATTATGTATATAAATATACGTACTTGTTTCAGTTATATTTTCGTACATGTTCTTCTTAACAAGGTACCTTTTATTCTATTATATTTTCTTAAGTGTTAATATTAATGTGTAGATACTTGATGTTAATGTGTTGATTGATATTATAGTAATGCATGTGTATATAGGTCTCAGTAGGTGTCTCTTTTTTTTTTGTTTATTTTCAACCTAAATATTTTGTAATACTTATATATAAAATATATTATGTATTTTTAGTTGCCATGATTTTCATTTAGTTGTATAACATGTTATAGGTTTGGTAATTTATGTTAAATTATATAAATATGTTACAGGTGATTGATGTTTAACTGTAAATGTGTTACGGTCTCACAAAATCAGTTTACATAAGTAGTTAAAATTGTTAATATTTAAATGTTTTATTTTGTTGTTCTAATAAATTATTGTTATTAGTTTGAATATATGCAAAAGAATGAATAAATTATATACTTGTTTAAATCATTTATTGGTATTAAAAAAGGTTTTAATATAATTCTCTCCTCCATGAAGTGAGAGTGTTTATTTTTCTCTCCGTTCTTTCTCAAAAGACTGTGAGAGTGCTGTAATGTAAAGGGTGGATGATATCAATGAGAGGTTGGCAGGTATAAGGATTGAGGATGAGGAGAACACTGAACTCGTTTTTGATTAGGAAGCTAAAGATGTATCAAACAAGTTTGGAACCTGCCTAGTGGGTCGTTTTTGAAGGAAAAAAGTCCGAATACTGGGGAAATGAAGTCGGAAGTCGCTGACATCTGGAGTCCAGCAAGAGGGAATAACATAAAAGATCTGAAGCCTGGAATCTATCTCTTTAAGTTTTATCATACTGATGGCATGGAGTGGGTGTTGAACGGAGGCCCGTGGACGTTTGATAATGCAATGCTTGTTCTCCGTAAGATTTGTAATGGTGTAGATCCCTTAGATGTCCCATTATTTAGTTTATAATTCTGGGTTCAGCTTTTTGATGTCCCATCGGGGCTGATGACGGAGGCCGCCGGTAAACAGCTTGGTAATTTTTTTGGTCCATTCTTATCTTATGACCCTAATAACAATTCTAGTATTTGGCATGAGTTTATGTGTATTAATATAAACATTGATGTAAGACAACCATTGAAACGCAAGAAGAAAATTTGTAGGAAGAATGGAGTGGAATGCATTGTTCAATGTAAATACGAGCGCCTTGGAGATTTTTGCTTTGTTTGTGGTCTTGTTACTCACACGGAACGTTTCTGTGGCAAGAAACTCAACCTTAATGTTCAAGATAGTGGTATATAGTGGGGGACATGGTTGCATGCTTAGTCAAGGAGGGTGGTGGGACAGGATCGAAGCAAGTTTCTCCGTGATGAGTGAGACGTTGATTGGGACGCGATTCACGGAAATTCAAATTCTAATCAGCATTTTTTGGGGGAGTCTGGTAACCAAATATTGGTAATAGGTGGTCTAGCGCGGAATTATAGCGATGTTGTTAACCCAATGACCGGAAATCGGGGATTTAATCAAAATAATCAGGATAATGCAGTTATTCTAGTCATTACTAAAACTCATATTGGGCCGGCTGAGGATGAGTTGATTGGGCTTAATATAGAAGAACGTGATCAACGAAGGAGAGGCCCGGATAACGACATGCTAATGTAAATAGAAGGGGATAAGGAAAGGTTAATTACTGAGACTGGTCTTTTTTATACTGATTGTCCAGTTTCTTCCACTACTGTTTTGGCTACGCTTGCAAGGCAAGCTAGCCAGTTGCAATGAATATTCTTTGTTGGAATTGTCGAAGGTTGGGTTCGCCTCAGACAGTTTGAGTTCTTGGTGACCTCATAAAGTCACATAAACCTGATTTTCTTTTCTTGTCTAAAACTATTTCATATGCTAATAAGATTGAAGAAATGCGAGTTATGTATGGTTTTGCTCAGTATTTTTCAGTAGATAGAGTTGGTCGAAGTGGTGATTTGGCAATTTTTTGGAGAAATAATGTAATGTGTGAAATAACGGGATACTCTCGACATCATGTGTATGTTAACTTCCTGAATAATGGTGTTGTAATATGGGCTATTTCTTGTTTCTATGGCTTTCCAGAAAGATCTTGTAGAAAGGAGTCATGGGATCTTATTCGTACACTATCTGGGATGACGCAACTTCCTTGGTCTATTGTACATGATTTTAACGATTTGTTATCTATAACTGATAAATGGGAAGTTACTCCTCTTGCTCAATCTCTCATATCTGGCTTCCAAGCAGCAATAGACGATTTTTCGTTAGTAGAAATTGATTTGCAAGGTGGTCGCTTAACGTGGGAAAAATCATATGGTATTGATGGTTAGGTGAGAGAACATCTGGATAGAGCGTTTGCTTCTCGTTCGTGGCTACATCTTTTCCCTTTATGTAAGCTTTCAGTCACCCATACTTCTGTGTCAGATCACGATCCTATATTGCTTGATTTGATTAGTGTGGATTTTTCTCAAAGGAAATTTCGTTTTCCTTTTTGCAAACACCCAACGCATGTGACTGTGTTGTCACTGTCAACAGATATTTGAATTGACCATCCGTCGGGTAGCTTTGTTGACCATCCGTCGGGTAGCTTTGTTGATCATTCATCGGGTAGCTATTTGACACTTGACTCCATTTCACTTATACAGAATTACAAGACATCTTTTATTTACAATTAATCAACCTATTCTGCATATCTACTAGTAGTCAACATGACTCATATGCTACTATAGAATCTACACAAAGTTGTTTGTAGAAATGTGCTACAATACTTATTATTACATAAGCTACCCACTCGATGGATATCAAATTATCATCCGTCGGGACTATATTGAATCATCCGTTGGGACTATATTTGATCATCCGTCGAGTGCTACAAAATTCACTAAGTTAAATCTACTAATGTGTTTTGTATGATTTATCATCAAGTTCACAACATATTCCTAACAATCTCCCCCAATTTATGTCTACTGGAATTTTAGTCATAAATTAAGAGAAACTTGATGATAACAAAACACTCCAAGAATATAAATTGAAAATAGCAGATAAAACTGATAAGTGTTGCAATATTTACTGAAAATTGGACAATGCAAAGTATACAAAGAATAGCTCACAATCATTATCAAGGTGCTCCTCTAGTCTGAGTAGATAAGTCTATTTCCTTGATTGTCTAGGTTTCTTCCCAAGCCTCCTGTTGTTCTCTTCTATCTGATTTTGGAGTTGTCTGTAGAATTCAAGTTCATCAGCTTATGAGAGATCTAGCATTCCTTGCATTTCCAATAGAGTCTCATTGTTAGAGATACTCACTTGGTCCTCCAGTCTGAAAAATCTTCTAACTCCCTTTTCATCCATGAATTCCATCAACCAATAAGGCCTCAAATGCACTCTCTTTCCTGTGAAGGGAATAGATAGAGTTTTTGGGAGTGCATCTTTGGCTCTATTACTCCCCAGCTCCTCAATCTTCTTTAGAACTAATCTTCTAGCAGTCACATTGTATCCAAAGTTCTTCTTGAAAGATGACTAGATCTTTATTAGCACACATTGGCTTTCTAGAAGAATCCTGTGAAGTGGCCATATAATCTCTTTTCCTCCCTTGTATTTGAATACTAGTCTTTTAGGGAGATGTCTATGATCATCAATTCCTCTAACTTCTTCCAATTCATCTAAGTAGAGGTTAATGTCAGAAAACTCTTTGATGTCACAGATGTACAACATATCTCCTTTGTTGATTATGGATTTAGATTTGACTAGGGTCTTTGATTTGAGAATCACTGGTTTCACTTTCTTGCTAGCTCTTGTCTTTATCTTCTTTGTCTTGAAGATAGGAAAGTTTAGCTCAGAAATAGGCAAGCTATCCCAGTCCACTGGCTCATCCTTTGAAATTATGAGCTCACCATGTATATTCCTAGTTGGATCTACCACCTTGAATTCTTCAAATACCACTGAGGGTTTTGATGTTTGAGTTGTATTTGTGGACTTTTTAGGAATATTGTCTTCCATTTCTTCATCATTAAAGTCCAATTTTCTCTTGGAATAGAGCTTGTATCTGAATTTTCTTTTCTGTTGTGTTTCTTCTTGCACTTCCTGATCCTTAGGTTCAGCAATTACAGTTGGTTGTGCAGAAATTTCCGTTGTAGTTTTTAAAGCTTGAAGCTTGGCCAAGATAGCAGCTTGCTTCTTCTTTTGTTTGAGCTTTTTAGCATCCAGAGCAGCTTGCTTCTTTTCTTGCCTGATTCTCTCTTTCTCTTCCTTCTTAGCTTCCACAAACATGGGGTGTCCAACCACCACACAAATTTCCTTACCATTTCTGTAAATCTTGGCTAATCTTCTTTTGAGTGATGAATCAACTGGATCTTTATAGAAGGCAATTGACCTAGCCAACAACTTATTCTCATCTGGCCTACGTGTCTCATGCACAGTATCCATAGGATTCTTATCTGAAAACTTTGAGTAGTTTCTTTTAGGCTTCATGATGAAATCTGCTTTTGGAGATTTGATGCAAGATGTTTGGCATTTTTCCAGATAATTCATACTGATGTCATTCACAGAAATCTTCTTGACTTGAGAGTGATGACTGAATGTCTTGTCTGGCTTCTGAATTGGCCCAAACTTTTGTTGAATTTCTGCATCTATCGTTCTCCATTTTTCTTTCAACTCCTTCTCAGTTGCTGCTACATCAATCTTTAGCAGTTTATCATCTGTGATTAGTCTTGCTACTGCCAGATTTATGATGTCAATACTATCCATGACTGATGGCTTTGTGGAAGCAATTGTTGGCACAATTACTTTGCTGACTTGGATATTTAGCACTTTCTGCTCCCCCTCACTCCTTGATCCCTCTTGACTGATGGGACAATAGCACTGTCTTTCTTCCCCCTTTTGTTATCAGTAAGTTGAGTAGAGGAAGAGGTTTGTGCTGCCACCAGCCTTTGAAGCAAGTCTGTTTGTTGTGCCTAATGTAGATGTATAGCTGTTAGTGAGGCTTCCATAGTTGTCATTCTTTTGTCCAAGGAATCCACCTTGATTGCAAGATCAATGTTCTTCCTTAGCTATCTTTTAATATCAAGCATTGTGGCTTCTGGAAGTTTGGCATCTAATCTTTCAGAAATATCCTTCTGTACTTGATTGATCTCTGTCTTGATAGAAGTGATATCCTGGTTGTGTTGGAGGCCTTGGATTTGATACAGTTGCAGAGAATTTAGATGTGCCTGTAAGAGCTTCCTGGTGCCTGCATCTGTTGTAGATAGAATGGCATTATGTATTTCCTGGATTTGATGAATGAGAGTGACCTTGAAATGTTGAAGATCACAGTCCTTGGAGAATGCCCATGAAGGAAGCCCAGATCTAGAGCTGGTGCTTGCTTCTCCCCTTATGTTCATGAGCTCCTCATCTTCACCATCATCTCCAAAGAAATCAGCAGATTCCCCAGTCCCATAGTCAACATCACCATCAGCTCTAGGTTGCATATCTATGATGGCATCCTTAGCTCTTTGCATTGACTGGGTGGTGTGCACCAATTTCAGCATTCTTTCTGCATTTTCATTGCCCTGTCCAGCCAAAATTTGATATGCTAAAACATGAAGAGTAAATGCCTCAACATCCAAAGAGATGAAACTTATAACAACATGATTCTGCTGAGATAGTTTCTCAATGTCTGCATCATTGTCATTCATTTACTCACTAGCAATAATGTCCATCCTTATATCTCTTGTACCTGCATTTCTCTCAATTTCTCTCTCTTTTTGCATCAAGGGCTCCCATTGGCTCCCCACCCTCACACCCTCACCTTCACCATCTAAGGTGGGACTCTTTTCACTCACTTTTTCCGGTCCTGAAGAAATGGACTGCATTTGTTCACTCTTTTTCTCTCCTTTTTCCGGGGAGCAACCCAGACTCTCACTCAATTCACTCCCTTACCTCATCCCTAAGAGTGATTGTATTACTACTAAGTCTTCTGCACCTGTGAGAATTGAAGAAATTTTAAGTTGTGCAGAGACACCCGACGGATGAGGAATATCCATCGGGATAGTAGTTTGGCTAACCAACGGATGACTGCTATTAGGCTTATCCGTCGGGATACAATCACTACTCGACGGATGATGAATATCCATCGGGATAGAAGAAATAAATGAGTTTGGAGTGGAGACTATTGTAGACTCTGTGCAGATTGATGATAATTTAGGCACAGAAGTTTCAACAGTGTCATAAAGAAATGGCAAGTGAGCCAACAAATCATCTAAAAGATGATGCTCACTTGATTGGATTTTTGCCTTCTCTAAGAGAGTTAAAGATGGAGAATTTGGAAGTGATGTATTTATCATGTCAACATCCAGTGAGTGTGTAGGAGAATTTGGTGTATCAAGTGCTTCAATTATGAGAGATTTTGGCTGTGACTCCATATTTATTGGAGCCACATCAATCTGACTTTGAGATGGTGCAGTGACTCGGTCTTTAGCACCAGTTTGCACTGTGTGTGCCCTGTACATCCCCAAGGGTTTTTGATCTTTTCTTTCTAGCATAAGTTTGTGGTGAGCTAGTGTCCCTACCCCTTTTGGCTTGTGCTCCAGGTTGGTATCTTGTTTCAATAGTGACATCCTTTTGGGAGGATGAAACTAGTAATGAGCTTATTTCCTTATTAACAACCACAGTTTGTTGGGAAACTGTGGTGTGGCTAGGTTTGGGTACTCTCTTCTCCCCAGCCTTATCCTTAGAGTTTTTTTGATTTTCACCCTGTCCCTCACCTTTCTCACCCACCTTCACACTCCCCTCTTTTTGTTTAGTGGATTTTGCAACTGGTTTCTTTTGCAATAAACCAGAGGGGGCTTTCTTAGATTTGGATTTAGAAGTTTGTAATTTAGTAGCTTGGGTAGGCATCTGTTTGGTCATTGACACAGATGCCATTGCTACATTTGAAGGCAAAGAAATGTGTGAGCTTGGAAGAGTGAAGACAATAGAAATTACCTCACTTACCTGAGGTCCCTCCATTTCTGGAAAATAGAAGAGGGGCACCTCTTTGTGATGGTCTGCTCTATTAAGATCTGCAATTATTCTTTTTTCTTGAACCCATCAATTCAGCTTGTTGGTTGGGTTCTCAATCACAATGTTCTCAATGAGATGGTTAGCAGGGATCATGAAAAATCTAGCATAATAGACATATTTACCTCTCTTATTGAGTTCTCCTAAATTAAAGCCTAACTCAAACAAGACTAAGTCACTGAAATTAAAGTATTTATCAGTAACTAGCATGTAAAGCATGGATATGTTGATAGAGTCAAAGTTACTAATTTTACCAGAAAATACTTTAGTTACCACATCACACAGATAACTCCATTCTTTCCTAAGACCCAACTTTCTAATTTCACTTAATTTAGAGGTAGAAAGTGCATAGCCCATGGAGTTTAGCATGTTAACAATATCAGTGTCTGTGTGTGGAGCAGTAACAGTATTATCAAGAATTCTAAAGCATGCTTTAACAATATCACTATTAATGCAAAACTTCTTACCTTTAAGAGTGAATATGATGGTCTTATCCATTGAGTTGTACACGACATTTGTCCATATCTCCTCTACAACCTCATAATAGATGGTGGGAGATTCCAACATAACATAGTTGAGTTTGCAGCCTTTCACAAAATCCATCATTTTGTGGTAGTTTCCAGACTGTTGAATCTCCTTGTTCACTAGAGCTGTGAAGTTGTTCTTTTCGTAGATGTACCCAGTTTTAGACATAATTTTAACGACTGGTGCCATTGTTAGAGTTTGAGAAATTTGCATAGAAAGTGATTGCTTTTGAGAAGAAAGAAGTTAGAGCTATTGAAAATTGAGAGTGATAAAAGAGCAGAATAAAAGTGAATCTAGCTTTTATACTATCTCAGAAATAAACTAACAAAAATAATAAAGTAAAATAAAGTGACCAATAAAAATGGCTAAAAATAGCCGTTTAAAAATAAACATACTGTAAAAATTTTGTCACTTATCTGTCGTGTCATGCTTACAAACTGTAAGTATACTCGATGGATAATGTTCAGAGTTTTAACGGCTAGGATTGAGGTAATTCAACGGATGAGCACAAATCAGTTATCCGTCGAGTTATAAAATATTCCAGAAAAGTAATTGATTTTTATTAACAATTAATATACCAACAGATGACCAAACTCGATGGATAATGATCATCCATCGGGATGTGAATTTTGACTTAGCCAAAATTCCATCCATATCAGAAAAATTAATTAAATTTCTGGCTGCATAACAACTTGCAAAATATCTAAAATGATTCAAGAATAATTAAGCATACCTAACTCACTTACCAACCTTGAAAAGGTGGATTCATCAAGTGGCTTGGTAAATATATCTGCAAGCTACTTTTCACTTGGAACAAAATGAAGTTCCACAGTACCATTCATCACATGTTCCCTTATGAAGTGGTAATTGATGTCTATGTGCTTTGTTCTCGAATGCTGCACTGAATTTTCAGTGATGGCAATTGCACTTGTGTTATCACAGAAAATGGGAATTCAATCCACTTGTAGACCATAGTCCAACAATTGTTTTTTCATCCATAAAATCTGTGCACAGCAACTACCAGTTGTAATATATTCAGCTTCAGCTGTAGAAGTAGAAACTAAATTTTACTTTTTACCGAACCAGGACACAAGATTGTTCCCTAGAAATTGACAGGTTCCTGTTGTACTTTTTCTGTCTATTCTACAACCTGCATAATCTGCATCTGAATAACCAGTTAATTCAAAACCAGAATCTCTAGGGTACCAAATGCCAAGTTTTGGTGTTCCTTTGAGATATTTGAAAATTCTCTTAATAGCTACTAGGTGAGATTCTCTAGGATCAGCCTGAAATCTAGCACAAAGACAAGCTGCAAACATTATATCTGGCCTACTAGCTGTTAAGTACAAAAGTGAGCCAACCATGCCTCTATAGCTTGAAATATCCACAGACTTTTCAGTAGTGTTTAATTCAAGCTTAGTTGCAGTGGCCATGGGAGTTTTTGTAGATGTGCAATCCATTAGTTCAAACTTCTTTAAAAGATCATGAATGTATTTAGTTTGACTAATGAATATTCCATCACTAACTTGCTTAACTTCTAAACCAAGAAAGTAAGTTAGTTCTCTCATCATGCTCATTTCATACTTACTTTGCATCAATTTGGCAAACTTTTTGCAAAGATTTTCATCTGTAGAGCCAAAAATAATATCATCTACATAAATTTGAACAAGTATACTAGAGCCATTAACATTTCTAAAGAATAAAGTTTTATCAACGGTACCTCTTGTGAAGTGGTTTTCCAAAAGAAATTTTGATAAAGTGCATACCGGGCTCTAGATGCTTGCTTCAGTCCATAAAGTGCTTTCAAAAGATCTTTGACATGATTTGGGAATTTTGGATCTTCAAAACCAGGAGGCTGACTAACATAGACTTCCTCCCCCAAATCTCCATTCAGAAAAACACTTTTGACATCCATTTGATAGACCTTGAAATTGGCATGAGCTGCATAGGCTAAGAAAATTCTGATGGCTTCAAATCTTGCAACAGGAGCAAAATTTTCATCAAAATCTATTCCTTCTTGTTGACAATAGCTCTTAAAAACCAATATAGCTTTGTTCCTTACTACTATGCCATTTTCATCCATCTTATTTCTGAGTACCCATTTGGTGTCAATTGGATTCTTTCATTTGGGTTTGGGTACTAGCTTCCATACCTTGTTCCTTTCAAATTGGTTTAGCTCCTCCTGCATAGCTAAAATCCAATCAGGATCCAACAAAGTTTCTTTTACCTTCTTTGGTTCTTCCTTAGATAGGAAGCTACTGTATAGACATTCTTCTTGAGTTACTCTCCTTGTTAGAACTCTAGATTATGCATCACCAATGATGAGCTCAAAAGGGTGATCTTTAGTCCATTTTCTTTGTTGAGGTAGATTAGCTCTAGATTAAGAGGCCTCATTGTTTTCTTGATGTGTGACTGAGTTTTGATGAATAGAAACTCCCCCTGAGTTTGTGAAACTTTGATTTGAGAAAGGGGAGCTTTCTGTAAGTGATCAATTTTGACTTTCAGCTTCTCTTAATGCCTCGGCGGATGGTGCACTTTATGTTTCGACGGATGAAGCTGATTGTCTCCCGACGAATAAGGCAGATTGTCTCCCGACGGATGAAGCATTTTGCAACTCAAATGATGTTGAATTATATGCTTCATTAGTTGTAGGTTTTTCTGCATTATCCATATTCACTGTTTCTTGATCACTTTCATCATCACTGTCATCACTAACCATTTGCACATTATCAAACTTGAGGCTTTCATGAGAATCTTCATCTTGCAATCCTTCAATCTTTTTATCATCAAACACAACATGTATTGATTCCATAACAATGTTGGTTCTAAGATTGTAGACTCTATATGCTTTTCCCAGAGCATATCCAACAAAAATTTCTTCATCTGCTTTAGCATCAAACTTCCCATGTTGATCAGTTTGATTTCTCAAGATAAAACATTTACAGCCAAAGACATGAAGAAAATTTAGAGTTGGTTTCTTGTTCTTGAACAATTGGTAGGGTATCATACAATTTGCTTGATTAATCAAGGAAATACTCTGAGTGTAGCAAGCAGTATTCACAGCTTCAGCCCAAATATATGTTGGTAACTTTGATTCTTCAAGCATTATCCTTGCAGCTTCAATAAGAGATCTGTTCTTTCTTTCCACTACTACATTTTGTTGTGGAGTTCTTGCTGTAGAAAACTCATGCATTATCCCATTTTCTTCATAAAATGATCTCATCACAGAATTCTAGAACTCAATTCCACTGTCACTCCTGATTCTTCTTACTTTAAAATCAGGAAGATTGTTGACTTGCCTTATGTGATTGATAATGATTTCACTAGCTTCATCTTTAGACATTAGGAAATATGTCCAAGAGAACTTTGAGAAATCATCTACAATTACTATGCAAAATCTTTTTCTTGAAATGGACAACACATTGACTGGTCCAAATAAATCCATGTGTAGGATTTGCAAAGGTTCTTCAATTGTTGAATCAAGCCTCTTTCTGAATGATGCTTTAATCTGCTTTCCCTTTTGACAGGCATCACACAATCTATCCTTAGAAAACTCCACTTGAGGAATGCCTCTTATCAGTTCTTTCTTGACAAGCTCATTCATGGTCTTGAAGTTTAGATGGGACAACTTCTTGTTCTATAACCAACTTTCATCTTGACTTGTTTTGCTGAGAAGACAAGTGACAGATTCTGCATTAGATGAGTTGAAGTCAGTTAGATACACATTTCCTTTTCTCACTCCAGTGAGAACCACTTTGTTGCTTCTTTTGTTTGTCACAACACAGGCTTCTGAATTGAAGGTTACTGAATTGCCCTTATCACAAAGCTGGCTAATACTCAACAAATTATGCTTGAGACCATCCACTAGGGCAACCTATTTAATGATGACATTGTCTTTTGAAATTAAGTCATATCCCACAGTATAATCCTTGCTGTCATGTCCAAAAGTAATACTGGGGCCAGCTCTCTCCTTGAACTCTGTGAGCAGGGTAGAATCTCTAGTCATGTGCCTTGAACAACCACTATCCAGGTACCAAAGATTTTTTCTGTTTCCCTACACATATCAAAACTAAATCAAGTTAATTTTGGTACCCAAGTTTCCTTGGGTCCTGCCTTGTTAGCTTTCTTCTTTGGTTTCTTAGGTTCGATCTCATTTGACTTGAGAATTTCTGATTCATCCTTAGTCATTTGAGTTGGACCTTTGAAACCAGTCATTAGAACAGAATTATCATGCACATTTTGATTAACAGGAAATGGCATGCTGTTTGCAAACATGTTATTCCAGTAAGGCATGCTAAATGGCATTCGTGTCATACTAAATGCAACATAATAAGGATTAGGTGCAAATGGCATTCATATTTTGAGCAGATATAGCATTCATAGGCATAGAAGGCATGACATTCATGTTGGGAAAAGAAGAGGGTACAAAGATAGGAGTAGGCATGACAAGTTTGCAACTAACAGACAAGTGATTAACACTACCATACTTAACACAGATTTTTCTTAGAGCATACTTATCAGGTGTGTAGTTGTTATGTTTGTTAATACCTACTTTCCCATTTCTATTGTTTTTCTTTTTAGTTTCTATTTTAACCTCAATCTTTTCTAATCTATCATTCAATTGCTTGATGGACAGATGACCAATATTAACTTTCTTCTCCTTCTTCACTTGACTTGATTCTCCTGAAACAAAGTTTTTGAAAACTGATCCATATTTTTCATTTAACTTGGCAAGCTTAGCTTTGCTCACTGGTTTGCTCACAGGCGACAGATGTGGCTCTTTGTCACTCGATAGATAATCCTTTTGATTATCTGATGGATGATTCTCATCATTCATCGAGTCCACATCTGTTAGCAATCCTTCAACCAAATTGGATTCCAGCTTCTCCTTACTCTTTTTCCAGGCTGCATCACAAAAGGACTCAATACCTTGAACTTTAGTGATTTGAGCATGAACATCTCTGGATGATTTCCATGCTTTAATCACTTCCTATTCTCGTTCAAGCTGCTTCTTTAAAATCTCTTCTTTCTTCAAGGACTCAGTTAATTCATCCTTAGCAATCTTACACTCAATTCTCAATTTTTCAAATTCAATAAACTGAGACTCTAGCACATTATTCCTCTCACTTAAAAACAAATTGTTTTCTTTAATTTTAGCATTTTCCTTGTGAGGGACTTAAGTGTAACACGCAAGTGATATAATTATGTAGACATGTCATTGATTGCATCATTACACTTAGCTTTAGATAAATGAGCTAGGTTAGTGGTGATTACCTGATTACTTGAAGAACTTATTTCTGTTTCATCAGATTTGGCCATCAGGGCTAGATTGACATATCTTACATCCTCATCTTCATCCAATGCATCAGCTGCCCAGTCATTTTCCTGTGTAATGAAAGCCCTTTCCTTTTGCTTGAGCAACTCAAAATATTTCTGTTTGTAATCAACAGGCTCAAACTTCTTTTTGCTCAAATCTGACTTTCTACACTCACTGGCAAAATGCCCTGCCAAGCCATATTTGAAACATTTGAATTTGGATTTATCCACCATGTTCCTACTTGGCTTGGCTGCTCCAAAGTTCTTTTTGAACTTGAGCTTGGAAAATCTTCTGGAAAGGAATGCTAAATGCTCATCAATATCATCCATGTCATCTTGGCTCAAATGATCTTCATTTTCAGCTACCAGCCCATTTCCCTTGTTCTCACAGACCTTTGAAGTAGACTCAACAACTTCTACCTTCATCTATTTCTCTTTCTCTAACTCAGAAACCAGTGTTATGGACCCTCCTTTATTCCATTCTTTCTCCATCCTCTCATCTTGCTCTATATCAAGCTTATAAGTCTCCAGGATGCCATACAGTCTCTCCAAGGTAAACTCCTTGTAATCCTGAGAATTTCTCAATGAGACTGTCATTGGTTTCCACTCCTTTGGAAGAGATCTAAGGAACTTGAGGTTAGATTCTTTTGTCTGATAGACTCTTCCATACAACTTCAGATTATTTAGTAGTTTTTGAAACCTACTAAAGATATCAGTGAGAGACTCACTATCTTCACAATGGAAGTGCTCATATTGCTGAATTAGTAGCTGCATCTTATTCTCCCTTACTTGCTCAGTACCATCACAAATAATTTGGATAGTGTCCTAAACCTCCTTGGCTATTTTGCAGTTAATGATGTTATCAAACATATCACCATCAACTCCATCGAACAATATATTCATGGCCTTCTTGTCTTTCCTGACTTGCTCAATATCAGGATCTGACCATTCATTTTCTAGGATTAGGAACAGATGGTTCATTGCCTGTTGCAGCTCTCATTGGTACATGGAGACCTCTCTTTATGCAATCCACATAGGCCTCATCTTGAGAAAGAAGATGTAGATGCATTTTCACCTTCCAGTGGTGATAATTGTCTTTATCCAGAAAAAGGAATTTTAACTCCAACATCCTTCTTGTTCATCTTGTTGTTTGTTGTGATCTTTACACTCTTTGTACTTCAAGAGCTTGCTCTGATACCAATTGTTATTCCCTAGCAATACAACAAGAATTATAGAAGGGGGGTTGAATGTAATTCTGGCTTCTTTTCGAGATATATAAAAATGTTCTAACTCAATATATATATATATATATAAGTGTTTTGATTTGCAAAGTGCGGAATAAGGAATTAAGTAAATCAAACACAAAGTAATAAAAACACAAGTCTTTAAAACTTTCTGGTGGATTTGAATGTATCCATCAAATATATATATATATATATATATTGTTAGGCCTCAATGATACTATAGAAGGGGGTTGAATATAGTATCTACAATCAATTCGATTATGAACACAAGTATGTAACAGAAAACAAGTTATTCAATATATCAAACTCTGTTACAGTAGGTTTAATATACTCTCTTAGTGATGTATGATATCACTAAGAGCTGCTAGGGTTACAAAGAATAATATTCTCGAGAATGATAACACATATAGTGTAAACCCTAAGTTGTGTTTATATAGTACATAGTTACAAGATATCTTCTAATTGATATGAAATATATCTCTTCCTAAAATATATCAATCAGATATTATCTTCTGTAGTCCTTTAGCTGTCTAACTTTCCATGCATATTTTTATTTGTTTAATCCTGATCCTCTCCTGTAAATCAGTCGCTTTTCATCCCTGAAGTGTATCTCCACTTAAGTTCTGATATAAGTTCTGACGCCTTAACTTCTGATAACTTCCTGTCTTCAGTAAGTTCTGATTTTCAGTTAAGTTCTGATATCCCGATAATAAGGTCTGAAACTAAACAAATCAGATTAGACATGATATCACAAATATATCTAAAAATCACCCCCAACTTGTAAATTATGAAAAATATACAAGTTAATAGATTTGATGATGTCAAAAATATTTAAGTACAAATGCAATGAGATATTATTTTAAACAGCTAAATACAACTTACAGTACATATAGCTTTACCAATATCACTGGATCAATCTGAATCCAAAGTGATTCCTTATAAAGTCTGTTACCAGCTTGTCCTCAGCATTTCTCAGAACTTCAACTAACTGTGCTTTGACTTGCATCAGTTCTTCATCTTTATTATCACCAATCTGATAGATGGCTACTATGAGTGCTGGAATTGATGTTCTTTCAAGTCCATCTCCAAGTCTGATAACTCTGGGATGTGAAGAGTCTTCATTATAACATAAGCATCTTCCTTTCAGAATTACTTCTACCTTAGCAGAATTCTTCCTCATAGGAATTTCTCTTCCATCATCTTCAACTATCTTTGGAATAAATTCTGCAACCCTTGATCCAGAGATTCTGGCTTTATCCCTTATGGTCTTCATCAAGAAATTTGGCCATCTTCTGGTAAACTCAGACTTTATCTCCAAAAGATAATGAATGAATTGAAGTTCTTTAAGAGATTTGTTCAGCATATCTGATTCTGACATTCTGTATGTTCTTCCATCTTTAAGAAATAGAATAAGCTTTTCCTTGACTTTACTCTTATCATGAGTATCCAGTACCACTTGAGCAGATATAACCTTGTCAAGGTGTTTCTGTGTAACTTCCTCAAGTGGTTAGTCAGTTAATAAGAATGGATCTTTGATAGTTTCTTCAACTCCTATTTTGATCTTGGCTTCGCTTGATCCTAACCCAGATCTGTCTCTTGCTTCTCTGGCATTCAATCCAATAGTCATGAAATCAGATAGTAGTTGACTTTTCTTAGGATCTGATGGTTTAACATCTTTCCATAGGAGTTTCTTCTTATCAGCAATTGTCATCTTATTCAAATCAACTTGAGCTCTGTCAGAGGTTGATGTCTTGATGACTTGTTCAGGATTTGCAGATTCTTCTGTAGCTTGCTGTTCTGAAATATCTTCACTCTAAACAACTTGAGCTATGTCAGAGGTTGTCTTAGATTCTTCTATCATCTCCTTTCTCTTCCGAGTATCAACAATTTAATCTTCAGCAGCTGTATCATCAAAGATTTGAACCATCTTGCACACAGGATCCATCAGAATTTGAGGAATCTTCATTTTCTGCTTCTTAACTGTCTCCCCAACTTTTCCTTTTCCCTTGTCTTTGGGATCAGTAGCAGTTTGAGATCTAGTCCTTGATGTAGGAATCTCTGTGGCAGATCTTTCTTTTATCACTATACCTTTCTCCTTAGGTCTAGGAGGCTTCTTTGCATTAGAAGCTTCAGATTTAGGATTTATCTTTCACAGTGGCAAATCTAGCTTCTTCCTCCTTTAGAGTCTCTAAATCCATTCCAGGATTATGCTTGAGAAATAATCTTTTGGCAATTTCTTCATCAAGAGTCTGAATCTTGGGATCCTTATAGTAGACAGTAGTCTCCATTCCCTTAAGCTTCAGAGTTTGTAAAAACTTATGAGAGTCTTGACTTCCAGACTAAATCAGAATATCAGAACTTGATATCAGAGTTTGAGCATTCACAACTTCAGAACTTGTATTCTTCTGTGTAGAAGATTTGCTAGAATCAGAAATTAGTTTATGTGAAGAAACTTTGCTGCTTTACTTGCCTTGACTTTGACCTTTGCCCTTACAAGGATTTCCCTGGTCATCTTCAGAATCATCCTTTTTCTTCAGTGTTTGGCTTGGTGAGCATTTGGACTTAACTACCTTCTCCCCCTTTTTGGAATTATCTGACAGGAGTAGAGAAATAAGGAGTTCCACTGAAGATTGAATTTCATTGAGCTGTGTTTGTTGAGAGGCTTGATTCTGCAATACCTCATCCAGTTGGGCTTGCTTCTTGATTTGAACTTGCTCAATAGCCTCTACTTTTTCATGAATAGGTCTGATAAACCTATTCTTGTCTAGTTTGAGCATCAGGTCTAGCTTATCAGTTACTTCCTGAAGTTTATCAACCTTTTCATGAGTCTAGGAGTGTAGACCTTGAAGATGTTTTAGTACTGAGAGTAGTGCCTTTTAGTTGGTGCTTGAAATCAGAACTTGTCAGCAACTCATCAGCTTTTGAAATATATTCTGACTGAACATGTGAGCTGGGAATGAAGTCAGGTTCATTCCACTTCTTTGTCCATTCAACTTCTCTAAAGGTTTCCTCCCATGGAACAGGAGCATCTTCTTCATTAAATATAAGCAGTGCCTCCTTGCCAAGAATTGGAGCATTTACTGGAGCACTTGCCGGAGCACTATCTACAAAAATCTGATAAAATCTCATCATTTTCTGATAACACCAGAGTGTGTGTTACTGAAGGAGATTCTGGAGCTTCTGTTTCCAAATTCTGATCTTCAGGTTCCAAATTCAGAATTGGTGTAGTAGGAATTTTAGCCTGTAGAATTGGTGAAACATGAGATATTGGCTGTTTTGCTGGTGGAGCTTCCAGATAGAGAACATAAGGTATATTCAACCAGTGAATGTCAATTTTAGGACTTAACCCTGAATCTTCAACTGGAGCAGTTTCTTTGAATGGACAGATAGAAGGTGTGATCATTGTGTCATGAACAGTGTCTTCAGGTTGAGGTGGAGCTGTCAAAGATTCAATGACTGTAGGTTCTGATGAGATCAGTGATTCCTGATCCCCTTCCTCAGCATCTTCAGTATCCTCATATTGAATTTGTGCAATATGCACACATGATCTAGTCTTCCTTGATCTTCTAGATGGAGGAGTGACTTTATCTATATCAGAACTTGAAGGTCTTTTCCTTTTCAAAATTCCAAAACCCTCAGCTTCATTCTCTTTCTGAAGATTTGACTTTTCAGCTTTTAATGTCACAGGTTCTGATACAGGAACCTCTACTTGTTCATCCTCATCGGATTCATCTCTCAGAATCATCCTTCTTCTTCTCCTTGGTGGAGATTTAGGCACATAGATAGTCCTTTTAGTTTTGGGCCTAGATGATGTGTCAGAATTTACAACTGGCACCTTTTGAGAAGTACCAGAGGTTGGTTTGGTTTTGGATTTGGGAGGTGAAGTTCTGATAGTAGGTGTTGATGGTTGTGGTTGAGAGGATTGTACTGGTTGATAGTAGGTACCAATAGTAGGCTGTGGTTGAGTATTGGAAGGCTGTGTTGGTGGAGGTTGTGCTGGTGCAACATCAGGATATATGGTTGTGTATGTTTGAGGATCATAATTTACTAAGAACTATTTTACAGATTGAGGAATTTGAAGGGGTCTTAGTACATCCTTCTTATTATCAACAGATAATAAGTCTGTGAAAGCCCTTTTGTGAAGTTTAAAGGGTTGAATCAAGTCACTAAAGGCTTGGGGCTTATCAGAACAACAAAAATTATAAATAAGTTGACAGAACCTAGCAAAGTAAACAGTATTTGGGTCCTCTTTCAACCTATCCCCAATAAAACCCAAAATAGCAGTAGCATAATCAAAATGAGTTTGATTAAGAAGTACATACCCTATTTGCTGACTCAGAATTGGAATAGCATCAAAGTTTGAGCATTTGTTGGCAAAGGCTCTGATGATGCAATCGAAAAAGTAGCTCCACTCCCTTATGATGTATGGCCTCTTCAGTTGTCCCATCTTGGACAGACTTTTCTCATAACCAAGATTGGCCATCATACTCTGTAGAAGTGGATCCCCAATCTGATAATTGAAAGTACAATTTTCTGGCAAATACAGAGCTTGTCGAACAGTGGACAGGGTAACCAGGTGCTCATCTTCCCCAGTTATGAAAATGATGCTTGGAGACCCATCTTCACCACCATCATCATAGACTGCAGTCATCCAAAACTCCAGAATTTGTGTTCCTGAAGAGTGCTTATGGTTGGGTCAAAGCATACCCAATCTCACTGCGAGCCAGAAAATCTTGAATGAAGTGAAGATCTAAAGGAGCATCGTCCTTGCTGATAATAGCCATATAGTTTTTGGGGACGAACTTGGCTCCATTAAAGATAACGTGCTTTGGTGCCATTTCTGTGAGAAATTAAGTGAAATAATGTGTGTTCACAAGGTGTTTGATAAAATGCCTGTAAGAAAGTCCGTCAGAAAATAGAGAGAAAAAGAGAGAGAGAGTAAAAGAAATAAGAGATAATGTAAGGGAGAAGTTAAAAGATTTGAATAATCTTTTATCTATAATATTTATACTCTTTCCACTCAACGGCTCTTTTTGGAAGTAAAACCGGCATAGTTACACTTGTCACATAGTAAATGGTCAATGCAGTAATTAGTGGGAACGAGAAATGTGCAGTAATTATTGCACACATGCATTTGCAAAAACCAACACGCAACCCATTAACCAAATGATTATCACTATTTTTATCTCACTTAATTATTTTCTAATAAAATGACCGTTACAGTAAAAACTAATAATAAATCAACCAACTAAAATGTGACACGTAAGCATCAGAGTTTGTATCAGAACTTGACTATTATCAGAATTTAACGGTTATTAGAACATGGCTTCTATACTCAAAAAGTGAATGACTGTTTCTGTGATTCTTCAGATAAATACTGACTGGTTTCTTCAGAGTTTAATCATCTGAACATAATCAGAACTTGTCCTCAGAATTTATGCAAATAATGCTTAACTGTTTATCAGAAACAACTTAATCACCACAGTAATTTTCATCATTCATATGGAGTGATAGTGTGTGTATGTGCAAATGATCAATTAAAGATTAAAGTCTGATAAACTTCAGTATATCTTAGAAATAAGGCATAACTAAGAAAAATGCTTAAAATCTGTCTTGAATTGTGAAGTCTACTATAGAATAAAGTTATGCAAGAATCCACCTCAACAGTTTGTGCTTATTTTATGCATCTTTTGAAATTCTTTTGACAATGGTTTCTCAGTGTAAATGAGTTACAACTGCCATCAGAATTTATGCTATTATGAGAATATTTCTCCAGTAATCAGAGAATGTGAAAAGTCACCAAGAAGAATTAATTTGCTTTTCTAATGCATATAACTTAATACCAGCAATGCACTTGGATCTTCCCTTTCACATATTTACTCTAGATCTTAAAGGAGTACCTGATTTCAATTTTTCTTTTCTTTTATTTTCTTTAGATAAGTGAGGCTTATCAAGCATGTAGTTCATCCTTAAGATTTACTGACATCAGAATTTGACAGATAAGAAGCAATACTCTAGTTTGTGACTTAGTAATAAGATAAACAAAGTAAATTTGGCTAAGATCAAAATCAAAATTTGCTTGTGTTATTGATTTCCACATAAATAACTAATTCAAATATGGGATACATAGTTTGTTAAAGACTACTAAGTCAGCATCTAACAAGATAATCCTCATTGGATTGAATAGTCACAGAACATTCAAAACACTTTCAGAGTTTATAGAATCACATTAGATAATAAGCAGGTTCAATATGTTACAATTTAAGCACATATTACATTAATATAAGAAAAGAACTGTCTTGCATTCCAAATTTCTTGAGTAGATTTCTGGTGTATTTGGATTGACTGATAAAAGTACCTTCTTCAGTTTGTTTGACTTGAAGTCCCAGAAAATAACTCAACTCTCCCATCATACTTATTTGATATCTTGACTGCATTAGCTTTGAAAATCTTTCACAAAGTTTTCTATTTGTAGAGCCAAAGATGATATCATCAACATATATCTGTACCAAAAGTAAGTCCTTTCCATACTTGAGGTAGAATAAAGTCTTGTCAATTGTGCCTATGTGAAAACCACTTTCCAGAAGGAATTGAGTCAGAGTCTCATACCATGCTCTAGGAGCTTGCTTAAGGCCATAAAGTGCTTTATCAAGCCTGTAGACATGATTTGGAAATTTTGGATCTACAAAGCCTGGAGGTTGTTCAACATATACCTCTTCTTCCAATTCGCCATTGAGAAAAGCACTTTTCACATCCATTTGAAAGACTTTAAACTTCTTGTGAGCAACATAAGACAAAAAGATTCTTATGGCTTCCAATCTAGCAACTGGAGCAAATGTTTCATCATAGTCAATACCCTCCTGTTGAGAGTAACCTTTAGCAACCAGCCTTGCTTTATTCCTTGTTATTATGCCATCACTGTCAGTTTTGTTTATGAACACCCATTTTGTACCAATAATTGATTTGTCCTTTGGTCTTGGCACTAGGGTCCAAACTTTATTTCTTTCAAATTCATTTAACTCTTCCTGCGTTGCTTGCACCCAATCAGCATCTTGAAGAGCTTCTTCCACTTTCTTTAGTTCAGTTTGAGATAGAAAGGAATGATTGAGACATTCATTTGTTGTTGTTGTTCTAGTTCTGACACCTGCTTCAGGATCACCAATTATCAAGTCAGGTGTGTGTGATTTAGTCCACTTCCTTGCAGATGGAAGTTGATCTCTAGAACTGGATCCTCTCCCATGATCCATGCTGTCTCCATCATCATTTTCTGATGCACCCCCTGAAATTATGCTCTCTGAGATTCCAGAATTTGAGTTGGATCCTTCAGGAATTGAAGAATTAGAGTTTCCAGAATTGTCAGAATTTGGCTCATCAGAACTTGATGAATCAGAACTTGAAGAGCCAGTGACTGGTTCTGATGCTTCTTGAGAGTCTTAAGGTGTGGTATGATCATCAGCTTGCTCCCCCTGAACAGGTGCATTTTCCTTTGGAGCAGTTACCACAGTTTCAATGACATCAGAATTTAACCCGTCGGAACTTACAGGATCAGGATTTAGGTCATCAGAATTTACAGAATCAGAATTTACATCTTCATTTTCAAATCTCAGCTGATCATGATCATTGAAATCTTCAAGTCCATTAATCTTTTAATCATCAAAAGATACATTGATAGATTCCATGACAACCCTTATTTTTAAATTGTAGACTCTGAAGGCTTTTATGGAAAGTGGATATCCGACAAAAATCCCTTCATCAGTTTAGATCAAATTTTGACAGCTGTTCAGGATGAGTCTTAAGAACAAAACACTTGCATCCAAATACATGAAAGTATTTCAGATTTGGCTTCTTTTTCTTCACCATCTCATATGGTGTTGTTCCATGCTTGTTTATGAGTGTTGCATTCTGTGTAAAACAAGCAGTCTGCACAGCTTCAGCCCAAAAAAACATTGGTAGCTTTGCTTCATCAAGCATAGTTCGTGCAGCTTCAATAAGAGTCCTATTCTTTCTTTCTACAACTCCATTCTGCTGTGGAGTTCCAGGTGCAGAAAATTCCTGCTTTATTCCTTGCTCTTTGCAGAACTCTTCCATCATTGAATTCTTGAACTTCGTGCCATTATCACTTCTTATTATTTTAACAGAATCTTTGACCAACTTATCCAGCTGTCTGACATGATCAGTTAGAGTAGATGCAGTTTCATTTTTCTTGAGCAAGAAATACACCCGAGTGTATCTTGTGAACTCATCCACTATAACCTTAACATATTTCTTCTTTGCAATAGACATGACATTTACTAGACCAAATAGATCAACATGCAGTAAGTGATAAGGCTCAAGAATTGAGGATTCAATTTTGCTCTTGAATGAAGATTTTCTTTGTTTTGCCTTTTGACATGAGTCACAAAGACCATCAGGAGCAAATAATGATTTTGGCAGTCCTCTCACAAGATCTTTCTTTACTAGGTCATTTATATTGTTGAAATTTAAATGAGAGAGTCTCTTGTGCCAATTCCAGCTTTCTTCAATTGATGCTCTGCTTAACAGACAGATTGCAGAACCATCAAAATTTGTTGAAAGTCTGGCTTCATATATGTTACCATGTTTGTAACCTTTCAGAACCACTTTGTCTGTAGTATTACTTACAACTTCACAGTGTTCTTCAAAGAATTCTATATGATAACCTCTGTCACAAATTTGACTCACACTTAGCAGATTGTGTTTAAGTCCTGAGACAAGAGCTACTATTTCAATTATGACATTCCGAATCCCAAAGTCTTTCCCATATTGCCATCTCCATAATAAACTCTTGGGCCATATTTCTCCATAAAGTCTGATATCAGGGCTTTATTTCCAGTCATATGTCCTGAACATCCACTGTCAAGAACCAGGATGTTTTTCCTGTTATCCTGCAATCACAAAGACCACTATTGGTTAGTTTTAAGGATCCAGACTTGCTTGGATCCTTTGGTCTTATTAAGTTTGTTAGCATTTGCAGCGGATTTAGTTTCAGAGTTTATGCTAATATGCTTTTTATCAGACTTTACATCAGAATTTACACTAGAAGGAATTACACTAACTTTCTTTAAAGAAGGTTTTATTTCATAATAATCATAGTACAAACTATGATATTCCTTACAAGTATAAAATAGAATGCCATAAACTACCACAATGAAAAACAAGGATTTTGTGGTTTAAATCTAACAAACTGACTCTTAACTCCTGATCTAGGAGGTAAAGAGTTTATATCTTTATTTTTCCTGCAAAAAAAGCAAGATGGTTAGAGTTTCCACAATTATAGCATTTCTTTCTAGAAGCATTAGGAACAGGCATATAATTATTACTTTTATTCACACCTTCCTTTCCATTCCTATTTTTCCTAGCTTCCTTTACCTTGTTCACATTTTTAATCTCTTTCAGCTTATACTTAAGCTGCTTCTTTGTCATTAAGCCAATGTTTACTATAGTTGGTTTATCCTGTTTTAATTTGTTAGAAGTTGACTTTTTTTTGCCTCCTGTTTTAGAGTCTTTCATCTCTTCAGAATCAGACACTACAGTTTTTGCTATAAATTTAACAGGATTTACCTTTGGATTAATTGGCAAACTCCCTTTCTCCCTTTTACTATCTTTATAACCTAACCACTCTTTCCAGTTTCCACTACTTAGAATATTCTGAGTTGTTTTGCCTGAGTTAGTCCAAGTCCTGATGATTTCTCTTTCTTTTTATAATTCAAAGTTTAGATAATCATTCTGTTTAAGTAATTCATTCTTAACATACACATCATTATCTCTCTCTGTCTGAATAGTGTTCTGGTGGACTAACTCTTCTTCAAGATAACTATTTCTATTTTTGTACTTTATATTTTTAGATAATCTTTCATTCTCTAAAGTCTGATCTCTATAGCTAATATAAATATTTTTCAGAAATAATCTCAACTCAGTAATATCATTTATATCAAAAGCATGAGTTGATAGAGGTACCTCTAGTTTAGCAGCATCAGAACTGCTATCAGCATTTGTCATTAAGGCATAACTCACCTCTTCTTCAGATTCTGAAGTGTCTGCCCAGTTTTTCTTCTTTGTGATAAGTGCCTAACCTTTATCACCTTTTCCTTTCTTGCAATCAGGAGAGATGTGGCCTCTTTCACCATAATTGTAGCATTTAACATTTGAGTTGTCTCCTTTGTCAGACTTTCCTCCTTTGTCTTCAGACTTTTTGTACCCTTTCTTGTCAGAACTTCCACCTTTTCTAGAAAACTCTTACCCTTTCTGAATTTCTTGTAGGCTATCTTTGTGATACCCTTCACCATAAGAGCACACAGTTGCATCATCTCTGCATCAACATCCACTTCAGATAAATTTTCAGGTTCTAAATCATCATCATCAGAATCTGATGACTCAGAATCATACTGTATGATGAGAGCCTTTCCTTTTGCCATCCTAGAGACAATTTGCTTTTCTTCAGCCTTTAAAGCAACTGCCTTAGACTTCCCTCCATGCCTCTTCTTTCTTTGCTCCATCTCAAGTTCGCGAGTCTTGAGCATCCCATAGATTTCATCAAGAGACATATCAGCAAGTTCATAGTTTTCTCTTATTGGAGTAGCTTTCAAATCCCACTTTTCAGGATGAGCTAGTAGGAATTTCATATTTGAATCTTCTGTATCATATTCCTTATCCACTAGTGACAGATCATTCAATAGCTTTGTGAATCTGTCATATGTCTCAGTTAGTGACTCATCAGATTTTGAGTCAAAGTGCTCATACTCCCGTGTGAGTATTGTCTTCCTG
Organism: Apium graveolens; assembly: GCF_009905375.1. Classification (NCBI taxonomy): domain Eukaryota; kingdom Viridiplantae; phylum Streptophyta; class Magnoliopsida; order Apiales; family Apiaceae; genus Apium; species Apium graveolens. The sequence continues at coordinate 147,328,054 of NC_133652.1, forward strand.
TTCTTTTTGATGGCATTGGTTCCTTGACATCTCACTTCCAATGCATCGCAGATTTCTTTTGTAGTCTTGCATCCAATCACCCTGTTTGACATGACATTGTCAAGTGCACTATGAAGCAAGTGTCTTACTTTTGCATCCTTGCCTAGTGAAGAGATGTCTTCAGTGGCATATTCTCTCTTTTCCTTGGGAATCATCCTCTGTGGCTCATTCCCAACTGTAATAGAAAGCTTTGTGGGCTTGTGTGGACCATCATAAATTCTGTCTAAATATTCTGGATCTGTAGCTTCCAGAAACATGGCCATCTTCATACTCCATACAGGGTACTCAGACACCCTGAGCATAGGAACCCTGATGGATTCATATCTACTAGTGTTTTGAATGGGTTGAACCTTTGCAGGTTCTTGAGGGTCTGGTATTTTTGCTTGATCATACATAATTGATTGTTCGTTTGAATCTTAACTGTTTGTAAGCTTAACAGATTGGCTCTGATACCACTTGTTAGGCCTTAATGATACTATAGAAGGGGGTTGAATATAGTATCTACAATCAATTCAATTATGAACACAAGTATGTAACAGAAAACAAGTTTATTCAATATATCAAACTCTGTTACAGTAGGTTTAATCTACTCTCTTAGTGATGTATGATATCATTAAGAGCTGCTAGGGTTACAAAGAATAATATTCTCGAGAATGATAACACATATAGTGTAAATCCTAAGCTGTGTTTATAGAGTACACAGTTACAAGATATCTTCTAATTGATATGAAATATATCTCTTCCTAAAATATATCAATCAGATATTATCTTTTGTAGTCCTTTAGCTGTCCAACTCTCCATGCATATCTTTATTTGTTTAATCCAGATCCTCTCCTGTAAATCAACCGCTTTTCATCCCTGAAGTGTATCCGCACTTAAGTTCTGATATAAGTTCTAACGCCTTAAGTTCTGATAACTTCCTGTCTTTAGTAAGTTCTGATTTCCAGTTAAGTTCTGATATCCTGATAATAAGTTCTGAAACTAAACAAATCAGATTAGACATGACATCACAAATATATCTAACATATATATATATATATATATCATTTTGAGAACTCTGTGAAGCTCAAATTGGCTCACAGCTGCTTTATAAGTGAACAAGCAAACTACAGAGAAATTCTTAACAGTTACAACTATAGCGACTCGTGTATTTTTATTTTATTTCTAATATTTTTAAGTGTAATACAAGTTTAAATAAATAAATAAAAGGTGTGTATTGATTTTGGCAGCGGTTACTGATTGTTATTTAGTTATTTATGATTTGTTGATATGTGAGATTGGAATTATGTGATTTATTGGTGAGTCATATGATTTTATTTCCCCTCTAAAAAAATAATTTTATTGTAGTTTTAATTCCATAAATAGTTGGGTTGTATTTAAAATTGGTTTTCTAATTTTATAATTTCAATAATTATTTTTAGGACTTTATAAAATTGAGAAATCAATATTTCGTTAATTATTCATTTTTAAATGATATTCTGAGTGTGTTAAATGCTAAAATCCATATTTAATTATTGGAATATTTAAAAATTATGAAACTTATATTTTATTAAGTTCGTATTATTCTGAGAATTTTAAAATTATTTTGGAAATTTTCGGAAATCGTTTTACCCCGTTGTTTCATTATTTGTTAAAAAGCGGGTATAAAGCGTACCTTAAAAATTATTTAAAAAATTTCGAAATTTACGTTTTTATTCTCTTCGGGATATTTATAATATATTAATATGATTTTCATAATATTCTGAAATCATTTTAAGTGCACCTCGACCTGTTAATTTTGAGATTTAGAGCAATCGGGCCTTAAAGGTTCGTAATTATCTTTACAAACACGTGTCAATTTTATAAGCAGGGGGACACATTTTGTAGTTTCCTCAGCAGCATCTGTCAAGCAAAATAATTAAAAATATATACTCCCCAAACCCACCCCCTGTTCCTCGCCTCCTGCTTCGATCTCTCTGTTTCTTCCCTCACGAATCCCTCTTGGATTTTTCTCTCTCGATTCTAATCTTTCTCCTCTCTTTCTCTTTCCGGTCTCTCTTCCTTCTTTCTTTCTCGGCTCCGTCGCCGCTCTGTTTTCCGGTAATTATTTTCCGGCCGCCTTTCTTATTCCGGTTGTCTGATTTCGATTTGTTCATGCGGTATATACATATATATCTCCATGTATATCGGTGTGCTGTGTATGTTAGTGACTGTGGGTGTGTTTTTGTGTGTGTATTGTGTCGACGGGTGTGTGTGTTTGTGCTTGAGGCGGTGGTTCGCCTGTGTTGCTGCTTTGTTCTTCTCTGTTTGCGCGTGTTGCGCGTGGCTGTTGGGTTAATTTGACATTATTTAATTAATTTTCTGCAGGATTTTACTTGAGTAATTTTGTGATATAAATTATCGTATGTGCGGGAAATTTTTAATTAATTGGCGAGGTTTCGCGTTGGAAACCCGAAAATTTATCGGGTACCCGTGAAATTTTGCCGCCGTCCGCGATGAATTTTACGAGCGGACGGTGGACGGTGATGACGATGTTCTGAGTCCTAAATTTTATAAATAAATAAAATGATTATGTAAAATATTTTTCGGACTTAAATAATTAATTTTGATTGGTATTGGGATGTATGTTGTATAAATGGTGGCGTAATATTGTGGATTGTTTTGATTATGGGCGTCGATCGTAATCGACGGGTAGTCTTATAAATAAATAAGATGCTGCCAAAATTTCCTAAAAATATGTTTAAAAATATATGTATTTATACGTGTTACCCCTAGCAATATTTTCAACTACGTGACTATATGATTACGAGTTTATGTGTATAATAATGATACGAGTCGGGTTATTGGATTGAGTTGTTAGAATTTGAGGATATCAAGCATGTCGGTGTAACTGATTAGGGTATTCTGTATTTGTAGATTTCGAGCGATTTTTCCCAGGATTAAAGTTAGCGTGAAAGCTACTTAGGGTTTTGTAAAGCGTTGCAAGGCAAGTACCCCTGATCATTCTTTTATGGTTCAGTATATGTGAATAACTAAATATTTTACTTTCGTAATGGAACATAAATGTTTTAAGTTACGTATCCCCTGTGTTTGAAAATGTTGTTTAAAATTATGTTTTTGGGGAAAAGTGACTTCTAGAAACACCTATCTCTAAACGTGATTTAAATGAAAGAGGATTTGAATAGTGTGCTATGGCATAATTAATTTTGAAAAGAGATAGGTAAAAGTGATAATTTTGAAAACTTGATTAAAACGATCAAATATGGGATACATTGGGGCCAGAGTAGGCCTATTGAGTTAGCGTAACAGGCTAATTCGGTTGCGCGCACTGTATAACCGATTAGTCTAGCAGGTCAGAGACCTAGCTAGTCTCTGAGTTCCGGAACAGGTAAATGAGTTGGCAGTTGGAGCCATAAATGAGATGGCAGTTGGAGCCGTCTGGTGTTGATAGCCTGATCAGCTATCTTCACATATCCATTACGTATCTGATTGGGTTTTGTGCTTCCCGTAAGGGTACTAGTAGTTGTTACAGTGATTTTATAAGAGTGACTAGTATGCTAAAATTGGACTTTGGTGTTTTTACAGAACACTGCTACATTGTTTTAATGAATCATGCTAGTTAGCGATATCCAGTTTTTCTCTAATTTTGTTGTATAATGTTGATATCATGATTATAGTTCTGTTCCTATTATTGTTGCATTACTGTTTTATTCTGTTATTCATATTTTGGTATTGCTGAGCGATTATGCTCACCCTTGCAAACTGTTATGTATATTTCGCAGATGCCTAGAAGATCAGTCAGACCGACCTATGTTCCCACCCCTACTGGACCCGGCTCCTCTGAGGTAGTTTGTATTAGGCCATGAGGTCTGAGGAGTTGCTGAATAAAGTTAGTGTGTCTTAGATGTTGAATAAAAAGTTTGTAATAATGAGAACCGGAATTATACTTGAACCTGGATCGGATCTTGGTTCGGGGTCAAGTTAGTATATTTTAATAATAATTCTGTTGTTTATATTTTTGATAATTGTGTTTAGTGACGTCAACTCCTGACCCCGGGGTTGAGGCCGTCACAGTTGGTATCAGAGCTACAGGTTCAAGTCCCTGATTCAGGTTAGGGATTGTGTCAAGTAGGTGATAACGTAAGTCTTTAAGTGTGAGTTAGCAACTCATATAGAGGAGCAAACCTTTAGAGTCAGTCGAGGGTTCCGACGGCGTTACCCTGACATCTATTAAATGTTTTGATAGAATTGCCTTGACCTGGTTGTGTCTTGCCTGTATATTTATTATGTTGGCAGTGGCCTATTGCGATTTCGAGTTCTCCATCTCGGGAGAATCCTTCTGATTCAAATAGCTCAGATTCTGAGAGACCCCCTGATGTGGTTACTGAGGAGACCCCTATGCCTCCTCCGCCAGTCCCTTCTTTTGTGCCTCGAGACATTCCTGGATCTGGTCCTCGTCCCCATTGGGTACGTAGGTCTGTGTCTGCTGTCAGGGATTTCCCTCCCGGCTGCGGTCCCAGCTCTTCCATGATGAGACCTCCGGTACCTCATGTGGCCCCTAGTGGTACTTCTTCACCTATCCCTTACCATGTCCATAGGGCGGTGAATACTTCCTTTATCAGAGATCAGAGACCAGAGTTTGCTGCTCAGTTGGACCAGGTACCTATTGCACCATTTCAGGGTATTTCTGCCCCTTCCCCTGAGGTGCGAGCCCGTGTGCGAGCATTGACCCAGATGGCTGTAGAGAGGGCTAGATCTGTTGACCGTTTCATTAGCTCAGAGTTCAGAGTGGTACAGTATCAGGACCTAGTGAACTGGCTAGTGTTTCAGCTAGGTTCCATTGGTGGGAGTGGTAGTGGCTAGATAGAGTTGCAGCAAAGAGATGCAGAGCTCAGAGCGACTTCTAGGAAATCTGTAGTTGTTTACTTTGTATATGTACATTATGTTGTGATAGTTTGTAATAGGCGAGGTTGTTATGACAACCAATTTTGGTGTGTATTCAGATGGTTCTTTTTAGTTGGATTTTCAAATGTACTGGTTGGATTCTGTTGGTTATTGTATTTCAGCTGCTTTATCTTATTGTTCAGTTTTTATATTGTGCGTTGCTATTATTGTTGTTATTATTATTGTTGTCTCTGTTGCTGGCATTTTTAGATTATAATCATTTGCTCAGGACGGATCCAATTATAATGGGGATGAGAATATTGTCTTAGTGGCAACGCTCTCCTGATACATAAATATAAACTGCCGGAGCAATCCATTTTCTTATATATGACTGTGATGTTTCAGGAGATGCCACCAAAGAGAAACTCTCAGCCCAATAACGGATCTGCTAGGGATCCTTCCGTGAGTGACATGATGAACTTGTTGCGTCAGCAGTCCGTACAGATGGCCCAACAGCAACAACAATTCCAGCAGCAACAACAACAATTGCAACAACAACAACAACAGCAACAGCAGCTCATACAACAACAATAACAGCAAATCCAACAACAGCAACTACAAATCCAGCAGCAGCATGAGATAAGAGGGGCAAATCAGGATGTTAGTTTTAAGTCTTTTCAAGCAGTGAAACCCCCAGAGCTTAAAGGAGAGGTAGATCATGTTGCTGCCAGGATATGGTTAAAGGAGATGGAAAAGGGGTTTGCACTCACCAAGGTGAGTGAGAACTTAAAGACTGATTATGCTAGTTATTTTCTAAGGAATGATTCGAACTATTGGTGGGAATCTACGCGAGCCCAAGAAGGAGAAGGTCCAGTTTCATGGGCCAGATTTACAGAGTTGTTTTTGGAGAAATACTTTCCAGACTATCTCCATAGTCAATTGGAAGTGGAATTTTTGGAACTGAAACAAGGGGATAAAAGTGTTACGGAATATGAAGCAAAGTTTATGGAGTTGGCCCGTATAGCACCAGAATATGTGAGTTCAGAATCTTAACGAGCAAAGCGGTTTCAGCAAGGGTTGAAGCCAGAAATAAGGAGTGGAGTTGTAGCCTTACAACTCAAGACATATACTTCGGTAGTTCAGGCTGCCCTAGTGATAGAAAGTGATCAGAAATTAGCTGCAAAGGAGCAGGGTGAGAAGAAAAGAAAATTTGAAAGTGGAACCGCTAGATCAGAAGCAGGAATAGCGAGTCGGAAGTTTCAGCGTTGGTTTGGAAGGAATAAGAATAAGAGGTTCAAGAGGCAGGATGTTCCTCAGGCGAAACCCGGTACTACTTCAGTTAACTCTGCCCCGACGAGAATGAGTAAGCCAGTGACTGATTGTAAAATGTGTGGGAAAAAGCATAGTGGACAGTGCCGAGAGAATGTTAATTATTTTAAGTGTGGACAGAAAGGTCACTATTCCATGGAATGTAAGTCTGAGATTCAAGGAATTACTTATTTTAGTTGTGGCAAAGTGGGACACATAGCTAGGAATTGCAAGTTAGTGACCCAAGGTAATGCGGGAAGGAGTGTGTCTCAAGGACCAGCAACCAGTACTGCAAGAGCTAGGACTTTTAAGATGACCCAGAAGTCTCCAGTTCATGACTCTGATGTGGTTGCAGGTACGCTTATTCTTAATTCTGTACCTGTTAACGTTTTGTTTGATTTGGGAGCGTCCAAATCTTTTATATCTGTGAATTGTGTGAATAAAATGTAATTAATGTTAGAAGACTTAGACGAACCTCTAACTATAGAAGTGGCTAATAAAGATAAAGTACAGTTAAACCTCGATGAAATAATAATCGATAAAGTAATAATCTCGCTAAAATAATATTTTTCTCCGGTCCCAACATAATAGACACAGTGTTTCTTTACTCCCGATAAAGTAATAAACTCGCTAAAGTAATATTTTTTCTTGGTCCCGACCCTATTACTTTAAAGAGGTTTAACTGTACCTGTAAAACAATTTTGTCCTAGTTGTTCCCTAGAGATTTCGGGGTATATGTTCCCTGTTGACTTAATACCCTTCGAGTTGGGAGACTTTGATGTTATTTTAGGTATGGATTGGTTGTTTCGATATAGGGCAAATATTGATTGTAAGAAAAAGAGAGTTGTGATGTACACCTCAGATAATAAAAGGATCAGTTACCAAGGGCAGAGGCAAGATAGAAAGTTCCTCTCAGTGATGCAAGCAAAAAGATTGTTGAGTCAAGGATGTGAAGCGTACTTAGCTCATGTGGTGAATACGAAGAAAGAGACCCCTATCTTGGATGAGATCCCTATAGTAAGAGAATTTCCTGACATTTTCTCAAAAGAGTTACCAGGATTGCCACCTGATCGAGAGATAGAGTTTTCCATTGATTTGATACCTGGAGCTGAACCAGTTTCTAAGGCTCCATACAGAATGGCCCCAATGGAAATGAAAAAAATTGGCTAAGCAACTTCGGGAATTATTGGATAAAGGAGTTATTCGACCCAGTATTTTCCCGTGGGGTGCTCCGGTGCTATTTGTGAAGAAAAAGGATGGAAGTATGAGATTGTGTATTGATTACAGAGAGCTGAACAAGTTGACGATAAAGAATAAGTATCCTTTACCGCGAATCGATGATTTGTTTGATCAGCTTAAGGGAGCATGTTACTTTTCAAAGATTGACTTAAGATCTGGCTACCACCAACTGAAGATAAAGCCCGATGATATCCCCAAGACTGCATTCAGAACAAGGTATGGCCATTACGAGTTTCTAGTGATGTCGTTTGGATTGACGAATGCACCAGCGGATTTCATGGATTTGATGAATAGGGTATACAAGGAGTATCTGGATAAGTTTATTATTATATTTATTGATGACATCCTCATATATTCGAAGAATCCAGAAGATCACGCAGTGCATCTACAGATTGCCCTACAAAAGTTAAGAGAAAAGCAATTGTATGCGAAGTTTTCTAAGTGTGAGTTTTGGCTGACGGAAGTACAGTTTCTTGGACATGTGGTGAGTAATGAAGGTATCAAAGTAGACCCGATAAAGATTGAAGCCGTATCAAAATGGGAGCAACCGAAGACACCAACGGAAATAAGAAGTTTTCTTGGATTAGCAGGATATTATCGAAGATTTGTGAAAGATTTCTCGAAGATTGCGTCCCCAATAACTAAGTTGACCAGGAAGAATGAGAAGTTCATTTGGACGGAAAAATGTGAAGAAAGTTTCCAGGAATTAAAACGAAGATTAGTGACAGCTCCAGTATTAGCATTACCAGATGAGATGGGAAACTTTGTAATCTACAGTGATGCTTCCATGAAAGGATTGGGTTGTGTGTTAATGCAGCATGACAAAGTGATTCCTTATGCCTCCAGACAGCTAAAGCCTCACGAGCAAAAATATCCAGTTCATGACCTTGAATTGGCGGCTATAGTATTTGCTTTAAAATTATGGCGTCACTACTTGTATGGAGAGAAATGCGATATCTACACAGATCATAAGAGCATGAAATATATATTCACGCAGAAAGATTTGAACATGAGACAGAGAAGATGGTTGAAGTTGATTAAGGATTACGATTGTTCGATTAATTATCACCCAGGTAAAGCCAATGTAGTGGCTGATGCCTTAAGTAGGAAGGAAAGGCTGAATATGGTTAAGATTGCGAAAGAGTTGGCACGAGACTTGGAAAGAATGGAGATTGAAGTTCGAGTACTTAATGAAAGTCAGGAGCAACTATATGAAGTTACTTTCCAGCCAGCATTGATGGAAAAGATCAAAAGGTGTCAAGAAGGAGTTATGGAACAAGAGTTGGATACTTTGACATGAGAAGAGTTATGTACTCAAAAAGATAATCAACGTTTGTATCGATTTTCGTCCAGAGTTTGGATTCCTAATGTAACGGAATTGAAGAACGAAGTATTGCAGGAAGCTCATAACTCTAGGTTTTCTATCCACCCTGGTAGTACCAAGATGTACCAGGATTTGAAGAAAAATTTTTGGTGGCCAGGAATGAAGAAGGATATTGCCAATTGGGTAAGTAAGTGTCACGTGTGTCAAACGGTGAAAGTAGAGCATCAACGACCGAGTGGATTGTTACAACCTTTAGAAATTCCCCAGTGGAAATGGGAAGAGATTGCTATGGATTTTGTAGTGAGATTGCCAAAGACGAGAGCGAATCACGATGCTATTTGGGTAACCATTGATCGGTTGACTAAGTCAACGCATCTCCTTCCGATTAATGAAAGGTATTTATTGGAAAGGCTAGTTAAGTTATACTTGGATGAGATAGTTACCAAACATAGAGTTCCTGTTTCTATAGTGTCGGATCGAGACCCGAGATTTAATTCCAGGTTCTGGACTAAATTCCAAGAGTGCCTAGGAACAAAATTGAATATGAGCACCGCTTATCATCCTCAGACGGATGGCCAAAGTGAGAGGACGATTTAGACCATAGAGGATATGTTGAGAGTCTGTGTTCTAGATTTTAAGGGTAATTGGGATGAGCACCTACCTCTGATTGAGTTCTCGTATAATAACAGCTATCTTGCCAGTATAGGGATGCCACCTTACGAAGCTTTGTATGGAAGAAAGTGTAGATCACCATTGTCCTGGGATGAGGTAGGAGAAAAGAAAGTGCTAGGCCCTGAGTTGGTTCAGCAGACCAAAGATGCCATAGTGTTGATTCGGAAAAGGTTGGAAGCAGCTCAAGATAGACAAAGAAAATACGCGGATTTGCATAGGAAAGATATGGACTTTGAGATAGGAGCTCTGGTGTTACTAAAAGTATCACCTTGGAAGGGGTTAGTACGATTTGGTCAGAAGGGTAAACGTAGCCCTAGATTCATAGGACCCTTTGAGGTTTTGAAGAAAGTGGGAAAGGTCGCTTATGAGATAGCGTTACCACCACAGTGGCAGCACATTCATAATGTGTTCCACGTGTCTATGTTGAAGCCCTATGTCCCTAATTCGAATCAAGTCATAGAATACGAACCGATTGAGCTTCAACCAGATTTGTCCTACGTGGAACAACCGGTCCAAATCCTAGACCGTAAGGAACGAGTCCTTAGGAATAAATAAATTCCTATAGTAAAAGTTTTGTGGAGAAATCCTCGAGTAGAAGAGTCTACTTGGGAATTAGAGTCAGACATGCTTGATAAATATCCTCATTTATTTAATTAAGTCAGATTCTGGGGACAGAATCTTTTAAGGGGGAAAGGATATAGCGACTCGTATATTTTTATTTTATTTTTAATATTTGGAAGTGTAATACAAGTTTAAATAAATAAATAAAAGGTGTGTATTGATTTTGGCAGCGGTTACTGATTGTTATTTAGTTATTTATGATTTGTTGATATGTGGGATTGGAATTATGTGATTTATTGGTGAGTCATATGATTTTATTTCCCTTCTAAAAAAATAATTTTATTGTAGTTTTAATTCCATAAATAGTTGGGTTGTATTTAAAATTGGTTTTCTAATTTTATAATTTCTATAATTATTTTTAGGACTTTATAAAATTGAGAAATCAATATTTCGTTAATTATTCATTTTTAAATGATTTTCTGAGTGTGTTAAATGCTAAAATCCATATTTAATTATGGGAATCTTTAAAAATTATGAAACTTATATTTTATTAAGTTCATATTATTCTGAGAATTTTAAAATTATTTTGGAAATTTTTGGAAATCGTTTTACCCGCGCGTTGTTTCGTTATTCGTTAAAAAGCGGGTATAAGCGTACCTTAAAAATTGTTTAAAAAATTTTGAAATTTACGTTTTTATTCTCTTCAGGATATTTATAATATATTAATATGACTTTCATAATTTTCTGAAATCGTTTTAAGTGCACCTCGACCTGTTAATTTTGAGATTCAGAGCAATCGGGCCTTAAAGGTTCGTAATTATCTTTACAAACACGTGTCAATTTTATAAGCAGGGGGACTCGTGTTGTAGTTTCCTCAATAGCATCTGTCAAGCAAAATAATTAAAAATATATACTCCCCAAACCCACCCCCTGTTCCTCGCCTCCTGCTTCGATCTCTCTGTTTCTTCCCTCACGAATCCCTCTTGGATTTTTCTCTCTCGATTCTAATCTTTCTCCTCTCTTTCTCTTTCCGGTCTCTCTTCCTTCTTTCTTTCTCGGCTCCGTCACCGCTCTGTTTTCTGGTAATTATTTTCCGGCCGCCTTTCTTATTCTGGTTGTCTGATTTCGATTTGTTCATGCGGTATATACATATATATCTCCATATATATCTGTGTGCTGTGTATGTTAGTGACCGTGGGTGTGTTTTTGTGTGTGTGTTGTGTCGACGGGTGTGTGTGTTTGTGTTTGAGGCGGTGGTTCGCCTGTGTTGCTGCTTTGTTCTTCTCTGTTTGCGCGTGTGGCGCGTGGCTGTTGGGTTAATTTGACATTATTTAATTATTTTTCTGCAGGATTTTACTTGAGTAATTTCGTGATATAAATTATCGTATGTGTGGGAAATTTTTTAATTAATTGGCGAGGTTTCGCGTTGGAAACCCGAGAATTTATCGGGTACTCGTGAAATTTTGCCGCCGTCCGCGATGACTTTTACGAGCGGACGGTGGACGGTGATGACGATGTTCTGAGTCCTAAATTTTATAAATAAATAAAATGATTATGTAAAATATTTTTTGGACCTAAATAATTAATTTTGATTGGTATTGGGATGTACGTTGTATAAATGGTTGCGTAATATTGTGGATTATTTTGATTATGGACGTCGATCGTAATCGACGGGTAGTCTTATAAATAAATAAGATGCTGCCAAAATTTCCTAAAAATATATTTGAAAATATATGTATTTATACGTGTTACCCCTAGCAATATTTCCGACTACGTGACTATGTGATTACGGGTTTATGTGTATAATAATGATACGAGTCGGGTTATTGGATTGAGTTGTTAGAATTTGAGGATATCAAGAATGTCGGTGTAACTAATTAGGGTATTCTGTATTTGTAGATTCCGAGCGATTTTTCCCAGGATTAAAGTTAGCGTGAAAGCTACTTAGGGTTTTGTAAAGCGTTGCAAGGCAAGTACCCCTGACCATTCTTTTATGGTTCAGTATATGTGAATAACTAAATGTTTTACTTTCGTAATGGAACATAAATGTTTTAAGTTACGTATCCCCTGTGTTTGAAAATGCTGTTTAAAATTATGTTTTTGGGGAAAAGTGACTTCTAGAAACACCTATCTCTAAACGTGATTTAAATGAAAGAGGATTTGAATAGTGTGCTATGGCATAATTAATTTTGAAAAGAGATAGGTAAAAGTGATAATTTTGAAAACTGGATTAAAACGATCAGATATGGGATACATTGGGGCCAGAGTAGGCCTATTGAGTTAGCGTAAGAGGCTAATTCGGTTGCGTGCACTGTATAACCGATTAGTCCAGTAGGTCAGAGACCTAGCTAGTCTCTGAGTTCCAGAACAGGTAAATGAGTTGGCAGTTGGAGCCATAAATGAGATGGCAGTTGGAGCCGTCTGGTGTTGATAGCTTGATCAGCTGTCTTCACATATCCATTACGTATCTGATTGGGTTTTGTGCTTCCCGTAAGGGTACGAGTAGTTGATACAGTGATTTTATAAGAGTGACTAGTATGCTAAAATTGGACTTTGGTGTTTTTACAGAACACTGCTACGTTGTTTTAATGAAGCATGCTAGTTAGCGATATCCAGTTTTTCTTTAATTTTGTTGTATAATATTGATATCATGATTACAGTTCTGTTCCTATTATTGTGACATTACTGTTTTATTATGTTATTCATATTTTGGTACTGCTGAGCGATTATGCTCACCCTTGCAAACTGTTATGTATATTTCGCAGATGCCTAGAAGATCAGTCAGACCGACCTATGTTCCTGCCCCTACTGGACCCGGCTCCTCTGAGGTAGTTTGTATCAGGCCATGAGGTCCGAGGAGTTGCTGAATAAAGTTAGTGTGTCTTAGATGTTAAATAAAAAGTTTGTAATAATGAGAACCTGAATTATACTTGAACTTGGATCGGATCTTGGTTCGGGGTCAAGTTAGTATATTTTAATAATAGTTCTGTTGTTTATATTTTTGATAATTGTGTTTAGTGACGTCAACTCCTGACCCCGGGGTTGAGGCCGTCACAACAACTTTTTCTATTTCTCTTCTAAATGTGATTGCTTAGTTATTTGTTCTACTAGCTACACTTGGTTTATATATCACCAAGTTTACATGGTAATAAGACAGGATAATAAAACAAAACCTATCAAGTCTAACTCCATGCTGCTTCATTACTCTATTCCAGCATCTTTGAAAATCTTCATAACTTGCATAGAAATGGTAATGCTTCTTTGTTCTCAATTTCCTGCTAAACAGGCTGCCACATTCCTTTTTGCAAATACCCAATGCATGTGACTGTGTTGTCACTGTCAACAGATATTTGAATTGATCATCCGTCGGGTACATTCTTGTTATCCGTCGGGTAGCTTTGTTGACCATCCATCGGGTAATTTTGTTGATCATCCGTCGGGTAGCTATTTGACACTTGACTCCATTTCACTTATACAGAATTACAAGACATCTTTTATTTACAATTAATCAACGTATTCTGCATATCTACTAGTAGTCAACATGACTCATATGCTACTATAGAATCTACACTAAGTTGTTTGCAGAATTGTGCTACAATACTTATTATTAAATAAGCTACTCACTCGATGGATATCAAATCATCATCCGTCGGGACTATATTGAATCATCCGTCAGGACTATATTTGATCATCCATCGAGTGCTACAAAATTCACTAAGTTAAATCCACTAATGTGTTTTGTATAATTTATCATCAAGTTCACAACATATTCCTAACAAAGAGGTTCTTTCTACTTTAGTTAATTGTGTTGATAGCGATGGTGTAAAATTTATTTTGTAGAGAAGGAAAAATTGAACGACTTGCTCTTACATGAAGAAATATATTGGAAACAAAAGGCTAAAGTCTTTTGGCTGACAGAAGGGGATGCTAACACCAAGTTTTTCCATGCATCAGCCTCTTCTAGGCGTAACACGAATTAGGTCTTATACCTGGAGACAGATTTTGGGGTTCAAGTGCATGATAAGAATGGTATGTGCATTATGGTAAAATTCTACTTCACTTAAATGTTTAGTGGCAATGCATCTACCTCAGCTTTTCCTTTGGCGGAGGGTAATAGGTGTGTGACAGTTGCTCAAAATCAGATGCTGGTAGCTGAATTATCGTTTGGGGAATTTACAACGGCTGTTAAGCAGATGCACCCTAACAAGACTAGTGGTCCAGACGACCTCAACCCAACATTCTTCCAGCAACTGTGGCCAGTTCTAGGACATGAGGTGTACACATGCTGCAGATATTGGTTAAAAATGAATTCCTTTCCGGAAAGTTTAAATGATACTATTGTTTTACTCATTCCCAATAAAGAAAATGCTTGTCGGTTGAAAGATCTTTGCCTCATAGCTTTCTGTAATGTGTTGTATAAGATTTTATCTAAAGTCTTAGCAAACCGTTTAAAGCATGTTCTTCCCCATATTATTTCTGAAAATCAGGCGGCCTTTTTCCAAATAGGAGTATCAATGATAATATGCTTATCGCTTTTGAGATTATTCATCACATGAAGAAATCAAGTCTAGGAGGGGATGGTGACATGGCCCTGAAACCTGATATTTCAAAAGCTTATGATAGAGTGTATTGGGTGTAATTGAAGCATAGGATGTAATATATGGGATTTTGCTCTAAATACATAAGTTGGATGATATTGTGTGTAACGAAAGTATCTTACGAGTTCTGTTTTAATGGTGATACTATTGGTCCAATGAAACCTTCACGAGGGATAAGGCAGGGAGATCCTATCTCTCCCTATCTCTTTCTCTTTTGTGTGGAGGTTCTATCGTTAGCTCTCTCAAAAGCTATTTCTGAGAAGGTGATCCATGGTGTTAAAGTTATCGAGTCAGCTCCAGTTTTATCTCATCAGCTGTTTTCTGATGATTCATTCCTTTTTTTTAGCAACCATCTTTGAAACAGGGGCTGTGAAGGCTATCTTGGATGAGTATGCTAGTATGTCGAGACAATCCATCAGTTATCAGAAATCGGGGATTTTTTCCAGCTCCAAGGTTAAACCAGTGAAGCAGCATGAAATATCTTCCATCCTAAGGGTTTCCAGCACACTACAAGATACTATGTGTAACATCCCCAAATCCGGGGTCGGGGATTTAGGTTGTCACGAGTTCCATTTCCCTTAACAACACTTAATCTAAATAAATAACCAATTATTGCGTACTGTGACCCCATAATATACATACACACCACAAGTTATAGTCTCAGAGATGAATACCAAAATTACAAAAGTCATTTTATTCCACAATTATAAGTCATTACACCTCAAAAAGGTTTTTGAATAAATTTACATATTCTTTGTCATTATTACAATTCATAAATATACATAAGTCTGGTACATCAAAAGTTGAAAGCCTAGACTATTGGTAATTCCTACCTCAGATACAGCGGCATCAACGCCTACGGAAAATTGCGGAACATTTCCTATCTGTTTGCGAATTGGGAACTTGGTCTTGTTCATCTTGTCTAGCTGTTGTTATGTGATGAAAGAATAAAGAAAGGGTGAACAACAAGCCCACCAAAATAACATGTATAAAAATTAACAATATATGAGCATTCTTATAGTAATCATGAAAGTCTTGGTCAAAAAGAAATGAACCAATATCTTAATGCAACGAAGTCGTAAAATATTCAGTATATATGTATATACTTTTCAACATCTTTGAAATCCTCTTCCATGCATAATATACACAGAGTTCTAGTTTATAACTGTATAAAAATCGTTGTAAGGTGATCTCATATATCTAACCTTGTCTCAACGTTTTTCTAAAATATTTGTCATGCATAAGATAATCCTTTACTAGATATAAGTTGAAAAGATGAAGTCACAAGATACTCCAATATATTTATATATTTTCCGAATACTACTTGAACTACCACCGTTCAAGGTATAATAAGTGTCAAAAGTTTATCACATAGATGAGACTACAAGATAAGACTTGAAAATAATCAATCTTTGAAATATCATTTAAAAGAAATGAAGTTATGAGATACTTCATTCGATGGAAAAATCATTATAACAATTTAACCCTGACAACACTCAACAATCACCCAGCCGCAGCCTTTCTATCGAAATGCTCTGGGTAGTGTTACATAAATATCCAAACTGGATGATGAACTCATTACGGGAGTTTGCCGCGCCAGGAAGACCACTCACGATGATCAGTCGCAGTAGTGCAACCCCACAATTTTCTACATGTAGTGGATAACAGTCGGATTTACTTGTCGACCTAACGCTGGACTCCTAAGGAATGGACCGTCTTAGCGGAACTTGCGGGCCATTTGGGGCAATATAATAAGGCTGGGCCGGCGCCACTCAACCCCTTACGCCACTCCTAGTTCAGATGAAATCCATGACTCTGAAACGTAAAGCTCGTTCCCCCTTTCCCTAAGTAGAAACTTGTTGATGCGGCTCCACCAAGAAGCCGCATCTAGTTGGAAAAAAAACTCACTGATATTTCCCAGGCGAAGCCTGTTAATGGATTAAACTCATTCCAAGAATTTTACTTCCTGAGTGTTGGGTAAGTAATCAAAAACTCTTTTATCAATCAGCAACCTTGTTGCGAATATAAAAACATATCACAGAGCCGGATCCCTCAGATTTTTTTAGCGAGTATTCAAGTCCCCTTCGAAAGGAAGATCTTAAATTTGAAAACAAGTTTTGGGATCCGATCTAACCTTTAAAATCATTTTGAAGACTCAAAAATATTTTTGAAAGCATCTGGAATAAGGATGATTTGATAGAATAAATCAATTCCAAGATAATCAAAGAATATCTGAATATTATGCTATAAATCATATTCCAATAACGAATAGCTTTAACCAAAGTAAATGAAGTAAAAGTTTTGAAAATAACTTTATGAAAATATTTAAGGTAACAATGATTGACGATATTAATCATTTCTCGAATACTTGGCGAATAACGAAATATTATTCTTTAAGAAAATAAAGAATATTATTTAATAAAATAAACAGAATCATAAGTTCTCGAATGAATATTCAACCTAATATTCATTAAATAAAATTAGCGGAGTCATAAGTCCTCGAATGAATATTCAGACTAATATTCATTAAATAAAATAAGCGGAGTCATTAGTCCTCGAATGAATATATAGACTAATATTCATTTAATAAAATAAGCGGAGTCAAAAATCCTTAAATAAATATTCAGACTAATATTCATTTATTAATAGAAATAAAATAAGTTTCATAAGTAGAAACTCTATTCAAATAATTAAACTAGTCTATGATCGTAATAGGAATCTTAAATGAATATTCAAAAAAATAATATTCAATCATAATATTAAACTATCAAATAAATATTATTCGATTAATAGTTTTGAAAACTATTTATATATATATATATAATATACTCGGGAACATCACCTCCCGGTTTAGAAAAATGTTCAACTCTGGGTCCCCTATACTAAGGGTATACGCAAGTACTGCTTATCTCTAACATAGGTATTATGCAGTTTATAATCAATTAAATCAACAATGCGATATCAAGATTACGAAACAGTCATGCATATATATATCATATTGACATGCTCCAATATATCGCAAGATTTGCTAATAACAATCATGCACTTATCACAAGATAATGCATGTATATATTTACATTACAACAATAGTATAACGGGTAAAAAACTTGTCTGAGTGTTTCGGGGTAGACTTAAGATTAGAGTGGGTCCGGTAACCTATGAATAATAACATAAGCCAAAATTAGACCAAGGTCGCTTAAGAAACTAGTCAAAACTCACGCATACCCTAATGGTGACTTACAGTCACTTATACGCTTAACGATTTGCGTTAAGCACTCGCGTACCCTCGGCTCCACTAATTTTAATAAATTAACCGTTACGAATTTTTAGGCGACTCTTTCGCGAGAACTTTACTAATTGCCTTATTCACTTGACATAATTCTCTCGTGTTTCAATTAATCATTTAAGGGTCTCAATTATAGTCTCAAAGTTTCTTGAGGTTTCGGGGTTCGCTCGCGAAATGCCGTTACTTAAAATTGTCGTTTCTCATCGCTCGTAACTCGGATTTAGGCGAATGATATATCAAAACGAAGCTCGTAACATGAACTATCTAAAAATGGCAAAGGTCAGAATCTTACAGTGAGTTCACAGGTCCTAAAGTTAAGCACATAAACAGTTAAGGAAAATCGGGCATTATGACAGCTAGAACTTAGCGATTTCCAATATTTTTACCACTCCAAATCAATCCCTTCCAACTACAATCCATCCATAACTTCAAGATTCAAACCTAGGATACTGATCTTAGCCAAAAAAATCTCAAGAATATAATTCAATTTAATATTATACCATCTCCATAATCAACTAATCTACTTAACAATCAAAGTTCAATTCAAGCTTAATCATTCAAACAACTACTCATCCATCCAAACCATCCCAAAATTCAAGCAAACAAACTTAGTACTTAAAGGTCTAGAAGTTTTATACCTTTATTTATGAGGGGAAAGTTTCTAGGAAGCCTTAAAATCTTGATTAATCCTTATCCAAGCTTGGATCTCACAACCAATCAAGAAAACACAAAGTTAGATTTTGAAGTTTCTAGAATTCCGATTGAAAGAACTGTAAAAATGAGGGTCTTACCATGCTTATTTGGACAAGACTTGTGAATAAGAGTTGTAGGCCATCTAAATACTTTTCCAAAGAGCTATATAACATACTATTTGAGTGAGTATTAAAGGAGATATGGCAGTTTAAAGTTGCTGCTCTGGTTTTGGTCGAGAGCAAGCTTTGAAAAATAGGGTGATGAAATGCTTCTTTGATTTGCCTTGGTTAATTGGTGTGATGTTTTATTTGTTTAGTTAATCTAACCTTGATTTAGATTAACCAAGGTCATAATACATGGCCATAAATCATCCTTGGCTAAATATCTTTTAAACCATGCTTATGTCATCAAGCACATGTCACCTTGCATCCACTTGTCCACACCTTGTGGTTTAATGATGTCATAATCCTTGGCTTCTTGTACAAGCTTGTCTCTTGGTCGCTTATTTATTTTACGGTTCGCTTAACTCTGGTTCTCGTTAATAGTTTGAGGGATCATATCCGGGATCTTATTACTTGGACTTCCCTGAACCTTTATTAATATCTTATATTCCTTTAATGATTCTCTGCTATAATCCTTAAATAAAAATTCTTTTAATTATGTTACCTTATACTTAATCCTTTCAGTATCTGATAGATTTTCGGGAAAAACTAAAGTGTTCGAATCTGAATTCTGACGACCTTTACATACACTCATTTATTTTATAGAATACTAATACGATCTCAGAATTTCCATAACAGTACTCTTATATAGTGTGGTCTGATAATTTTCCTTAACCAGCACAATCAACAAAAAGTTACTATTCATCAGGGTTTCAAAAAAATTTCAAAAATTGGGGTTATTACACTATGTATCTAGGCTTACCATCTTTAGTAGGTCGTTCAAAAAAACGGGTGTTTGGATTTATCAAAGATAGATTATGGAAGCGTTTGCAAGGATGAAAGGCAAAGAAAATATCACGTGCGGGCAAGTCTGTTTGATCAGAAATGTGGCTACAGTCATCCCGTCATATTGCATGTCATCTTTATTATTGCCTAAGTTTATGTGTAATGACATGGATGTGATTATGAACAAATATTGGCGGCAATCGGGGTCTACAGATAGGAGAGGGGTTAATTGGGTGGTGTGGGATGGTCTCAGTATGCCTAAATGTCAGGGAGGTCTAGCATTTCGAAATTTTTATGGATATAATATTGCACTTATGGCGAAACATGTATGGAATTTCATTCACAACCCACAATCTCTGGTCTCAAGGGTATACAAAGCTAAGTATTTCTCAGATTCTAATATTCTGCAGGCAATAGTAAGACCGGGATCAAGCTTTATTTGGCAAGGTATCATTACGACCAGGAATGAGGTTAGGGAGGGCTATGATGGATTCTAGGTGATGGGGAATCAATCAATTATTTTAAGGATCCTTGGTTGGACGGTAAGGAGAACTTCGAGGTTGATCAATCTCGGACTTACAATGGCAGCATTTCAACGATAACCCAACTATTTCATTCTAACAGCAGAATGTGGGATGGTAATAAAGTAATGACTACTTTCTATCGTGATGACGCGAACCTGATATTATCAACTTGTATCCCGGATGCACCAGCTGTAGATCATCTAGCTTGGTCACTGACAACGAATGGTAGATACTCTGTTAAATCAGGCTATCAGATGTGGCATGTTCGACATGTTGGAACAGGTTCTGTCCTGCAGACAAATGGTTTGAGTAAGCTCTGGAATTTGGATCTTCCTCATAAGGTTAAAATATTTCTCTGACATTTCTGTAGGAACAATATTCTGGAAAAGAGTAGATTAAGTAGCAAAGGAGTCCACCTCCCTCTACACTGTGTGCAACGATGGTGTTGAAGATCTTTTACACACTTTTTTCTCTTGTGAGTTTGATATAGCTTTTTGGTAATACACTGATATGCATTACGATATGTTCCATCATGGTTAATTTCTAAATTGGATTCAGTATCTACATTGGAAGCGCTAGGAATTGCTCGAGTCATGTGGGGAATATGGTATTTTTTGGAATAAGAAAGTATGGGATAACAAGATTGTCACAGCAATTGTAGCTATAGATTGGAGTGCTAAGACGTTATTTGACTGGAGGGAAGCCAAAGCTGAGCGATTTAAACAACATAACAGGGTTCAGTGTACTCGAGTGCAAGTCCAAGGTGGGTGGAAAAAACCGGAGTCTGGTGCTCTAAAGCTAAATGTGGATGCAGCAGTGAAGCTGGGATCACCCTCCTTCTCAATACGACTAATCATACTGGTTCTTTTGTGGCTGCCAAAACAGTCTGTACGTCTATGGTGTCCACTATTTTTTTAGCTGAAGCTCTGGCTATTTTGGAAGGTCTTCAATGGCTGCTATCTATGAACCATACTAGGGTGACTATCGAATCAGATTCCATGCTTGTTGTTCGTGCCTTGCAAGGTGCTCATGACAGCCTCTTAGAAGTTGGTCATTTGTTGAATGCCTGTCGTACTATTCTAGATTCCAATTCAGGTTATTCCATATCCTGGGTTAAAAGACAAGTGAATAAGATGGCTCATTTACTAGCCAAAATGCCTTGTTCTCTGCATTGTCAAAACATTGTTACGATTCCTTCAGATTTGTTGTTGGAATCTCTTGTGTGTAATGTTTCTTAGTAATAAAATTTATCTTTTATTAAAAAAAAAGGTTTATAATTATAATTAGTTTCTTGTTGATTTGATTTTATATAAATACATGTATTTATGCTAATATTTATTTTGACAAAAGAATACATATACTTTTATTTGGGTTTATTTTTTAGAATGAGTATTATATTTTTAGCATAATGTAAAACGGACTGTGGTTGTAATTTTTATTATTTAATTTTTGTAATCAATTAAATATATAAAATTTATTGAGTTAAATGTAATTCTTTATGCTAGTTAAGAATTATATATTTACGTGTATGGATGTATGTGTTTTGTCAGGTGCCTACATGACCTAACTGTAATTGTATAATTAATATTCTACTAGCTATATATATGTTATTAATTACTGGGAGTAAATTTGATGTTTGTTACATTTTTTTTTACTTCTAGTATATAGTTGTATAATAAAGATTGTTTATTTGTATAATTTAGGCTTATCTTACGACATATATCCGGGAATTGTGTATTTGGTGATTTTTCAACTAAGGTAAGTTAACTTTTCACACTTTTATTTTTATTTGAAATCTTTTAAATATTTTTGCACCGCTTTTGTTTTAATGGATAAAGTACCTGTTTTAGAAATAAGAATTCCCGGTGAGTTCTGACTTATGAACCAATTAATAATTGTGTATTGTTCCGAAACTAGCATTTGATACCTTACTAGAGAATGTTAGTTAAGATGCCTTCGGAGCGCACACTCTATGACAACTTAGTAAGGGGGACATTATTGACAAAAAATATAAACTTTTGATATTGCGTCACCAGGTATTTGTGGCTTAGGGAGCTGTGGAGTTAAATTATGTTTTATGTCATATGGATTTTTGGAAAATGATTTTGGTTTAATAAAATTATAATACTTGATCCACTAGTATAGAATTATTTTCTTGCTGGCTATTTGGCTCATTACTTAAAATTTTTAGGTGCTTATCTTTTGGGATATCTTAAAGTGGCCTTGATTTTAGCTTGCTTTGGAATAATGTTTTGGTGATTATGATTGTATTGTAGTTGCGTGTCCAGGATTTACTATCCTGTTTAGAATTTTATGAACAACTAAAAATTTATAATAAGAATATAATTTGGAGTTTTAGGTTAATATTTAAGTATAATTATTGTCCGAAAAAATCGGGGTATTACATAATTACATATACGTTTTATTGTTTGTTTATATAGTCTAAATCTATTGAACTATTTTCTTTGCCTCTCTACCTATTTAACATGATTTTTTATGTTTATATATAAAATAGCGACTCAACGTCAAAATAAAATTGCTGAAAGAAGTTCAACCAAAGGTATCACTTCCATGTCAGCCAAGGGGATTTTACAAGAGAGAAATAAATCAGGCATTGAATCCATGAAGAAAGAGAAGGTAGTAGTTCATGCTTCCCAATCCAGTATCAATAAATTTCCTAAGCCAAGCTTTAGGAGTTCCACCATAGATCGCCTGGTTGTTTCACGAATAACTCACAAGCTCCCTTCTGGCGAGCATCCAAGATTAAGCACAAAAGGAAGAGACACCTAGATTTTTCATATGATACGATATCTATAATTGGAAATAAAAAATTAAGTACTGGCTCAAAGATTTTAGAAAAAAGAAAGGCCAGAATGCATCAATTATTTTACATTATTCTGCATCTAAAACCCTGCAAAGAAGGATATCATGACAACATTGCCAAGCACTTTGCATGGAACTCAACCCCATAATTGTGTTAGGAAATCTGTTAACTCTGCATTGAATTGTCAGTCAAGAAAAGTATTAGCATAACTCCACGCAATTCTTTTGATGAGAATGGAGACACCAGCATTTGGAGAAAAATAAATTATAAAATTATTTAATTATCTTTATTTCTCTGTGGCATGCAATTAAAATGTATTCCCCATTTTCTCAGGTTATACATTCTCTATTATAATCATATAATTAAATAATATATCATATTATTTAATTAAATATTATTCTCTGTGGCGCGTGGCTGTTGGGTTAATTTGACATTATTTAATTATTTTTCTGCAGGATTTTACTTGAGTAATTTCGTGATATAAATTATCGTATGTGTGGGAAATTTTTAATTAATTGGCGAGGTTTCGCGTTGGAAACCCGAGAATTTATCGGGTACTCGTGAAATTTTGCCGCCGTCCGCGATGACTTTTACGAGCGGACGGTGGACGGTGATGACGATGTTCTGAGTCCTAAATTTTATAAATAAATAAAATGATTATGTAAAATATTTTTTGGACCTAAATAATTAATTTTGATTGGTATTGGGATGTACGTTGTATAAATGGTTGCGTAATATTGTGGATTATTTTGATTATGGACGTCGATCGTAATCGACGGGTAGTCTTATAAATAAATAAGATGCTGCCAAAATTTCCTAAAAATATATTTGAAAATATATGTATTTATACGTGTTACCCCTAGCAATATTTCCGACTACGTGACTATGTGATTACGGGTTTATGTGTATAATAATGATACGAGTCGGGTTATTGGATTGAGTTGTTAGAATTTGAGGATATCAAGAATGTCGGTGTAACTAATTAGGGTATTCTGTATTTGTAGATTCCGAGCGATTTTTCCCAGGATTAAAGTTAGCGTGAAAGCTACTTAGGGTTTTGTAAAGCGTTGCAAGGCAAGTACCCCTGACCATTCTTTTATGGTTCAGTATATGTGAATAACTAAATGTTTTACTTTCGTAATGGAACATAAATGTTTTAAGTTACGTATCCCCTGTGTTTGAAAATGCTGTTTAAAATTATGTTTTTGGGGAAAAGTGACTTCTAGAAACACCTATCTCTAAACGTGATTTAAATGAAAGAGGATTTGAATAGTGTGCTATGGCATAATTAATTTTGAAAAGAGATAGGTAAAAGTGATAATTTTGAAAACTGGATTAAAACGATCAGATATGGGATACATTGGGGCCAGAGTAGGCCTATTGAGTTAGCGTAAGAGGCTAATTCGGTTGCGTGCACTGTATAACCGATTAGTCCAGTAGGTCAGAGACCTAGCTAGTCTCTGAGTTCCAGAACAGGTAAATGAGTTGGCAGTTGGAGCCATAAATGAGATGGCAGTTGGAGCCGTCTGGTGTTGATAGCTTGATCAGCTGTCTTCACATATCCATTACGTATCTGATTGGGTTTTGTGCTTCCCGTAAGGGTACGAGTAGTTGATACAGTGATTTTATAAGAGTGACTAGTATGCTAAAATTGGACTTTGGTGTTTTTACAGAACACTGCTACGTTGTTTTAATGAAGCATGCTAGTTAGCGATATCCAGTTTTTCTTTAATTTTGTTGTATAATATTGATATCATGATTACAGTTCTGTTCCTATTATTGTGACATTACTGTTTTATTATGTTATTCATATTTTGGTACTGCTGAGCGATTATGCTCACCCTTGCAAACTGTTATGTATATTTCGCAGATGCCTAGAAGATCAGTCAGACCGACCTATGTTCCTGCCCCTACTGGACCCGGCTCCTCTGAGGTAGTTTGTATCAGGCCATGAGGTCCGAGGAGTTGCTGAATAAAGTTAGTGTGTCTTAGATGTTAAATAAAAAGTTTGTAATAATGAGAACCTGAATTATACTTGAACTTGGATCGGATCTTGGTTCGGGGTCAAGTTAGTATATTTTAATAATAGTTCTGTTGTTTATATTTTTGATAATTGTGTTTAGTGACGTCAACTCCTGACCCCGGGGTTGAGGCCGTCACAACAACTTTTTCTATTTCTCTTCTAAATGTGATTGCTTAGTTATTTGTTCTACTAGCTACACTTGGTTTATATATCACCAAGTTTACATGGTAATAAGACAGGATAATAAAACAAAACCTATCAAGTCTAACTCCATGCTGCTTCATTACTCTATTCCAGCATCTTTGAAAATCTTCATAACTTGCATAGAAATGGTAATGCTTCTTTGTTCTCAATTTCCTGCTAAACAGGCTGCCACATTCCTTTTTGCAAATACCCAATGCATGTGACTGTGTTGTCACTGTCAACAGATATTTGAATTGATCATCCGTCGGGTACATTCTTGTTATCCGTCGGGTAGCTTTGTTGACCATCCATCGGGTAATTTTGTTGATCATCCGTCGGGTAGCTATTTGACACTTGACTCCATTTCACTTATACAGAATTACAAGACATCTTTTATTTACAATTAATCAACGTATTCTGCATATCTACTAGTAGTCAACATGACTCATATGCTACTATAGAATCTACACTAAGTTGTTTGCAGAATTGTGCTACAATACTTATTATTAAATAAGCTACTCACTCGATGGATATCAAATCATCATCCGTCGGGACTATATTGAATCATCCGTCAGGACTATATTTGATCATCCATCGAGTGCTACAAAATTCACTAAGTTAAATCCACTAATGTGTTTTGTATAATTTATCATCAAGTTCACAACATATTCCTAACAAAGAGGTTCTTTCTACTTTAGTTAATTGTGTTGATAGCGATGGTGTAAAATTTATTTTGTAGAGAAGGAAAAATTGAACGACTTGCTCTTACATGAAGAAATATATTGGAAACAAAAGGCTAAAGTCTTTTGGCTGACAGAAGGGGATGCTAACACCAAGTTTTTCCATGCATCAGCCTCTTCTAGGCGTAACACGAATTAGGTCTTATACCTGGAGACAGATTTTGGGGTTCAAGTGCATGATAAGAATGGTATGTGCATTATGGTAAAATTCTACTTCACTTAAATGTTTAGTGGCAATGCATCTACCTCAGCTTTTCCTTTGGCGGAGGGTAATAGGTGTGTGACAGTTGCTCAAAATCAGATGCTGGTAGCTGAATTATCGTTTGGGGAATTTACAACGGCTGTTAAGCAGATGCACCCTAACAAGACTAGTGGTCCAGACGACCTCAACCCAACATTCTTCCAGCAACTGTGGCCAGTTCTAGGACATGAGGTGTACACATGCTGCAGATATTGGTTAAAAATGAATTCCTTTCCGGAAAGTTTAAATGATACTATTGTTTTACTCATTCCCAATAAAGAAAATGCTTGTCGGTTGAAAGATCTTTGCCTCATAGCTTTCTGTAATGTGTTGTATAAGATTTTATCTAAAGTCTTAGCAAACCGTTTAAAGCATGTTCTTCCCCATATTATTTCTGAAAATCAGGCGGCCTTTTTCCAAATAGGAGTATCAATGATAATATGCTTATCGCTTTTGAGATTATTCATCACATGAAGAAATCAAGTCTAGGAGGGGATGGTGACATGGCCCTGAAACCTGATATTTCAAAAGCTTATGATAGAGTGTATTGGGTGTAATTGAAGCATAGGATGTAATATATGGGATTTTGCTCTAAATACATAAGTTGGATGATATTGTGTGTAACGAAAGTATCTTACGAGTTCTGTTTTAATGGTGATACTATTGGTCCAATGAAACCTTCACGAGGGATAAGGCAGGGAGATCCTATCTCTCCCTATCTCTTTCTCTTTTGTGTGGAGGTTCTATCGTTAGCTCTCTCAAAAGCTATTTCTGAGAAGGTGATCCATGGTGTTAAAGTTATCGAGTCAGCTCCAGTTTTATCTCATCAGCTGTTTTCTGATGATTCATTCCTTTTTTTTAGCAACCATCTTTGAAACAGGGGCTGTGAAGGCTATCTTGGATGAGTATGCTAGTATGTCGAGACAATCCATCAGTTATCAGAAATCGGGGATTTTTTCCAGCTCCAAGGTTAAACCAGTGAAGCAGCATGAAATATCTTCCATCCTAAGGGTTTCCAGCACACTACAAGATACTATGTGTAACATCCCCAAATCCGGGGTCGGGGATTTAGGTTGTCACGAGTTCCATTTCCCTTAACAACACTTAATCTAAATAAATAACCAATTATTGCGTACTGTGACCCCATAATATACATACACACCACAAGTTATAGTCTCAGAGATGAATACCAAAATTACAAAAGTCATTTTATTCCACAATTATAAGTCATTACACCTCAAAAAGGTTTTTGAATAAATTTACATATTCTTTGTCATTATTACAATTCATAAATATACATAAGTCTGGTACATCAAAAGTTGAAAGCCTAGACTATTGGTAATTCCTACCTCAGATACAGCGGCATCAACGCCTACGGAAAATTGCGGAACATTTCCTATCTGTTTGCGAATTGGGAACTTGGTCTTGTTCATCTTGTCTAGCTGTTGTTATGTGATGAAAGAATAAAGAAAGGGTGAACAACAAGCCCACCAAAATAACATGTATAAAAATTAACAATATATGAGCATTCTTATAGTAATCATGAAAGTCTTGGTCAAAAAGAAATGAACCAATATCTTAATGCAACGAAGTCGTAAAATATTCAGTATATATGTATATACTTTTCAACATCTTTGAAATCCTCTTCCATGCATAATATACACAGAGTTCTAGTTTATAACTGTATAAAAATCGTTGTAAGGTGATCTCATATATCTAACCTTGTCTCAACGTTTTTCTAAAATATTTGTCATGCATAAGATAATCCTTTACTAGATATAAGTTGAAAAGATGAAGTCACAAGATACTCCAATATATTTATATATTTTCCGAATACTACTTGAACTACCACCGTTCAAGGTATAATAAGTGTCAAAAGTTTATCACATAGATGAGACTACAAGATAAGACTTGAAAATAATCAATCTTTGAAATATCATTTAAAAGAAATGAAGTTATGAGATACTTCATTCGATGGAAAAATCATTATAACAATTTAACCCTGACAACACTCAACAATCACCCAGCCGCAGCCTTTCTATCGAAATGCTCTGGGTAGTGTTACATAAATATCCAAACTGGATGATGAACTCATTACGGGAGTTTGCCGCGCCAGGAAGACCACTCACGATGATCAGTCGCAGTAGTGCAACCCCACAATTTTCTACATGTAGTGGATAACAGTCGGATTTACTTGTCGACCTAACGCTGGACTCCTAAGGAATGGACCGTCTTAGCGGAACTTGCGGGCCATTTGGGGCAATATAATAAGGCTGGGCCGGCGCCACTCAACCCCTTACGCCACTCCTAGTTCAGATGAAATCCATGACTCTGAAACGTAAAGCTCGTTCCCCCTTTCCCCAAGTAGAAACTTGTTGATGCGGCTCCACCAAGAAGCCGCATCTAGTTGGAAAAAAAACTCACTGATATTTCCCAGGCGAAGCCTGTTAATGGATTAAACTCATTCCAAGAATTTTACTTCCTGAGTGTTGGGTAAGTAATCAAAAACTCTTTTATCAATCAGCAACCTTGTTGCGAATATAAAAACATATCACAGAGCCGGATCCCTCAGATTTTTTTAGCGAGTATTCAAGTCCCCTTCGAAAGGAAGATCTTAAATTTGAAAACAAGTTTTGGGATCCGATCTAACCTTTAAAATCATTTTGAAGACTCAAAAATATTTTTGAAAGCATCTGGAATAAGGATGATTTGATAGAATAAATCAATTCCAAGATAATCAAAGAATATCTGAATATTATGCTATAAATCATATTCCAATAACGAATAGCTTTAACCAAAGTAAATGAAGTAAAAGTTTTGAAAATAACTTTATGAAAATATTTAAGGTAACAATGATTGACGATATTAATCATTTCTCGAATACTTGGCGAATAACGAAATATTATTCTTTAAGAAAATAAAGAATATTATTTAATAAAATAAACAGAATCATAAGTTCTCGAATGAATATTCAACCTAATATTCATTAAATAAAATTAGCGGAGTCATAAGTCCTCGAATGAATATTCAGACTAATATTCATTAAATAAAATAAGCGGAGTCATTAGTCCTCGAATGAATATATAGACTAATATTCATTTAATAAAATAAGCGGAGTCAAAAATCCTTAAATAAATATTCAGACTAATATTCATTTATTAATAGAAATAAAATAAGTTTCATAAGTAGAAACTCTATTCAAATAATTAAACTAGTCTATGATCGTAATAGGAATCTTAAATGAATATTCAAAAAAATAATATTCAATCATAATATTAAACTATCAAATAAATATTATTCGATTAATAGTTTTGAAAACTATTTATATATATATATATATAATATACTCGGGAACATCACCTCCCGGTTTAGAAAAATGTTCAACTCTGGGTCCCCTATACTAAGGGTATACGCAAGTACTGCTTATCTCTAACATAGGTATTATGCAGTTTATAATCAATTAAATCAACAATGCGATATCAAGATTACGAAACAGTCATGCATATATATATCATATTGACATGCTCCAATATATCGCAAGATTTGCTAATAACAATCATGCACTTATCACAAGATAATGCATGTATATATTTACATTACAACAATAGTATAACGGGTAAAAAACTTGTCTGAGTGTTTCGGGGTAGACTTAAGATTAGAGTGGGTCCGGTAACCTATGAATAATAACATAAGCCAAAATTAGACCAAGGTCGCTTAAGAAACTAGTCAAAACTCACGCATACCCTAATGGTGACTTACAGTCACTTATACGCTTAACGATTTGCGTTAAGCACTCGCGTACCCTCGGCTCCACTAATTTTAATAAATTAACCGTTACGAATTTTTAGGCGACTCTTTCGCGAGAACTTTACTAATTGCCTTATTCACTTGACATAATTCTCTCGTGTTTCAATTAATCATTTAAGGGTCTCAATTATAGTCTCAAAGTTTCTTGAGGTTTCGGGGTTCGCTCGCGAAATGCCGTTACTTAAAATTGTCGTTTCTCATCGCTCGTAACTCGGATTTAGGCGAATGATATATCAAAACGAAGCTCGTAACATGAACTATCTAAAAATGGCAAAGGTCAGAATCTTACAGTGAGTTCACAGGTCCTAAAGTTAAGCACATAAACAGTTAAGGAAAATCGGGCATTATGACAGCTAGAACTTAGCGATTTCCAATATTTTTACCACTCCAAATCAATCCCTTCCAACTACAATCCATCCATAACTTCAAGATTCAAACCTAGGATACTGATCTTAGCCAAAAAAATCTCAAGAATATAATTCAATTTAATATTATACCATCTCCATAATCAACTAATCTACTTAACAATCAAAGTTCAATTCAAGCTTAATCATTCAAACAACTACTCATCCATCCAAACCATCCCAAAATTCAAGCAAACAAACTTAGTACTTAAAGGTCTAGAAGTTTTATACCTTTATTTATGAGGGGAAAGTTTCTAGGAAGCCTTAAAATCTTGATTAATCCTTATCCAAGCTTGGATCTCACAACCAATCAAGAAAACACAAAGTTAGATTTTGAAGTTTCTAGAATTCCGATTGAAAGAACTGTAAAAATGAGGGTCTTACCATGCTTATTTGGACAAGACTTGTGAATAAGAGTTGTAGGCCATCTAAATACTTTTCCAAAGAGCTATATAACATACTATTTGAGTGAGTATTAAAGGAGATATGGCAGTTTAAAGTTGCTGCTCTGGTTTTGGTCGAGAGCAAGCTTTGAAAAATAGGGTGATGAAATGCTTCTTTGATTTGCCTTGGTTAATTGGTGTGATGTTTTATTTGTTTAGTTAATCTAACCTTGATTTAGATTAACCAAGGTCATAATACATGGCCATAAATCATCCTTGGCTAAATATCTTTTAAACCATGCTTATGTCATCAAGCACATGTCACCTTGCATCCACTTGTCCACACCTTGTGGTTTAATGATGTCATAATCCTTGGCTTCTTGTACAAGCTTGTCTCTTGGTCGCTTATTTATTTTACGGTTCGCTTAACTCTGGTTCTCGTTAATAGTTTGAGGGATCATATCCGGGATCTTATTACTTGGACTTCCCTGAACCTTTATTAATATCTTATATTCCTTTAATGATTCTCTGCTATAATCCTTAAATAAAAATTCTTTTAATTATGTTACCTTATACTTAATCCTTTCAGTATCTGATAGATTTTCGGGAAAAACTAAAGTGTTCGAATCTGAATTCTGACGACCTTTACATACACTCATTTATTTTATAGAATACTAATACGATCTCAGAATTTCCATAACAGTACTCTTATATAGTGTGGTCTGATAATTTTCCTTAACCAGCACAATCAACAAAAAGTTACTATTCATCAGGGTTTCAAAAAAATTTCAAAAATTGGGGTTATTACACTATGTATCTAGGCTTACCATCTTTAGTAGGTCGTTCAAAAAAACGGGTGTTTGGATTTATCAAAGATAGATTATGGAAGCGTTTGCAAGGATGAAAGGCAAAGAAAATATCACGTGCGGGCAAGTCTGTTTGATCAGAAATGTGGCTACAGTCATCCCGTCATATTGCATGTCATCTTTATTATTGCCTAAGTTTATGTGTAATGACATGGATGTGATTATGAACAAATATTGGCGGCAATCGGGGTCTACAGATAGGAGAGGGGTTAATTGGGTGGTGTGGGATGGTCTCAGTATGCCTAAATGTCAGGGAGGTCTAGCATTTCGAAATTTTTATGGATATAATATTGCACTTATGGCGAAACATGTATGGAATTTCATTCACAACCCACAATCTCTGGTCTCAAGGGTATACAAAGCTAAGTATTTCTCAGATTCTAATATTCTGCAGGCAATAGTAAGACCGGGATCAAGCTTTATTTGGCAAGGTATCATTACGACCAGGAATGAGGTTAGGGAGGGCTATGATGGATTCTAGGTGATGGGGAATCAATCAATTATTTTAAGGATCCTTGGTTGGACGGTAAGGAGAACTTCGAGGTTGATCAATCTCGGACTTACAATGGCAGCATTTCAACGATAACCCAACTATTTCATTCTAACAGCAGAATGTGGGATGGTAATAAAGTAATGACTACTTTCTATCGTGATGACGCGAACCTGATATTATCAACTTGTATCCCGGATGCACCAGCTGTAGATCATCTAGCTTGGTCACTGACAACGAATGGTAGATACTCTGTTAAATCAGGCTATCAGATGTGGCATGTTCGACATGTTGGAACAGGTTCTGTCCTGCAGACAAATGGTTTGAGTAAGCTCTGGAATTTGGATCTTCCTCATAAGGTTAAAATATTTCTCTGACATTTCTGTAGGAACAATATTCTGGAAAAGAGTAGATTAAGTAGCAAAGGAGTCCACCTCCCTCTACACTGTGTGCAACGATGGTGTTGAAGATCTTTTACACACTTTTTTCTCTTGTGAGTTTGATATAGCTTTTTGGTAATACACTGATATGCATTACGATATGTTCCATCATGGTTAATTTCTAAATTGGATTCAGTATCTACATTGGAAGCGCTAGGAATTGCTCGAGTCATGTGGGGAATATGGTATTTTTTGGAATAAGAAAGTATGGGATAACAAGATTGTCACAGCAATTGTAGCTATAGATTGGAGTGCTAAGACGTTATTTGACTGGAGGGAAGCCAAAGCTGAGCGATTTAAACAACATAACAGGGTTCAGTGTACTCGAGTGCAAGTCCAAGGTGGGTGGAAAAAACCGGAGTCTGGTGCTCTAAAGCTAAATGTGGATGCAGCAGTGAAGCTGGGATCACCCTCCTTCTCAATACGACTAATCATACTGGTTCTTTTGTGGCTGCCAAAACAGTCTGTACGTCTATGGTGTCCACTATTTTTTTAGCTGAAGCTCTGGCTATTTTGGAAGGTCTTCAATGGCTGCTATCTATGAACCATACTAGGGTGACTATCGAATCAGATTCCATGCTTGTTGTTCGTGCCTTGCAAGGTGCTCATGACAGCCTCTTAGAAGTTGGTCATTTGTTGAATGCCTGTCGTACTATTCTAGATTCCAATTCAGGTTATTCCATATCCTGGGTTAAAAGACAAGTGAATAAGATGGCTCATTTACTAGCCAAAATGCCTTGTTCTCTGCATTGTCAAAACATTGTTACGATTCCTTCAGATTTGTTGTTGGAATCTCTTGTGTGTAATGTTTCTTAGTAATAAAATTTATCTTTTATTAAAAAAAAAGGTTTATAATTATAATTAGTTTCTTGTTGATTTGATTTTATATAAATACATGTATTTATGCTAATATTTATTTTGACAAAAGAATACATATACTTTTATTTGGGTTTATTTTTTAGAATGAGTATTATATTTTTAGCATAATGTAAAACGGACTGTGGTTGTAATTTTTATTATTTAATTTTTGTAATCAATTAAATATATAAAATTTATTGAGTTAAATGTAATTCTTTATGCTAGTTAAGAATTATATATTTACGTGTATGGATGTATGTGTTTTGTCAGGTGCCTACATGACCTAACTGTAATTGTATAATTAATATTCTACTAGCTATATATATGTTATTAATTACTGGGAGTAAATTTGATGTTTGTTACATTTTTTTTTACTTCTAGTATATAGTTGTATAATAAAGATTGTTTATTTGTATAATTTAGGCTTATCTTACGACATATATCCGGGAATTGTGTATTTGGTGATTTTTCAACTAAGGTAAGTTAACTTTTCACACTTTTATTTTTATTTGAAATCTTTTAAATATTTTTGCACCGCTTTTGTTTTAATGGATAAAGTACCTGTTTTAGAAATAAGAATTCCCGGTGAGTTCTGACTTATGAACCAATTAATAATTGTGTATTGTTCCGAAACTAGCATTTGATACCTTACTAGAGAATGTTAGTTAAGATGCCTTCGGAGCGCACACTCTATGACAACTTAGTAAGGGGGACATTATTGACAAAAAATATAAACTTTTGATATTGCGTCACCAGGTATTTGTGGCTTAGGGAGCTGTGGAGTTAAATTATGTTTTATGTCATATGGATTTTTGGAAAATGATTTTGGTTTAATAAAATTATAATACTTGATCCACTAGTATAGAATTATTTTCTTGCTGGCTATTTGGCTCATTACTTAAAATTTTTAGGTGCTTATCTTTTGGGATATCTTAAAGTGGCCTTGATTTTAGCTTGCTTTGGAATAATGTTTTGGTGATTATGATTGTATTGTAGTTGCGTGTCCAGGATTTACTATCCTGTTTAGAATTTTATGAACAACTAAAAATTTATAATAAGAATATAATTTGGAGTTTTAGGTTAATATTTAAGTATAATTATTGTCCGAAAAAATCGGGGTATTACATAATTACATATACGTTTTATTGTTTGTTTATATAGTCTAAATCTATTGAACTATTTTCTTTGCCTCTCTACCTATTTAACATGATTTTTTATGTTTATATATAAAATAGCGACTCAACGTCAAAATAAAATTGCTGAAAGAAGTTCAACCAAAGGTATCACTTCCATGTCAGCCAAGGGGATTTTACAAGAGAGAAATAAATCAGGCATTGAATCCATGAAGAAAGAGAAGGTAGTAGTTCATGCTTCCCAATCCAGTATCAATAAATTTCCTAAGCCAAGCTTTAGGAGTTCCACCATAGATCGCCTGGTTGTTTCACGAATAACTCACAAGCTCCCTTCTGGCGAGCATCCAAGATTAAGCACAAAAGGAAGAGACACCTAGATTTTTCATATGATACGATATCTATAATTGGAAATAAAAAATTAAGTACTGGCTCAAAGATTTTAGAAAAAAGAAAGGCCAGAATGCATCAATTATTTTACATTATTCTGCATCTAAAACCCTGCAAAGAAGGATATCATGACAACATTGCCAAGCACTTTGCATGGAACTCAACCCCATAATTGTGTTAGGAAATCTGTTAACTCTGCATTGAATTGTCAGTCAAGAAAAGTATTAGCATAACTCCACGCAATTCTTTTGATGAGAATGGAGACACCAGCATTTGGAGAAAAATAAATTATAAAATTATTTAATTATCTTTATTTCTCTGTGGCATGCAATTAAAATGTATTCCCCATTTTCTCAGGTTATACATTCTCTATTATAATCATATAATTAAATAATATATCATATTTTACTGAAATTCAAATTTGAGAATAGTTAAGTTAACTTATATATAAATAGTCGACTTCAAATTTTTTCAATATTCATTTTTGTACAATAGAAAAATATAAAAATCATATTCAAAAAAAAAGTTAACAAATTTTGAAGATTTTCATTTTATAAAACTGACTATTTGCCTTTATTTGTCTATTATTCAATACAATTAATTTTTTTACTTTAAAAATTTAGATTGACAAAGCAATTGAATATTTTTAAAAGAAAATTATTTAGATATTTAAAATATTTAGGACTTTTCATTTATATAATTATATAATAAATAATTTAAATTTGTACAGTCATATTAGCACAAAGTCATTAAGTTGTTTTTAGTTTGGAATCATGTTAAATAACGTTTATTTTATCATAACTTTTGAAATTAAAAATTATAAAATAATAATAGTCTACCTTAGCTAATTTATGTAAAAACCACAACGGCTATATTACACTTAAAATATAAAAATATAAAAATAAACATGCTTCAATATAATTTATATAAAAAATAATAACATATTAAGAACAACATGAAAAATGTGTTTCTGTGTTTAATAATTCCACTTCATGAAATATGTAATAATATTATATTTTATTTAAAGTTTGTTGGGATTGGTGTAACATCAATAATATTATTTTATGGAAAAAAGAAATTATTTTGTAAAATTCAAAATTATATTATCAATTTTAATTGGTTGCTAGATTTATGCATGTGGAAGATCCAATCCCAAAAATGGTAAATAAAAGTTTAAAAATAAACATGTTT
Organism: Apium graveolens; assembly: GCF_009905375.1. Classification (NCBI taxonomy): domain Eukaryota; kingdom Viridiplantae; phylum Streptophyta; class Magnoliopsida; order Apiales; family Apiaceae; genus Apium; species Apium graveolens. Next base: position 147,364,078 of record NC_133652.1, read on the forward strand.
CAATATAATTTATATAAAAAATAACGTATTAAGAATAACATGATAAGAATAATAATATAAGTATAAATTTATAAACTTTACATGTGTCCAGATTTGGTATATGTTAATTTAATTCTTTATATATATATATTTATTTTATGTATTGTTAGGTAATGAATACAACACAAAATGCAGTAATATTATGTTTGCTGAAATAAAATAGTGCACACAATATTGCAAAACTCAATCAATTTTATATTAAAATCAAGATAATGTTTTGCTACAAATCCTGGGTTCTTTGTAAGTAAAGAACTCAGCTTCTTCCTTGAGAGAGTTACAAGAAAAAACTAGATATGTTTGATACAACTTGAAAGCAAAGGAATGGTGTTTAATTTATATATTAGTAAATACAGGTTTACACAACATGCAATAAGATGTACTAAACCCTACTTTAAGTTATCTCTAAAGCTTTCCATTTCTGGATTAGTGTATCTTTGCAAATTGTGTAGGTCTGTGATTTTCCTTTGTCAGTTAATCTTGGCCTTTGATCTTGCACTCTTCAAGCTTCTTTTATAGACTTTTTAATCTAAGTGATTAGATCATTTGTTGATTGATAATCTTAAATATTTAACTTGTCTGCATTCTGTACTTGAGGTTCATATCGAGATCTCCAGTTTGATCTATAGAGAACTGACATCTCGATAAATATAATGGCTTATCGAGATCTCTTAGTTCTCTCTAAGTGTCTTTGACTTGTCGAGGTCTCTAAGTTCTTTATAAGTGAACTTGGCTTGTCGAGGTCTCAAATTTCTGCATGTAGAATGACTTGTCGAGGTCTCAAATTTCTGAGATCTCTAGTGAGAAAATTGACTTGTCGATATCTCCAATCTTCATATCTTTATTTTGACTTATCGATATCTCTGAGTTCTTTAATGCAGAAATGACTTGTCGATATCTCAGAGATCTATATATACATTTTGAATTGTAGATATCTCTGAGATCTCTAATGATAATTTGACTTGTCGATATCTCCAATCTTCATGCTCCGAGACTTCTTTTATAAGCTATTTAGGACTTCTCGATAAGTTATTATGGAGTTCTCGAATGACTTCTCTATATGATTTGATCTGTGACTTGTAGATATCTTGACTTAGAATATTATTCCAAAAACAAATTTATTCAACTCCAAATTTCTTCACAATCTCACTGAGGCATGATCTTCTTGATCTTCTTCCAGAGTTTATTCTTAGGCTTGAGACTATTTACAGAAAAATACTCTAGTGTGATCTTTCATATTTTTACAGACTTAAGTAATATAATACAAAATATAAATTTAGATTATCATACAACTAATTCTTAAGGCTGTCAATTTGACTTAGTCTTGTTATAATACAGGCATGTCTTGCACAACAATCTGCTCCAATTTGTGAGAAGATTGCTTATCACAAATTCATGCCTGGTAAGACTAACCCCAAGGTACAACAAGACCATAAAGGTTACAAACAAATGACAGAAATACAAGTACAACTTTTATACATTGATTGATTACATAAGTTTGATAAGTAAATTCATTACATGAAATCCTCATAGCCTGGATCCTTTCTAATATGGTCCTTAAGGTTTACTAGCACCTGAAGTTCCTCTATGATTTCAGTTCCTCTTAGAGCTTCCAAAAGCTTGAGCCACTCATCCAATGAATAACCATTCAAGTAACCACTTTGAATCTTGAAAATCTGCTAACTTTTATGTTCAGAAAGTGTCCATTATTAGAAATTCCGCTCATCCCCTTTGCCTTGAGCTTATTAGATCTTTGTTCAATCCTTGTAATTTATTTTGCATACTTTCTATCTTTTTATTCCTTTTCAGCCCTTGCTTTTGCATTTCTTTCATCTCTTTCTCTTACCCATACACACAACACAGCCTTCCAAGCCGTTGAAATTGCATCATTATCCTTCATCAAGCTAATTACTCTTTTGAATTATGTGGTTGAAAGTGTATCCATTAAGTTACTTCCAAGTAGAGTGAAGGTACCATCCTGATAATATATTCTAATTTATGTATAGGATACAACCCAAACTTTGACTATTTCTTCTGCTAACTGTTGAAAGTACTCATCATCTGTGATGCACCAATTTAGTGGCAGAAAATTAGATTGGTCAAAATAGTTCAAGATATCCCTTTCAGTAACTTGCAATTTCTTTGGTTTTCTTCCAACATATTTGTAAAGAGTTTTTATTGGTGGCTTGAATGAGGGTAGATTTGTGATTTTCTTCAAGGTGGATTGGCTAGATTTGATTGGTATTTTGAGTAGGGTGTTTGCAGTTGGTTTGTACAGAAACTTGGACTTAGGGGTTAAAGATAGTTGAATGTTTGAGCTTGTAGGTTTAGTGGCTTGAGCATGTTGGATTTGAATTGACTGGACATTTTTCTTTGATCCTGAACCATCCTCCTTCTTCTTTCTTCTTCTTTCATCACCCTTCTTCTCATCATTTCCCTTCTTCTTGGCATCTCTTTCTTGTCTCCTTCTTTGCTGCCAGTTGCCTTAGAGGATTGACTTTGATTTGAGCCAGAAGGTTTTTGATCATCTTTCTCCTGCTAATCATCATCCAAGTCATCCTTATTGACTTGAGTTTTGGGAAAATTGGCTTCAGCATTTTTCAGATATCTCCCCAGCAACTTGATTATATCTTCATCTTCAACAGTCTTATACTGCTTTGTCTTCAAGTCTGTCTCCAAAGTCATAATCAACTTCTTATTTTCCATGACACATTGCTTAGGGATTTGGAAATTTTTGCAATGTTTGGTGGTTAGACAAATGTATACCACTCCCTTACTTGGTTGTAAATATGCTTCTGAAAAAGCAACTACTTGAGCCTTCTTTAATTTAGTTAGCAAGAGAGTGTCTTCTTGAATAACTCTGTTGACTTTATTGATTAGAATGTCCAATTCAGATGCCCTTCTTGTTATGAGGTAGTTGAGGGACACATGTATACACCTGTCTACCCCAGAGTCATTAATGTTGATCATAATTCTTTTTTCCTGAAAATTATCCCTTGTCACCAAGATCACCCTTATGAAATTTATTATATTGTCCAAGGCCTTTTTGTATGTGAAGAAGTTGTTGTTTAGAGAATCTCTGAGAGCCTTAGATAATTCATCAAATTCCCTGCTTAGACTAGGTCCTTCAGTTGCTTTTATAATCCTCTCCATTCCAACATCAACTTCTGTGGATTTTCCTTTTTGAACAGCTTGAGCTGATGCTTGGATAGATGATCTTAGTAGTCTAGCCTCAATCTCCCCATTAGTCTTGTTAGCATGCAAGATGTGAGGTGTAGGAATTTCAGGCCTAACAGCTTCTGAAAGTGCAGGAAAAGGAATGTTGAGTGCTCCCATGATGGCTCCTAATGAGACTGAATTCTGTATTTGTAGATGCTTATAGGAGTCCACCAAGGTTTGAATATCAGCTTGTTGACTTTGGACCATAGCTGTGAGTTGTGATACTTGAGTTGTCAATGAATCATTGGCCGATTGTAGGTTGGAGACTTGAGATTGGAGAGCTTGAATTTGCAAGTTGGTTGATGTTGATAGTGGTTGTTGAGAGCTTGCAGATAGAGAAGTGCCAAATGTAGCTTGCATAGCTTCCTTAATTCCTTCCATCAAAAGAGCAGATGACTCATATCTAGCCTGATGGAGTTGATCCAGTTTGACCCTGATGTCATTAGTATTAGTGATTTATTGCTGAACAACTATATATAAAGCTATAAATGACTCCCTGAGATTCTTGATGCTCTTGTTTAGAGATGATAAATCAAACTTGGCCATGTGATCTGTAAGTCTAGAAATTTTTTGCTTGATTTCCACTTAAGAAGGAATGATCTCATCCAGCTTGTCCTTGATCGGTTTCCTTGTTCTGTCTTGATGATCAGTCAATTACAATTTTAGAGCTTTACCAAAGAGATGAAAAGCTTTAAGTTGAGCTTTATAGACCTCGGTGACTTTATCATAGACTTCTTGTGGAGTTAGAGATTTGGCATTGCAGGGGCTTTCCCATACTGAAACCCTTTCTTCTTTGCCTATAGCATCCAGGAAACCAACCACTTCATCCTCTCAACAGGGTGAAGTGAGTAAAAAGAAGAGAAAGCAGACACCCTTAACTGTAATCAATGAGAGTGGTGAGGATCAAATAGAACCAGAGTCAACCTTGGTCAAGAAACTAAAGAAGGAAAAACAAACTGAGTTGACCACTCAAGCCACCTCTGCATCCTCCCAAAAGGATGTAGTTGAAAAAGAGGGATTAAAATAGACTCTATGGGTATCCTCTCAACAGGGTGTCTCTATTGAAAAGAGCACTCTCCCTAGTACACCATGTAAAGAGTCTGCACCAACACTTGAACAAATTCAAGTGTATGAAAGAAGAAATAAAGATGGCACACAAAGAGAGCACATTTTTTGAAGCTCCCTCATCTATTCAGGGGGAGCTGCCAAAACTTAATTCTGAAATTCAAAATCTAATCTCTCAAATTTCTTCTTTATTTAATCAAACACTTGAATATGATTCTCAGGTGTTGCCAACATCATGTGACATGGTTCAAGAAACTGTGCTCACCACCCAGGAGCCAAATTTAATTGGTGAAAGGCTACATGCCGGGGTAGACCTTGATGACACCAACACATATACAGGGGTTTCATCAGTTTTTACTGAAGACCTTGTGGTAGTTACAAATATACCTTCATGTACAAATCAACATTCACATGTTGTAAGGTTTGAAGGTAGTACTCCTGAGGGGGATCTATCTAAATCCTCACCAATTCAATTGGAGGTTCCTCTTGAAAGAACAACTCCCCTAAAAACCCTAGCTGAAATGCTCTCACAATTGAAGTTAGAAGTCCAATATCCAATGATCCTGCTATGGGGGAGGCAAGTACATCACATTCAAGTGACAAATCTTTGAAAAAAGTACAAGGGTTTGAGGCTAGAGTACATGACAGTAACCTAGTCAACTCCCCTCCAATTCCAATGGAGGTTCCCACCACAAGTGGAGAAAAACAAACTATCATAACCACAGTTCAACCTGTGAGTCAAACTGTGACATCTGTGACAAGTGGTTCTATTGAGTCTCTACCTTCCCCTTCAAACCCAACAGACCAATCATCCACCTCTAACCCCTCTCAACAACAACTATCAATGATCTTTTAGTTGATCAATTATCTGGACTTGATAAAATTTCACTACAGCTTCTCACCTCAAACATGTCTAACCAAGATTACCAAGCTATTATGTTTTCCTATCAAACAGAAGTTCAAGAACATCATGCCAAAATTGTAAATGAATCTGAACAAGATGGCAACTGTGATGCCTGGCTGGACAAAGACTTTAGTCTAGAGATGGATAAAGTACTAGCAAGGTTCAGGGATAAGTACTTGACCATTCTTGGGACTGTTGGCATTCTGTGTTTGTACTTCCACATGGACATGAGCCATTACTGCACTAGATTCAATGTTAGATCTCATGTCAAACATAGGGTAAGGGTAAGTCCTGAATCTCTCCAACATAAATGGAGTGATTCTAAGACTTACAGGTACCTTGTTCTTTGTAATGAGTGAACCAAATAGAACTTTGGATACTTGTTTACAATTGCCTGTTTTAGTTCTATCTATACCATTAAGCATATGAATGTCATGCACTTTATTATTAAAAGCAGATATTATAAATCTAAGAAGAAAAATTTCTTTACCTCTTGATGTTAAAGGCATTATGAGCATGGTTCTTAGCTACTCCATGATGAGATAACCTACATTGAGGTGTCTGTTGTGGGCCATTGAGAACACCAACTTCTCGACAACACTTGAGATGTTGTCATACACTGTCTTTCTGCAAGTGAAGGCCCTCAAAATTGAATCAAACAAGAAAGACTATTCCCTCCTGAGGTACTTCTTGTTCAGGCTAGTTGTAATATCCGGGATATAGATAATTAAGGCATTTTTCTGGTAATTTTTGGAGTATTATATGATTTTATATTGATTTATGAATTTATTAATTATTTTCTGAATAATCGCAAAATTATTTTATAAAGCCGGGAATCGTCCAACTTTAACCGTTTTTACGTTTTTACAACCCGAAACTCGTCTGAAAACTCCTACTGAACCTAATATGGTAATTCCGGACATTTTTCGTATTTTGACTTTTTCGATTCGGATTACGGTTTGACCCGTACGCGTCCCGACGTATAATATTCGATACCAAAATTATTTCGATATATCAACAAAACCCATATGCTCAAAAGACGGAATATTATTACATTATTTTCGTATAAAGTGTTTTATAAAAAGCCCGGTTTGGATAATTATCCAATACGGGTATTAAATCGAATCGTTTTTGCAGTTACTTAGCGGCTAAGTAACTAATTTATCGATCCAAAACGATCCAAAATGAACCAATATTTCATAAATATATATAGCCCTTTTATTATTTCATTTTATTCGTAAAATCATAATCGATTAGTAAACATATAAGAAATACACAGAAAACCCCTAAAAACGTTACGTTCTTGAGGATCAAACGTACGAACGAAGGCGTTATCGAACTCCGATTCAAGCGTGCTATATATCAAAACGAAGCTCTCGAAAATCTCTTCCTGAATCAACCATCTATTTGTGTGCAGAAATCATGATATTTTTCCTATTTAATTAATTTATTTTGAATTATTTATGGATTAAATTATGAAAATTTGTTCTTGATATTGTTGATATGATTTGATGATTATATCGTGTAGATAATATTTTTCTGGTCATTTTGGTATATTATACTTCAAATTTGGAGTCCAATAACATATACAAATTGATGTTTGATTCTGTAAAATTGAAATTAGGGTTTAAACTTTGAATGTTCTAAATCAAAAATTGGGGGTTTTATTTTTAATGAATCTGGGTTTGATTGAATGAAACCAGTGAACATATCGTGGAAAAATGATTTGATTTATGTATAGATAGTTAACAGATGGTTACAGGAAGGTGGTCATCGGAGTTTAACCGTTCGCCGGCGTCAGACTTTTCAAGCTGATGTTTCAGACGATTTTGTGATTGTTTGAACATAAAAACCATAGAATTGGACTCCCGAGGTCACGAGGATTATTCCCTGCTAAAGTGGACAAAGCGACGGCGGAGGTCGCCGTTAATGGCTTCCCCACCGTCGACGGTGGAGATGAAGAAGACGAGGCTAAACTGCAGTTTAATCCTCGATCTTTTTCCCATTTTCCAAAATAGCCCCTATACTTTCAAAATCTTATAAAAATAAGATTTCTGTTTTAAATATTTTCAAAATTTATATTTTTGTTTATTTAAATTTCAGAAATTAGTTTTTAATTAATTTTAAATTCTAAAAATCAATATTTTTAATTCTAAAAATTATTTTACATTCAAAATTAAATCTTAATTAATTAATTAATTAATTTTAAGTGATAATTAATTATTTAGTTAATCAATTAATTTAATTATTAATTGGTTAATTGATTTAATTAGTTATTAGTTAATCTTAATTAATTTAATAATTAGATTTAATTATCTATTTTTGATTTAAAAATTCCAAAAAATAGTTTCGAGCTTTAAAATATTATTTAAAATTATTTTTAAGGCTCAATAGTTGTTATAAAATTATTTTAAAGTCAGATTCGGGTATTCGAACCCTGTTATTTAATTTTAAAATGATTCGGAGACCCGTTTTAATTCCGAAAAATATTCAAAAATTCGTATTAAATACCAGGAAAATCATTTTAACCCCGAATCCTCTTTGAATAATTTTTTTAATTAAATATCTTACGTGCTATGTGTTATATGTGATCTGATTGCTGTATAACATGACTATACGTGCATTGTTTGATTATTTTATTAATAACTTTCAATCCGTACGTCGGATTTGGGTAAAACGAAGGGTAGTTAGAAACTTGTAACGAATAGAATGTGATGAGAAGTAGTATTGATAAGTACATGTGATGTTTAACAAAGGAAGCGAGACGTAGAAAAGGAAAATAGGTAGTCAGTGAGTGGGAACCACTTGACAAGTTTTAGTAAAGTGAAAGCGAATTGATAAGGCAAGTGTTTCTATTCTTCTTGATTATATTGCAAGTATTTTGAACTCCCTTCATTATGTTGCAATTATTCTAAACAGTCCTTATTCTATATTGTAAGTACTTTGAAGTACTTAACCCAAACCCTGACTCTTATTGTTCTTGAGCCATAAGCCTGATTCTTCATAAACCGTTGATTGTTAAATTCTCAGATACAAACCACACCTATACGATACTACTCCACAAATACATATCTATCATATACTAATTCCTGATACGAAATTGTTTAACATACCAACCCTTATATCTTGCGTAACAGAAGACCAATTCTTGTAACTCTTGAACCCTTGGGTCTTCTGCTTTCTGATTCTTTCTTTGATTGAAACCCAACCTTTATGATTTCCTTGTTATTTCATGGAATTTCACATCATCCTATGTTTCAAGATAAATGTTATTTATGATTCAACTATTGGATTACATTTCTTATCATATTGTGATTTTAGAATTGAATTATTTTTAAATATGGACCAGATTCGTGGTCGGACCAGATTCGTGGTCGGACCAGATTCGTGGTCATAATAGGCCAATGTGTGCCTTGGATCCAGTATATAGAGCAAAGTTGAGAGCCTTACTCGGGGTTAGTGCGTGACTGATTAGCGGCCTAACCTTGGTTTTTAAAATGAAAATGAACATCCAATTCTAATCATTGCGTATCAGTAAACTTGATTTCTTTTATCATTTCAATTGATCATGGTTAATCTCAGTTACTGTCATCGTGACTTGCTGAGCTAGTTAGCTCACTCTTGCAAATCTGTTTATATTTTTTTCCAGTGAAAAAGGAAACTGGTGGTAGCGAGGATCCCCAGACAAGTGTGCGAGCTAGGTATCCAGGTTGAGGTGGAGTAAGCTAGCAGATGATGTTTGGCTTAGTTTGTGTTGATAGCTTGTAATAAAGTTTAAACTTCCGTTGTAAGATAAATAAACTAGGATTTGGTACGTTTGTGTAATAAATAAGATTATGGCTTGTGGACATACTTTAAACTACGTCGATCCATAGATTATGGTAAGTAGGGTCATTTCATATATATTATTATATTCATAAGCAGGTTTAAATATGGTGTGTGTGTGTTGTGGGCCCCAAATTTTTGACCCGGGTTTGGAGGGCGTTACAGGTTTGGCATCAGAGCCACGGTTTAAAGTCACTGCCACAAGCTTAGATTATCGGGAATGGGTAGAGGGTTAAGATTAGATTTAAGGAATAAAGAAATAGAATGTCGAGAAGTTGAATACGACTAAATAGTAGGTTTTAGTATGATTCGTACCGAGATTCGAGATTCTTATCTAGCAACGTTATTTTCAAATAGCAGCGATGGTAGATTCCTTTATTTCGATATCATCTGATTACTCAGAGTCTTTCGTTGGAGGACCGTCATTTGATCCACGTCCTGCTCTTCTACCGGTGTCAGCCATAATACCTGTTACGACGGTTGTACCAATGCGAACTATTCTATCTCCAAGTATGAGACCACCTATTCAAAGACCTCCACCTGCTGATTCTGACTCTACTGGACATTCGGCTGCGGGTGGATCTTAGGATTCTGTTGATCCCATAATAAATTGAATTCTTTCCTTCCCTATTTGTGAATATTTCTATCTAATTATTATTTCTTTTATCAGTGATTCTATCGGACGATTGGGGCAAACAATGCATATACGTTGACTATTTGTCTGTGTGACAAAAGGGTCTGGTAGGACGCCATCAAATTATGTGTTGTGAACTATATGGTACTAAGACTGTCCATCTTATGTACTTGTATGGTTGCTCTCAGTCATACCTACATCTTCTTCACTATTCCTTCTCATTTGATTTTGTTGATTTTGAAATTTCATTTGGTATTCTATGATAATAAATTTCTTCAGTAATCACTAGTATGAGGCTATTCTTTTGGAACGAGAAGCCATGTTGGCATATATCCGGGGATTACAACACATTATCAGGACTATATATGTCGGCAGAAATGTGAAGGAATTTCAGAATGAGATTCAGGTGACCTGGAGAGTACTTAAAACTGGATGACGGAGATGATGTGACAGCTGATATATGTATAATAATGTGTGATATATAATATCAGACTTCTTGTGGGAATATAAATAAATAAGACTTGATGACTAATGGATAGACCTGTTGTACCTTTGCCTTCAATAAAACGTTCCGCGCTTGTACCACCAAACTTTGATATACACCAGTACCTTTTCTTTTCAGTATGGTAATCTACTTTACTATACATGTTTTATCTTACTGCACCAGTTATAAACTCTTGTGATAACATGTACTTTTTCCCTTAACTATTTACATTCTGTAAAGAATCATGCAATTTTCTTAGTTCAATGATTGAAAATGTTTTCAAAAAGAGATGTTTCTATTTTACAAAATCTTTTCATAAAAAAAGGATTTGATTTAAAGGCTAAATAAGTTGTTTGATTCTTTACAAAAAATGCCTCCTAGAAGAAACACCCGTGCTACCAACCAAAATGAAGAAACCAAGAATATCAACAATAATACCCAAGACATCAATAACCAGAATGTGAATCCAGGTCCCATAGACCCAACTATAGCCCAAATTCTTCAGATCTTGGCCCAACAGACAGTCCACCTGACTCAACGACAATAGAAGCAGACTAACCCTCAGGTAACCTTTAAGACCTTTCAGGAGGTGAACCCACCAGAGTTTAAAGGTACTGTAGATCCGATTGAGGCAAGGGTCTGGTTGAAGGAGATTGAGAAGGCATTTTCCTTAGTTAAGGTGAAAGAGGAGCAAAAGACTGAATTTGCAAGTTACTATCTAAAGAATGAAGCCACCTACTGGTGGAAAACCGTTAAAGTGTTGGAAGGTACTGATGATGTTGCGTAGGAGAGATTCAAGGAATTTTTTCTCGAGAAGTATTTTCCTCAGTTTGTCCAAGACCAAATGGAATTAAAATTTCTGGAGTTAAAGCAGGGGAGTATGTCAGTGACAGATTATGAAAGCAAGTTTGAGGAGTTGTCCAGGTTTGTGGCATCCTATGTGGACAATGATAGGAAGAAGGCTAAGAGGTTTCAGCAAGGACTCAAGCCATGGATCCGTGGGAAGGTGGCCATATTTGAATTGGACATATATGTGGGAGTTGTGCAGAAAGCTATGATTGCGGAGACAGAAAGTGAAATGTCTCAGAAAGAGAAGGAAGGTAAGAAGAGGAAGTTTGAAGGGAGTGAAGGACAGTTTCAAGTAGAGAGGTTTCCAAATTTCAATCAGAGGAAAGGCAACTTCCAGCCCGGAAGAAATTTCAACAGACATAATGCCGACAACGGAGGCCAGGGTAATCGTCCAACCACTGGGAACCAACCAACCCAGCAGAGGCCAGCTCTACCAGACTTCCAAGTCTGTGGAAAGAAACATGGTGGAGTTTGTAACAAGTTGAATGTGGTCTGCTACATATGCAACCAGAGGGGGCACTTTTCAAAGGAGTGCCGTAATCAGCTAGCCAGGGAGCCAGCCAACAAGGATCAGCCTACCAGGAATCAGGCAGGAAAAGTTCCAGCAATTGGGTATACCTGTTTCAAGTACGGAAAGCCAGGACAAATAGCAAGGGATTGCAAGGCACCAGTTCCAGTCAATAATACACTGCGAATCATGGGAGCCCTTCCAGTAGTAAATGAACCTCCCAGAGCTAGAGTTTATGACATGTCTATGAAAGGTGCTATCATGGACACAGATGTTGTGGCAGGTACGCTTGCTGTGAATTCTTTATGTGCTAAAGTGCTAGTAGATTCAGGAGCAACTCGATCATTTATTTCTCAAGATTTTGTTGATAAGTTGAATTTCCCAATTAAATTGTTAAGTGAGATTATGACGGTAGAATTAGCAAATCAGGAGCGTATATCTGTGAACCAAGTGTGTAAGAACTATGAGATTATGATTTCTGGCAATAAGTTTGACGCTGACTTGATACCATTTAAGTTAGGAGAGTTTGACGTTATTTTAGGAATGGACTGGCTATCTAAGCATGATGCTCAGATAGACTATCGAAAGAAGAAGGTAATTTTAAAGATGTCAGACGAGAAAGCGGTGACATTTAAAGGTCAGAAGCAAGCAAAAAAGTTATTGACGATGATTCAAGATAAAAAACTATTATGACAAGGATGCGAGCATTTCATTGCCTACGTGATAGACAAAAGTCAGGAGCCAGCAAAACTGGAAGATATTCCTGTGGTAAATGAATTTCCAGACTTATTTCCATACGAACTACCAGGACTTCCTCCAGATAGAGAAATTAAATTTGCAATCAACTTAGCACCTGGAACGGAACCAGTATATAAGGCCCCGTACAGAATGGCGCCTGTTGAAATGAAGGAATGGGCAAAACAATTGCAAGAACTATTGGAGAAAGGAGTAATTTGACCCAGTGTATACCCATGG